>NC_056725.1:1650753488-1651083488 GCF_019279795.1 Protopterus annectens
CCTCCTACCAATACCACAATCCCACCACCTTACCTGATTCCCTCAGTGATCATCTCCCTACCACCATCTTAAGACACTACTCCCATATTCTTAAACCCCACCTTATCAAAGACTGTTGAAAACTATCGACTTTCAATTCATCCCAATTTAACTCCATTCTCCACAACATAGATTGGTGCATCCTAAAACACCCCCCCCTAAATGATGCTGTAAGCACTTTCAATAGCATCTTCATGAATACTCTAAATTCCTTAGCTCCCTCTAGGAAGATCAGAGTAAAATCAAACCATGCTCCCTGGCTCTCCAAAGACACTAGATCCCTTATGAAACAAAGTGATTGTGCTTGGAAAACCTGGACTAAAACTAAACAACCACCTTTTCTTCAAAAATACAGGCAACTGAGGAACCTTGCAAAAAACATACAACTAATGACAAAAAGTTATACTATAGCTCTGCTCAACTTAACAACAAATCCAATCCTCAAAAATATTGGTTAACCCTCGACAACATCCTCTATCCTGGAAAGCCCTCTAATCCCTCCCCATGCCCTAACTCTTCCTGTCAGGAAACAGCTACCCTCCTGAATAAACACTTTATCTCTTCCATCCAAAATCCGGTAACCTCTAAGCCAAACTCTACTTCGACACCCACCCCTCCAAGTCCTACTAACACAACTTTGTTTGCTTTTGAGCCAGTTCCCATTACTTACATCAAATCTCTACTACTCAAGCTAAAACCTTGCTCTCCTTCCACTGACAATCTATCTCCTACATTTTTTAAACTTGCTGCTGACTCAGTTGCCTATCCTATATCTATACTAATTAATCGATAAGTTCTGGAATTAGCTGTCCCCAGCCTTTGGAAATCTTTCTTCACTATCCCTCTTCATAAAGGTGGAAACTCCACTGAACCCTCAAATTACCGACCCATTGCCATTCTGCCCCCCCTCCAAGATATTAGAAAAATGTATTCACTCACAGCTTCTCAATCACCTCGTTACACACCACTTACTTACCCCTACCCAACATGGATTTTGTCCTCACCACAGAACCACCACTGCCCTCCTCTCCTTCACTCATATTGCAGTGGCCCTAGACAACAATAAACTAATTTACTGTCTCTTCCTAGATCTCTCAAAAGCTTTTGATACTGTCCCTCATCCTCTACTACTATCCAAGCTCGCAAATCTCCATCTATGCCCCTCCGCACTTGCCTGGTTTAATAGTTACCTATCTGGCAGGGAACAATCTGTCAAATGGCTCTCATCCTCCTCACCTTTCCTTCCCATCTCCACTGGTGTTCCTCAAGGCTCCATTTTGGGACCCCTTTTGTTAAAGATCTTCACCAATGATCTTTACACATCGTGCAAAGAATCCTCCTTTATTCAGTATGCCGACGACTCCACACTTATATCCATCTCAAATAACATTCCTGAACTACACTCCCTAACCCAGCAGGCCCTACTATCCACTGAAAAATGATGGAACGAAAAAGCGTAACCGAGTTAAGGAACACCTCACAAGTCAAAATATATGATCAACGTGAACGTACTTTATTAAAATAACGTTTTCGCCTCTGCAAACGCCGAAGCTTCATCAGACATAAAAAAGAAGCGCCAAATGAGCACAATTTAAAACTTCAAGCCAAGCAACGTGATGTCATTTCCTTGGCAACATTAAACAAATTAATTAATTGTTTGCTTAAGAAATAAATATATTTGTTTGTTTAAAGCATGCATGCATACCAAAACAATTCAAAGCTGTCATTATGTATTATAATAATCAAAAAGTTAAAATAGAAATGAAATTAAAATAATATATACAAAAACAAGAGCGCACTCCAACAGCAATAAGCACATTCATGAAAAATGAAATAAAAATAATAAGAAAGGTTTATTTATAAAACCTCAATGCAAAAGCAAACCTTTCATATTAAGCATGGATGGGCTATTAATTTCATTACAAAAGTTGCTCTTAAAAGGTAGGATGTTAAATAAATAAATAATTGACACTTTTACTACCTAAGGTAACTTCTATATTTTAAAATTGCAGAAATATTACAAGCCTCATTCAACCCAGGGACAGAGAAGGCATCCAATAAAAGTTGCAATTCTAGTTCTCTTGTTTCAAGTAAAAGGGGCTGAGGACCCCCCCCTAATACCCACTCTAACAAGATCAACGCCCATAAAGTGAAAACTATGCCCAGCATGATTTAAAATGTGTTTCGAAAGGGCATTATCACCTTTTTTGTTTTTTATAGCATAATTATGTTGGTAAATACGGTCCCGTAATCTACGGTCCGTCTTACCAACATAAAATGCTGGGCAGCAATCACACAGGGCAACGTAAACCACCGATTTAGTATTACAACTAATCTTATGTTTTATGGTATATTTCTTGCCTTTAATGATAAACGAACTCCCAACCTTCAAAAGTCTACACCAGTTGCAAGCCCCACAAATGAATGTCCCAGATTGTCTCGATAAGGGGTATAAAGATTCCCCTGTCTGTAAAAGATCTTTTAGATTACTACCCCTCTTAAACACAAAAGAGGGATGTAAGCCCAATATGTTTAATAAAAAAGCACTATTTTGAATGAAGTGCCAGTTCTTCTTAACGATAGAACAAATGTCACCAACATGTTTGTTGTGTGTGATAATCAAACTGGTCTTAAAATCATGGCTAGGCAGGTAGTACAAGGGCGAAAGACCCACAAAATCATGTTGATTAGAGTAAGGTTCTAAAAGGAGAGAAGAGCCAGATGAAGGTTCAGTAATAACAATAGTGGTCTGTTTACTACTCTGAAGGAGGGGTTGGTAAAACCCATTATCTCTTTTCAAGGAGACTTCTTCAATTAAATTATCTATTAAATCAATAGGATATCCCCTATTAAGAAACATGTCCTTCAAAGTAGAACACTCATGTTCAAAGGCCACAGCTGTGCTGCACATTCGTACAGCTCTAACCAACTGCCCTTTAACAATCGATCTCTTTTGTTTCCAGGGGTGATTACTAGAAAAATGCTAAAAGGCATTACAATAAGTTGGCTTCCTAAAAATGCTAGACAGAAATCGGTTATTATGAAGGTCTTTAACCACTTTAACATCAAGGTAGTCAATTTCGCTAACCGAAAAATGATAAGTAAATTTTAAGAATGTAGAAGAATCATTCATGTAGTTAATCAAATCTACAACAACATCTTCACCTCCCTGAATAAGTACAAATACATCGTCTAAAAAACGTGTATAGAACTTAATGGTGTTTTTAAACCTAGGATTGTTTAAAAGGAAGGTGTTCTCCCAATAGGCAACAACTAGATTTGCCACGCTACCCCCACAGGGGGAGCCCATGGCAATACCTCTTTTCTGTAAATAATGGCAATTATTGAAAATGAAAAAGTTGGAGGACAAAATAATGTCCAAAAGAAGTGTAACAACAGCTATCTCATCCTTAGGGGCCTTTAAACTTAAAAGCATTAGCTCAACCCATTCAACCGCCTCTTGGTGTGGAATAGAGGTGTAAAGATCGACCACGTCGATGGTTAAAAAATTAAAAGACGGGTCAAATGGCATATCATTTATAGACTTCAAAAAGGACCAAGAGTCTTTACAAATTTGGGGTATTAAACTAAGATATTTAGAGATAATACAATCCAAAACTCTTGCACAAGGGTGGGTAATAGAACATCTCCCGTCAACTAAGGCACGCATTGGTGGATCAAACAGGTTTTTGTGAATTTTAGGGATCCCAAACATAACTGGGACCCTTGGGAAGGAAATGTTAATAAAGTTGAAGGTATCAATGTCAATCCTACCTTCAATAAACAAATCCCTAAAATACCCTTTGATCCTGTTATATTGCCCTGTCATCTCATTCAAAGATGAAATTTCGTAGGCGGGAGAGTTCAAGACAGTTAACATCCTTTCGGTATAGTCATCTTTATCAAAAATGACTAAACCACCACCCTTGTCTGGTTTAATAACCCTAATGGGAAGGCTGCATATATTTTTTAAAGCTATTCTTTGGTCAGATGAGATGTTGCTCTGATTGTCAAACCACTTAACACTTTCAAAAAGTTTTCTTAAATCCAGTTCACAGACATTCTCAAAGGTATACAAAATAGGATGCAAGGGAGGGTTGAAAACACTCAACAGCTTAAATGAAGGTCCTTCACTTGCTGTTTCACCATTAAACAACACCTTGAGGTTGAATCTGCGAATAAAACATTTAAAGTCTATTAACAACTAGACAGGTGAAGTTTCTGATCATGGACAAAAGAGAGGCCAAACGCCAAAAGTTCAATCAAGTCACTTTCAATATTAATGTGAGAAAAGTTATAAACTTTAAAGTCTCCCTTGATGTTGGTCAAAATAGCTGGTTTAGGAGAGGAAACAGAACTGACACCAAAGTGCCCATTAATGGGCTCTATTTGTACTTGTTCTTGTTGTTTTGTCGCTGATAGTTCTTGCACCCTAAAAAAGGTTTCTGTTGGCCTCTATAATTAGGACGATTGCCGTGATTGTCATAGTTAGCCTTGATTCTACTACTCCTCCTTGGTTCCTGGGTGGAAGAACCTTCATCCCCATCGTCAAAATCATGGTCACCCCGGTCCGGGGCAGCATCAGTGGTTGTTACAACTCTGTCGTTGACACTTTTATTATGGGCACCAGGCAGGTTGTTGTTTCTGTTGGTATTCTTATGAAGGTTAGGATAGGCAAGGCAGCTGGTGTAAGCTTGCCTATCTCTAGAAAGTTTTTTTGTTTTATTGAGTTTAAGTTTAATCCGCAGAGCATCAATGCTCTGAAAAATACGATTGTAATCGTATTTATATCGAACAAAGTTAATATCAGCCTTAATTTTTTCATCTAACTCACTGGTTTCAGCCAACAAGGACCCGATATAATTTGAATAGTGTTTCACCATTAGATCTAACAGTTCCAAACCCTGTTTATTGAAAAGACTTGTAAGATCATCAGTAAACAAAGGGTCTTGGAATAATCCAGTCGGAACAAAAGAGCTTCTCAGGCCCTTAGGTACAATTTTTTCTTTTAAACACTGTTAAAAGTAAGAGACCTCTAATTGTAATTTCTTTATTTTTAACATTTTATCGTCCAGGGTTTTAAGATTCTCAGTAATATTGTCTAAACAGTTACCTGTAGTATGAACTCCTGAAGCCGGTGGACCCGATGGAAGAAGAGGGCCAAAATCAAGAGCCTCAAGGTTCCCAGCCCATTCGGAAAATATAGGCACACCAATAAGCCCAGGATTGCTGCTAGAGTTATTGCTCACACCATTAGAAGCGATGTTCTGCCCTGGAAATCCAGGCGCAATATCAAAAAGTTGACCACGGTTATTTCGATCTTCCAAACCTGTTGCCACACCGCTCCTTACACCAGAATGTAAATGTTCAACATTGAGACTCCCAGCTGTTAAGTTAAACCGCTGTGGTTGACCTGGTTGAATGACATCAGAATATCCACTCACCGGGACATTATGGTTGAAAGCCGGTTGGCTTGGATTGAAGTTCCGTAGCACTGACGCTTCATTAGATTCAATTTTGTCCAGGCACGAGTTTAACATATCGAGCCGTTGAGTTAATAAAAGCAAGAGCGCCTCCGTGCTCATAGGGTCATCCGTAGAAGGAGCATTACCAGACCCAAATAAAACCGGTGTCCTAGGGCTCGTTGTAATGCCAGTAGCCATACTGATGAAATTAAGACAAAAAACAAACAACTGATGGAATGAAAAAGTGTAACCGAGTTAAGGAACACCTCACAAGTCAAAATATATGATCAACGTGAACGTACTTTATTAAAATAACGTTTTCGCCTCTGCAAATGCCGAAGCTTCATCAGACATAAAAAAAGAAGCGCCAAATGAGCACAATTTAAAACTTCAAGCCAAGCAACGTGATGTCATTTCCTTGGCAACATTAAACAAATTAATTAATTGTTTGCTTAAGAAATAAATATATTTGTTTGTTTAAAGCATGCATGCATACCAAAACAATTCAAAGCTGTCATTATGTATTATAATAATCAAAAAGTTAAAATAGAAATGAAATTAAAATAATATATACAAAAACAAGAGCGCACTCCAACAGCAGTAAGCACATTCATGAAAAATGTTTGTTCCGACTGGATTATTCCAAGACCCTTTGTTTACTGATGATCTTACAAGTCTTTTCAATAAACAGGGTTTGGAACTGTTAGATCTAATGGTGAAACACTATTCAAATTATATTGGGTCCTTGTTGGCTGAAACCAGTGAGTTAGATGAGAAAATTAAGGCTGATATTAACTTTGTTCGATATAAATACGATTACAATCGTATTTTTCAGAGCATTGATGCTCTGCTGATTAAACTTAAACTCAATAAAACAAAAAAACTTTCTAGAGATAGGCAAGCTTACACCAGCTGCCTTGCCTATCCTAACCTTCATAAGAATACCAACAGAAACAACAACCTGCCTGGTGCCCATAATAAAAGTGTCAACGACAGAGTTGTAACAACCACTGATGCTGCCCCGGACCGGGGTGACCATGATTTTGACGATGGGGATGAAGTTTCTTCCACCCAGGAACCAAGGAGGAGTAGTAGAATCAAGGCTAACTATGACAATCACGGCAATCGTCCTAATTATAGAGGCCAACAGAAACCTTTTTTAGGGCTCAAGAACTATCAGCGACAAACCAACAAGAACAAGTACAAATAGAGCCCATTAATGGGCACTTTGGTGTCAGTTCTGTTTCCTCTCCTAAACCAGCTATTTTGACCAACATCAAGGGAGACTTTAAAGTTTATAACTTTTCTCACATTAATATTGAAAGTGACTTGATTGAACTTTTGACGTTTGGCCTCTCTTTTGTCCCTGATCAGAAACTTCACCTGTCTAAGTTGTTAATAGACTTTAAATGTTTTGTTCGCAGATTAAACCTCAAGGTGTTGTTTAATGGTGAAACAGCAAGTGAAGGACCTTCATTTAAGCTGTTGAGTGTTTTCAACCCTCCCTTGCATCCTATTTTGCATACCTTTGAGAATGTCTGTGAACTGGATTTAAGAAAACTTTTTGAAAGTGTTAAGTGGTTTGACAATCAGAGCAACATCTCATCTGACCAAAGAATAGCTTTAAAAAATATATGCAGCCTTCCCATTAGGGTTATTAAACCAGACAAGGGTGGTGGTTTAGTCATTTTTGATAAAGATGACTATACCGAAAGGATGTTAACTGTCTTGAACTCTCCCGCCTACGAAATTTCATCTTTGAATGAGATGACAGGGCAATATAACAGGATCAAAGGGTATTTTAGGGATTTGTTTATTGAAGGTAGGATTGACATTGATACCTTCAACTTTATTAAGATTTCCTTCCCAAGGGTCCCAGTTATGTTTGGGATCCCTAAAATTCACAAAAACCTGTTTGATCCACCAATGCGTGCCTTAGTTGACGGGAGATGTTCTATTACCCACCCTTGTGCAAGAGTTTTGGATTGTATTATCTCTAAATATCTTAGTTTAATACCCCAAATTTGTAAAGACTCTTGGTCCTTTTTGAAGTCTATAAATGATATGCCATTTGACCCGTCTTTTAATTTTTTAACCATCGACGTGGTCGATCTTTACACCTCTATTCCACACCAAGAGGCGGTTGAATGGGTTGAGCTAATGCTTTTAAGTTTAAAAGCCCCTAAGGACGAGATAGCTGTTGTTACACTTCTTTTGGACATTATTTTGTCCTCCAACTTTTTCATTTTCAATAATTGTCATTATTTACAGAAAAGAGGTATTGCCATGGGCTCCCCCTGTGGGGGTAACGTGGCAAATCTAGTTGTTGCCTATTGGGAGAACACCTTCCTTTTAAACAATCCTAGGTTTAAAAACACCATTAAGTTCTATACACGTTTTTTAGATGATGTATTTGTACTTATTCAGGGAGGTGAAGATGTTGTTGTAGATTTGATTAACTACATGAATGATTCTTCTACATTCTTAAAATTTACTTATCATTTTTCGGTTAGCGAAATTGACTACCTTGATGTTAAAGTGGTTAAAGACCTTCATAATAACTGATTTCTGTCTAGCATTTTTAGGAAGCCAACTTATTGTAATGCCTTTTTGCATTTTTCTAGTAATCACCCCTGGAAACAAAAGAGATCGATTGTTAAAGGGCAGTTGGTTAGAGCTGTACGAATGTGCAGCACAGCTGTGGCCTTTGAACATGAGTGTTCTACTTTGAAGGACATGTTTCTTAATAAGGGATATCCTATTGATTTAATAGATAATTTAATTGAAGAAGTCTCCTTGAAAAGAGATAATGGGTTTTACCAACCCCTCCTTCAGAGTAGTAAACAGACCACTATTGTTATTACTGAACCTTCATCTGGCTCTTCTCTCCTTTTAGAACCTTACTCTAATCAACATGATTTTGTGGGTCTTTCGCCCTTGTACTACCTGCCTAGCCATGATTTTAAGACCAGTTTGATTATCACACACAACAAACATGTTGGTGACATTTGTTCTATCATTAAGCAGAACAGGCACTTCATTCAAAATAGTGCTTTTTTGTTAAACATATTGGGCTTACATCCCTCTTTTGTGTTTAAGAGGGGTAGTAATCTAAAAGATCTTTTACAGACAGGGGAATCTTTATACCCCTTATCGAGACAATCTGGGACATTCATTTGTGGGGCTTGCAACTGGTGTAGACTTTTGAAGGTTGGGAGTTCGTTTATCATTAAAGGCAAGAAATATACCATAAAACATAAGATTAGTTGTAATACTAAATCGGTGGTTTACGTTGCCCTTTGTGATTGCTGCCCAGCATTTTATGTTGGTAAGACGGACCGTAGATTATGGGACCCTATTTACCAACATAATTATGCTATAAAAAACAAAAAAGGTGATAATGCCCTTTTGAAACACATTTTAAACCATGCTGGGCATAGTTTTCACTTTATGGGCATTGATCTTGTTAGAGTGGGTATTAGAGGGGGTCCTCAGCCCCTTTTACTTGAAACAAGAGAACTAGAATGGCAACTTTTATTGGATGCCTTCTCTGTCCCTGGGTTGAATGAGGCTTGTAATATTTCTGCAATTTTAAAATATAGAAGTTACCTTAGGTAGTAAAAGTGTCAATTATTTATTTATTTAACATCCTACCTTTTAAGAGCAACTTTTGTAATGAAATTAATAGCCCATCCATGCTTAATATGAAAGGTTTGCTTTTGCATTGAGGTTTTATAAATAAACCTTTCTTATTATTTTTATTTCATTTTTCATGAATGTGCTTATTGCTGTTGGAGTGCGCTCTTGTTTTTGTATATATTATTTTAATTTCATTTCTATTTTAACTTTTTGATTATTATAATACATAATGACAGCTTTGAATTGTTTTGGTATGCATGCATGCTTTAAACAAACAAATATATTTATTTCTTAAGCAAACAATTAATTAATTTGTTTAATGTTGCCAAGGAAATGACATCACGTTGCTTGGCTTGAAGTTTTAAATTGTGCTCATTTGGCGCTTCTTTTTTTATGTCTGATGAAGCTTCGGCGTTTGCAGAGGCGAAAACGTTATTTTAATAAAGTACGTTCACGTTGATCATATATTTTGACTTGTGAGGTGTTCCTTAACTCGGTTACGCTTTTTCGTTCCATCAGTTGTTTGTTTTTTGTCTTAATTTCATCCACTGAAAAATGGCTTTCTCACAACCTATTGATCCTAAATCCCAAAAAGACCAAACTCCTACTTTTCCTTCCCCGTTCTCTTTCTCATCACAAAACCTCCTTTTTTATTACATCTTCTAACAATACAACTATCCAGCCTGACACCCACACAAAACTCCTAGGGGTCATTATCAATGATGAACTAAAGTTCAACCTACACATGCTCCAATGTATAAAAAAAAAAAAAAAAAACTAGGTCTGCTATATCGGAAGAAAAAATTCCTAACCCATGAATCTAGACTTACCCTGGGCCAGGCACTCCTCCTCCCCTCCCTCTTATACACCACCCCAGTTCTTACCAATATCCAGGCCTCCACTCTAAACAAACTCCAACAGACTTACCAAAAAATAGCCAGATTCATTACTAACTCTCCATACAACTCACACCACTGCATTTCTTTAAACTCTCTTCAATGGCGTTAACTTCCCCAATTTCTGCTATCTTATCAATTTCATATGCTACACTCTATTCTTTATAAACCCTCCTTCTGTCCATCTCTATCTTCCTTAGTCTCCATCTACATCCCATCCTAGACCCTCCTTACTTCTAACCAACAATTAATTTATATCTACCACCCAAAAAGGTCAGTAGGCAAACTACTCTACAAACACTCCCTTGCCCATGCTTGGAACAAACTTCCCCTTGACTTACGTTCAATCTCCCACACCTCACACTTTAAAAATGAACTAAAAGCTTATTTTCTCAATTCCAGAACCTGCCCTTGCCATGGCCCTACCTAGTCTTCCTTCCCTTTATGTACCCTTAAAAGGACCATACTTAGTACTTCATTACACCTCTCTTTCCAATGTGTCTATTATGCATTTCCATAATTTTATACAAACAAAATTTTTTATTGTTGACCTATTGAACTATATCAATGTAAAATTGTTACTTAACCTTTTTAGAGCAACTTTAACTTTATGCATGTAACCCAACATATGTGAATCGTTTTGCTATAACTGCTATTATATCAATATTGTTTAAAATTGTACTTGTTTAAAATGTACTACTGGAGCTTTTCTCCTCGGGTCTCCACTGAAAATGGGCAACAAGCCCAGCTGGACAAACCCGGTTAACTAATGTCAATAAATAAAAATAAATAAATAAATAGTGGCTTTGGTATGTGTGGAGATGAACGGTTTGTTCCTATAAAGGAGACCAAGTTTTTTGTTAACTTTCTTTACAGTTTGGGTATGTCTATGTTGAATTTCAGATTACTGTCAATTTCAACACCTAGCAGTATAGTGTGTGTGGTTGGGTTGAACTTTATATTGTCTTTGGATGTAATGGTAAATTTGTTGTTTAGAGGTGAGATTATCCAGGACTGAAGAGAGTGAGCTTTGTCTTTTTGGGATTAAGAATAAGTTTGATGTTAGTGAACCATGATTCTGCAAGGGTAAAGTTGTTTTGAGTTATGATTTGAAGCTCCTTTAGGGTGGGGGCCGCACATATAATGGTGGTGTCATCTGCATATTGCACCACTGAGGCTGAGGCAGTCTGATTAGTAAAAAGTGAGAACAGCAAAGGACCGAGGATAGACCCTTGAGGGATGCCTATGACTACTGGTAGTATCGGGGACAGTTGGCCTTGCCATAGGACACCTTGTTGATGGTCTGATAAGTAGTTACTGAACCATGCTATGGTGGAGGAGCTAATGTTAAAGGTAGATAGAGTATCCAGGAGTATAGTATGGTTAACCATATCAAAGGCTTTGGATAAGTCTAAGAATATGGAGGATACAAATAGTCCTTTGTTTCTATGATGATTGATGGTGTTAATAAAAGAGAGTAGTGCTGGGGTGGTGCTATGGGAAGGTCTAAAGCTGTGCTGAGATTCGGATAGTAAGTCATTTTGTAGAAGGAACTGCATGAGTTGAGAATGAACAACTCTTTCCAATATTTTTGATAGAGGAGATAAAATAGTGATGGGACAATAGTTGGTTAGCTCAAGGGATTTACCTTCTTTGTGCAGTGGTATAATATGTGATATTTTCCATGAGTGAGGTACTTTGCATTCTGATATTGACCTATTTATTAGGATGAACACTGGATAGATTATTGCTTCAGAAGTCATCTGAAGGAAGTCTTCTGGCAGATTATCAGCTGCCAGTGTGGTTGGTTTAAATTTTTTGAGGAGTTTAGCAATTGTTGTTTTAGAGACTGGGTGCAGGGAAAAGCTGGAGGGGTAGTTTTGTGCATTGGGATGGGTTGGGATGTCTATTGAACTGGGGGTACCAGTACTATTTTGGGTGTTGGTTAGGGTTTGGACTGTTTCTGTAAAAACATGTATTAAATTGGGTGGGAGTGTTTTCATGGTTGTGTGGTAGTATAGGGGATGGAGTGGTGGGTCTTCCTGGGTGCAGTAAATTATTTATTGTGGCCCAAAATTTATGCGGGTTATGAGCATATTTTTCTTGTATGGATTTGTAGTAATTAGATTTATCAAGTTTGATTTTTTTTTTGGCTTTGTTCCGGAGTTCTTGATAGTGTTGTCTCAAGGTGGTGGTTTTGTTTTTGTGAAACTGTAGCTGGGCTTTGTCCCTTTCTTTCATTAATGTTTTGGTATCTGTAGTTAGCCATGGTGCATAGTTAGAGTTGATTCTAATGGTTCTAGAGGGTGCGTGATAGTTTAAGATGTTTAGGAAAGTAGAGTTGAAGTACTCCACAGCTTTGTCTAGAGTTAGTTGTTTTAGGGGAGTCCAATTACAGCATTTTAGTGCATCGATTAATTCAGTAGTTCTAAAGGACTTTTTGTTATGTATTACTCTGAGGATGGGATGGTGAATATGGTGGGATCGGTGCCTGGTTAGGTAAGTTGCTTGGTGGTCACTCAGACTTTCAGGAAGACAGCCTGACTGCTGTACAAGACTGGGGTCAGAAAGCAAAATCCAGCCTAGGATGGACTGGTGATTGGATGTTTTGTCGATTCTACTGGGATCAAATATAATTTGGGTGAACCTGTGGAGGTTAATGTAGGTAGTGGGTGTTTGGCTGGTGCAGTCAGCCCAGGCAATATTAAAATTGCCTAATTGTATGGTTTCTTGTGGGAGTGAGGTTGATATCCAGTTTAGTAGGCGTTCCAGTATAGTGATGTTATTGCCTGGTGGGATATAACACCCTGCAATAATTATTTTTTTGTTGGAATTAAGCTTTAATTTTGCAAGAATTAGTTCTACATCTTTGACGTCTTTGGAATTACACTCAAATTGTTAAATTTTGAGGTGATCTTGGAATAGTATTGCTACACCTCCCCCCTTTTTCCAAATTCTGTCACTAGGTATAATGTTATATCCAGGAGGTGTAATTTCATTATTATGGCTTTTCTGGTTTAAGCCAAGTTTCTGTTAGTACAGCAAATTCTGGTTTGCATAGAGCTAGCAGGGCATGGAGGTCATGGGTTTTGTTAAGTATGCTTCTAGCATTTATGTTCAAAAGGAGGAGAGAGGAGGCAGGCTTTAGGTAAAGAGGATTTGTCTGTTTTAAGTTTGAGTTAGTAGACATATTGGGCCCTGGATTAGGGTGAGTGTCCCCACAGCAAGTGAGTTTTTGGAGGCGATATAGGTAGAGTTTGGTTAGTTTGTGAAATATTTTAGTTTGTTTTAGGGAATAATGAGGATTGATTTTGTAGGTTAGGTTATATGTAGGTAGAAATAAAATTGGGAGGAGGTGAGGTCACAAGGTGATACAGGGAAATTGTTTAGTTTTAAGGGACTGGTTAGGGATTCTGTCTGCCATGGTGGGGGTGGTGATATATAGTTGTGAGTGGTAGGAGGTAACAATGGACAGCAAGCGGAGTGAGAGAATAGTTAGTGTGTAAGGTATTAGTTTTGGTGTAGGGGTGTGATAGGTGTATGGCATGTTTTTAGAAGTGGTTAAAGAGATGGATGTGTGTGGAAGAACTACTAATAAGTACAGAGGTTGGTTGTTGAATAAGGGTGTGGTGTAAAGTAGTATTATGGGGATGATAGGTTAGTTTTAATTGGTTAATTGAGAGTGAGAAGTACTGGGGGTGTCATCTATAGCTATAAATGTAATTGATGTGGGGGTGGTTGGGGGGGTATGGAAGCGAAGTGAGCATAGCAGGGTTGCACTGTCCTGTAGGTGCAGCAGCAAAAACAATCAGTGAGTATTTCCCTAGCATCTATATGGAAGAGAATATGTGTTCAGTTCTAAATGCTACATCAGACAAATGTCACTTTATTTGTTTTACTCGTTATTTGTTATTTTACACAAATCTGTGAAGGGGGACTAGATAGTCGCTAAGCTGAGAGGGAGGATAGAGAGGTAGGGAGATAAGTGGGGAGACTGTGATAGGGAAAGTGGAGGCTCTAGGTCAGGGGATGAGAAGAGAGGATTTAGTGCAGGAGATGTGGGGCCAGGGTAGGGCACAGATGATGGTAGTATGCAGAGATGTGAGGGACTGTTTCAGTAGGAGGCAGGGGAGTAGGAGGAAAGGGCTAGCGGAGAGAATGGCTGGGTGTAGGGTTAGGCAGGAGGGTGCACAACTTGGAGTGTTGTGAGAGCAAGTGTAGTGGGGTGGGGAAGGCAGAGATGTGCAGTAGCTGACCAGGAGCAGTATTTTTAAGGAGGCACAACAGTAGGTACAAAGCTATATGTTACAAAGTAAGTAAAGAAGGTCAAGAGTAGTTAGAATTCAGTGTAACATATGTTATTAATTGATGGCACTGTTTCTGGAGAAGAATCCCCTGAGGAGCAGAACTCTTAGAGGGACGGGGTGGTCTTTAGACTTGACTGAGGCTTAGTTAGAAAATCCCTTTTCTGTTTGGTGCCAGGGATCTGTAAAACAAAGAGAAAGACAGGGTGAGGGTGAGGATGAGGTAGGAAGGAGCAGTGTTAGCTGAAGTAAGACTGTAGAGAGGAGAAAGAGAGGGACTTAACAGACAGGAGAGAGGAACTCATGAGGGGATGGCAATACAGACAGCAAGAGGTATACAATACAGGGATAAGATATTATAAAGGCTCAGCCAAATAGATACAAATATAGGTAGGAGAAATGAGGGAGGTATGAGGGAACAGATAGCTTAAAAAGGAATGGTTAACAGACAGATAGAGGAGGAGGAAAAGATAGCCAGTATCAGAGACTAAGGATAGGATAGAGTGAAAAGCAACCAGAGCAGGCTTAACAGTTGACTGTTTTTTCAGTAGTGCATGTGGTATTTTCAGTTAAGGCTTGTTAAAAACCTGCATAGCCAGTGATAGGTGGGGGAAGTTTCCTTCATTGTTATTCAGTTTCTGTCTTATACAAGTGGTACAGTGAATTATCTTCTGTTTAAACTGTGAGCTTTGGCCAGTTAAGACCTGCATGATATCAACTTGGACGCATAAGTGTAGCTAAGTAACTTTTATCTGCACTTTTTAAAGTAATTTGTTTGTGTTGCATTGAGCAATATCTACCTGGAAGTTGACTGTTTTTTCAGTAGGCCCCACCGACCCTCCCTGTTTTTGTCTTGGTGTTAATCTTGGTGGCTTTGAAACTGCCCGCCCCTCTTGTAAATTTGCACTTGGATACTCCTCCTGGGCCCATCTCATTTGCCCACTCAAAAAAAAAAAAAAAATGTATCTGCTTTTACTGTTTTTGTGTTTCTTCCTACTTTATTTTGCTTTTGCGTCATCTTAAAAGTACTCAATTGTATTTATTACTGCTTGGTGCAACTCACTCTAAGCCTTTTAGTTTAAGCACTTGGGCTTCAGACCAGTTGTTTTACATTAAGAAGGTTTGTGCTCTGCACTGTAGTGGCAGGACAGGTAGCTTACATCCTTCTAAGTTGGGAACTGCTGATTGAGGGCTCAGTGTTTGTTATTCTAAAAGTGTATTAATTCTGGTTTAAGCACTTGGGCTTCAGGCCAGTTATTTTACATTAAGAGGGTTCGTGGTCTGCACTCTTGTGGGAGGAGTGGCTGGACTCTGCCCTTCTGAGCTGGGAATTTCTGGTTAGAGGCTTATAGTGCCTGCATATTTGAACTGTTTCTTACTAAATTGGTACACCTTGTTTGCTGTAGCATAGACAAGATCCAGGCCTGCTGAATCTAGCTTTGTTTGTATAACTTGAGCACTAATCCAGGCATTCTTTAAAGTACTCAATTGTATTTATTACTGCTTGGTAGTAACTTGATTAAAGTGTAGCTATCATTCTAAGTCTTTTGGATTAAGCACTTGAGCTCAGACCAGTTGTTTTACATTAGTTAGGTTTGTGGCCTGCACTGTGGTGGCAGGACAGGTAGCTTACATCCTTCTAAGTTGGGAACTGTTGATTGAGGGCTCAGTGTCTGTTATTCTAAAAGTGTATTAGTTCTGGTTTAAGCACTTGGGCTTCAGGCCAGTTATTTTACATTAAGAAGGTTCGTGGTCTGCACTCTTGTGGGAGGAGAGGCTGGACTCTGCCCTTCTGAGCTGGGAATTTCTGGTTAAAGGCTTATAGTGCCTGCATATTTGAACTGTTTCTTACTGGAATTGGTACACCTTGTTTGCTGTAGCATAGACTAGATGCAGGCCTGCTGAATCTAGCTTTGTTTGTATGCTTGTTTGCTTGTTATTTCCCTGAAATGCTAATTCCACCTAAAACATGGCTTTTCAGCGCTTCTGTGGATCCCTAGTGACATCTGCATTGCTTACTGTACTTATTTCCTTGTTTCACTTGAAAGAAAGTTACTGTTTGTCATTTTTGCATTTAAGTTACCTGTAACACATTGCATTTAAGTTACCTGGCACTTGCTCACTAAAGCAATTATATGTCAGTACTAAAAAATTAAAAGCACTACACCCTCACAAACTCCCCTTGAGTACCTTGTTCCCCATTGGCCCTTTTTTTCAATTATAAAGGAATTCCCAATACTATTCTAGCATGCCCAAAGGTCAGTTGTCAATCTCCTCTCCGGTCCACCTGGTGAATCTGGGAATCTTGAGGCAATGTTACAACTGCCTCATGTACACAGACAACCCTCTCCTCCTCCCAACAAATTCCAACACATGTGAGAGATGCAACCATATAGCCAAACTGGTGGCTAAGCTCTCTCAACTCAGTACTGGTAAAACCTGTCAGGAGGAGAAGGAAACCACACTCACTACAATTCCAGTCTCACACTGACCTACCACGACAGCAAACAAAACACATAAACACACAAAAACATACTCGGAGGCTCTAAATAAAAATCTGCCTAAGCAGCAGAGACCTCCAAAGCAGACACCCAAGCAAACGCTACCCCAAAACAAAACACATGCAACACATAGCTCACAAAGCCAGTGTGCCGAACAGTCACAGCCCTTAAGGCTAAACAACACACCTGATACACTTGTAATAGGTGACTCTATCATCAGGCACACTGACGTCCCGCTCACCAGGCTGAACAAGGAGAAGGTCATGGTGAGCTGCCTGTCGGGTGCTAGGATCCGCCACATAACACAAGCACTCAGGTCACTCCAAGGCAAGTACAAATATGACTCAGTCATTGTCCATGCTGGTGTGAATGACCTGAGACGTACCTCCCTGGACTACATGAAAAGAGACATAGAGGAGCTCTCTGAGCATGTGGCCGAGGCCGGTATGACCCTGACCTTGAGTAGCATCTTACCCTCACCAAGAATTATGCCACAATATGAAGACAAGATGATCAATTTCAACAACTGGCTTAAGTATTGGTGTCATTCAAAGGGGATCCAATGCCTGTCAGCCTGGGATGACATGCTCTACAAGCCACAATGCTTCGCTAAGGACGGCTTGCACCTGTCACCCCTGGGCTTTCGGATATTGGCAAAGGCTCTTGCTACCCCCATAGTGCCTTTTTTAGGCAAGGCTCAAAAGACAAACCCACCTCCATAGGTATCACAAGGGATAAGAAACTAAGAGTAATGCTACTCAACGCCAGAAGTCTAAACCTCAAGATGCATGCACTCAAAACTCTCCTTAGCATGGAGAACATCGATATCTGTGCAGTAACAGAAACCTGGTTCAAGGCTCCCGAGAGCACCCCAGCACTACCAGGTTATACCTCATACCATGCTTTTTGGCCCCAAAACTTGGACCGAACCAGAAAAGGAGGGGGAGTATCAATATTCATCAAAGATACCCACACCTCCAGGTTGGTGGCACAGCACAAAGCATCAGAGACTATCCATGTGCAACTAACAGTGGGTAAAACTGCCTTCCAGTTTATAGCCTACTACAGACCACCCTCCCAAACCCAGGAACCCCACTCGGCCTTCCTGAGAACACTGAAAAATATGAAGGTCTCTCCAAACACCATTATATTGGGCGACTTCAACTACCCAAACATAGACTGGGAGCATTACTCTAGCTCCAACACCCTAGCTCAAAGGTTCCTAGAATTTATAAACTCAAATGCTATGGAACAACTTGCTACCACTCCCACAAGAGGGGAAAACATACTGGACCTGATCATCACCAACATGGGGACTCTATGCTCCAGACCAGAAGTGTATCCCTCACTGGTAAGATCAGACCATAAACTAATCTCACTGGATATTCACATCCTGACCCCACCCCCTGCCCAGAAAACCACAGTGAAAAACTTCTCTAAAGCAAATTTCACACTCCTCAAAACCGAGGTGG
Source organism: Protopterus annectens (assembly GCF_019279795.1). Taxonomy (NCBI): domain Eukaryota; kingdom Metazoa; phylum Chordata; order Ceratodontiformes; family Protopteridae; genus Protopterus; species Protopterus annectens. Next base: position 1,650,771,805 of record NC_056725.1, read on the forward strand.
AATCCTTCAAAGCCCCCGGGCCAGTGGAAAATACAGCCCAGACCGCAGAATCCTTTATAAAAGCATTCCATGAACACCTTCAGGAATGCATGGATCATGCAATCCCAAATAAAACCAAGACCCAATCCTCCAAAGGCAGACATCCTGTCTGGTGGACCCCAGCCATAAACAAACTATACAATAGAAGGAGGAAGCTACTACATGATAGAGCAAAATACCAAAAAGTGAAGGCATCTCTGATTAGTGTTAGCAAAAAACTACGGGCATTCATAAAATCGTCTAAGGCCAGCTTCGAGAGAAAAACTGCACAGGACACTAAGGATAATCACAAGGCTTTCTTTAGTTATGTTAGGAACCTGGGTGGGAATTCCCAGATATGCTCAGAATTAGTCCAAAATGACAAAAAATACACCGAACCCACAGACATTGCCAACATCCTAGCTGACAGGTTCAGCGCAAACTTCTCCCCCCCTCCCCACCAAAAGGGCAAATATCTATCTCAGCAGAGTGCTGTCCCCCTGACATCTCAGATGCTCAGGTAAGAGCCGCCCTCTCCAAAGCAAAAAACACAGCATCAATGGGACCATACGGTGTCCCGGGCTGCATCCTACATGAACTCCAAGAAGAGCTACACCCAAACATAAAACTACTGTTCAATCTCAGCCTTACCACAGGATATGTACCCAAAGTGTGGCGTACAGCAACAGTGGTCCCTGTCCACAAAGGTGGTGCCTCAACGGATCCTGGAAACTATCATCCCATAAGCCTGACTAGCTTGGTTTGCATAGCTATGGAAAGGATCATCATGGACCTCATACAAAATGATATTGGGGACCTACAGACACTGGATCCTACCCAGTTCGGCTTTGTTAAGGGCAGATCCTGCCTCTTAAACCTGGTCGATTTCTTTGAAACAGTCACCAAGGCCATTGACGAGAGGAAGGTGGTCCACACAGCCTACCTGGACCTCACAAAAGCCTTCGATACAATACCCCACTCGGGCATTATAGATAAGCTCACCAGCTTAAATATAAACCCCTCTGTCACTAGATGGGTTGCAAACTGGCTCAAGGACAGAACCCACATGGTTAGAATTGCTGGAGCCATGTCAGACTCCAAACCAGTTACAAGTGGCGTCCCACAAGGCTCAGTCCTAGGACCTCTCCTGTTTGGTATATATTTCTCGGAGGTGCAGGCAAACACGGAAGGACTGTGGCTGACCAAGTTCACAGATGACTGCAAACTGGGCGCTATAATTGACTCTCCAGCCAACACAAGCATCCTCCAAAAGGGCCTCATAGAAACAGACAACTGGTGCCAGAGCCATGGCCTCAAGCTAAACGCCAAAAAGTGTATAGTCATCCCCTTTGGCAAAAACAAAGTGCCCACAAATTACCACATAGGTGGTAATCCATTATGTATGGAAGAAGTAATTAGGGACCTGGGGACCCAAGTTGATAGCAATCTCTCATTTGACAACCACGTGGCCAAAGTGGTTAGAAAAACATTTTATATAGCCCACCTAATCATGAAGGGATTCACATCTAGATCAGGGGAAGTCATCGTGCCTCTTAACTCATCCCTCATCAGGCCCATAATTGAGTACAATGCCCCTTTTTGGATGTACCTTACCAGACACCTGCAGCAACTGGAAAGACCCCAAAAGTACCTCACCAAGAGGATCAAAGGGCTCAAATAGATGCCATATGCTGCCCGGTTAAAGAAACTCCAGCTCTACTCAGTGGCATACCGCCTGCTCAGAGGCGATCTGTGCCTGATGTATAAAGCCATGTCCAACCCGGAATTAATGGACATGCTGCACCTCAGAAAATCCAAATCCCATCGAGCTACGCACTCGAGAGACTTGAACCTCAGCACTGAAATAAATAGGACATGCTGGAGGGACAGATTCATAACCCAGAGGCTCCCTTCACTCTGGAATAAAATCCCAGTCCAGGTTAGGCAGAGTCCCTCATTGACTCTCTTCAAGAGGAATCTTGATGAGTGGATGGGGTATCATAGGTTTACCCCGGATATCACTTCTGTGTCACTGTTAGACAGAGGCACAGTATACTAACCTCGAAAAAGGGCATAGCAAAATTAATTTTAAAATGGGTGGCGAAAGCCAAACACACTCTGGCTAGGCTTATAAATGCCCTAGGGCAGATAGCCTAGTATGAACCTATGAACCTATGAACCTAAATATCCTTACTTATAATCTAGCAAAGGAGGATTAAAGAGAGCAAGTTATTATAATAGTACTGTAACCTTCCAAGCTAACAACAGCTGGCTGCTAGGCCCAGCTTATTGGATAAGAGACCTTCAAGCAGCTTTCCGAATAAATAGTTTAAATGTGGAAATTAATAGCATCAGGTTATACTAGTTAGTCACTACTGGGCACAGCTTAGTAAGATAGTGGTCCTTGGCCTTTAGTACTATTAGTAGAATAAGTGTATAGAAGGTTTATGCCTATCAGGATGGCCTAAATAGTCAGGCAGCTTAGGTCTTACAGTAGGACATAAAAAGAATTCTCCCTGCACGAAAGGCAATTGCATGGCTCCAGTAATAGAAATCCAAAAGCCAAAAGATGAGCCAGCAAACTGTGAGACTAAATAGATATTTATTCAATGAAAAAACACAATGAAAAAACAAACCGGTTTTGGCTGGTATACACCACAGCCTTCCTCAGTGTAACTGAAAATCATTGAGAATAATCCTTTTATAGATGTGCTTTAATTAAATCAAACATGTGACTGGATAATCAAAATTGTTCATTTAATCCAGGTGAGACTAAACCTCCCAGTTTAACAATTCACTTATTTTCTTTAGTATCCAGAATGGAATGCCATCCTGCTTTGTTAGATTTATTACCTTTTATAATGTCAATGACCATGAAACTGAACTTGGCAGATAAATGTTTGGTGTAATGTTTAAACAGAGCACTACTTGTTTTTTTTTGTTTCTCAAGTCACTAGTGTGTTCAGAAATTCTTAATCTAAGTGGCCGTGAAGTTTGGCCTATATAGAAGGCACCACAGCTGCATGTAGCTAAATAAATCAGCCATTCAGTTCTTACTTGTAAATTGTTTGGACTTAAAAACTTTACTGCAATGAGTGCAATGACCACATGGATAACATCCCATGAGTACCTCGCCCATGAGTGTGGTTTGTACTTCTTGAAAGGATGTTTTGGAATGTGCATGTTTATAATGGTTGAAGTAAGAAGCTAGATTTCTGCCCTTACGAAATGAAAAATAACATCTGTCTGATAGAACATTAGATAGGTTATGATCACTCTGTAGAATATTCCAGTGTCCTTGTACACTATTAACAAATTAGAATTCCTACCATAAGTAGTGAGTAACCTAATAGGTGACAGCCTGTGTTGCTCATGTTGTTTATAATCCAAAAGGTCTTCTCTTTTTAGTTTATTGGTCCAGTTGCTGGCCTGTAGAACATGTCCCATCTGATAATCCCTGTCCTTGAATCTGCAAGTCATATCCTGTCTGTATTCCTGAAAAGTGGAATCCCTGGAACAAATGTGTCTCATTCTGATGTACTGGGATTTGGGGATGTTTCTTGTTATATGAGGTGGATGGAAGCTGGATGCATGGAGGAGGGTGTTGTATTGGGGATACTTCCGGAAAACTTCAGTACATAAAGTGTGATCTGATTTTCTAGAGATAGAAACATCAAGAAAAGTAATTATCTTTAAGTCAAAGCTAACCGTGAAGTGTAAACCCCATTTGTTTTTACACCTAAACTTTACTCCATAGTGTTTAAGGACATGCTGGTAATACCTTACTAAAAGATAACTAGGATATCACAGTGTAACAGATGATGTACACAAACAGGCTACCTGAATCCTTTAGTAATATCATGTGGGAATGCACTCTACTCTGTAGTTTAACTACAGTGTTTAGAGGTGTGCTAGTAACATCCTACTACAAATACAGACTAGGATACCACCAATTACCATTAGGTATCTATGTTGTCTAACAATGCTAAATATACTCTGGTAGATAGCTTAAGGCTGTGTGTTTATGCCAGGACCAAGTAACACCACTCAGAGGCCAGGTTTGCTGGTTAGAGTTACACCATTTACAATTACTTTTTCAGAAATGGCATGTGAGTAGGAGTAGTCTCAAATGTAATAGTTTAAACACAGCAAAATGGTAGGTACATAATTCACATTTTTCTCAACAACAGATAACCAAGGGCAGAGCATACAATATTATATTACAAAGAAAATTGCAATAAAAATCCAAGGGCAAGGCTCACAATGTTTACAATTCAGGGACAACTGCTGAGCGAGTTAACACAATCCACTTACAATTAAATACGACTGCTTATCATCAATACATTGTGAAAATTACAGATTCAGCTTGATAGACACTATACCGGCCAGATAATGTACATTAACAGATAAAATTATAGCTGTACAGTACACTTGCAGGTTAAGGCAGTCTACAGATCCAACAACATTACATTAAAAATGCTATATGCATTCCCATTCAAATAGAAAGCTTACCTGGTCACACTACTGGGTTCAGGAGGAGAGTGAAGAAAGAAAATGGTGCCTGAAGCCTAAGTGGCTTTTACCAGGTGCAGTGCATTCTGGGAGGGGGGAATGACATAACAGCATTGGAGAAGAAAATAGTTGATATAAGGTGGTGCCAGCAGATGGTGACACACCGTCCTGTAGTTGCAGCAGCAATAAACAATCAGTGAGTATTTCCCTAACATCTGTATGGGAGAGAATATGTGTTCATCTCTAAATGCTATAGCAGACAAATGTCACTTTATTTGTTTTACTCTTTATTTGTTATTATGATTGTATGATGGGTACATATCTCTGGGCGAAATGCAGAGCTATGTATGGGACGTGATTTTTTTTTTGTGGAACAGATGCCTTTTTTTTTCAAGGTGAGAGTGGGATGTTAAGAAAGAATTATAGGTAAGTGTGGTGAGGGAGGTTTGGTAGGAGAGGCTACATTTGCGGACAGACAAGACAGGCAAGACAGCAGATGGGGTGGTGTATGACACATGGGGGGGTAAACACTTTGATGGGGAGGGTGGTTGGGAATCCGAGGCTCATGTGCCCCATAGATGGTAGTAGTGGCACTGATGTCCCCACCCAATGGCAGTCAACACTACTCCTTCACAGCCCTGAAGGTGGCTGTGCTGGGGGCTGGGCTGGAGGGACCACCTGCCCCTCTAGCTGTGCCAGCCTGCCCTACACCTGGCACAGGCAGTCATCCAGCTCAATCTGGAGGGCACTGCACACCATGTCACAGACCTTGTTCCGGGTGACAACATCCTTACCATGCCCTCTTGTAGGGGGAGGGGATGAGACCCATCCCCTGCAGCAGTTCCACCCAAGGGTGGTGCAAGACCAACAGATGAGGGAGGTCTGGGTTGGGTCCCAGATGTGCTGGGGCCCAGTGCCTTGGCCAGATGGGGTGGGAGAGGTGGATCCACTGGGATTTTCCTTCCCATATGTGCTATGGTGTGGAAATTAACAATGAATATTGGTTAGTCATGCACAACACATTGCAACATTAGTCAAAATAACATGCATGGATATTCTCATTTACCCAAAACAGTGCAATTATAACAGTGCTATAGCAAACAGAACCCATGCATATATGGAATGGCATTCAGGGTTGCAACAGCATGCCAGTTAGTGGTATGTCAGGAAGGCAATAAAATGATTATTCAACAGGCAATATTAGTTTGCACATGGTTTAAACAATGATAAACCAACTGGAACAACGGTCCCAACAATAGAGGCTTGTTTAGGCACATACCCATGTTGGCTTCAGTGTGTTGGTTGGATCAGTTGAGTGGTGGAGGAAGGGAACAGATTCAATTGACAACTGCTATCAAGTATATTTGTCAGTACACTACTATTCAATACTCTACATTTTGACCACACTTACACTCTACCTGGGCCATGGGGCTGCTGCAGAACACCAACATCTGTAGATATCAACAACAATTGTACCCTTATTTTAGTTATACACATCAGACCTGTTTCTATACCAATTTTTTTACCTGTGGACCATGTGCAGATGAGCTGTGTGCACATTACATTGCTGTTTCAACACAAAAATTTCAGATTCACATATTAGTTGCAGGCCCTGGAGTGTGTGTTGTGACTTTCACATACATCTACTATGACATTCTCTGTGTGCATGTTTCTTGGCAACTGGGGAAACTATCCATGACAAAGTGACACTTGAGGGGCTTGTGTGGGCCAGACTGCAGAGTGTGTATGTCTAGCTTGCATCTATTTGTAGGACTGGGGCTGATTGACAAAGCAATTGTACACATTTCATAATTATACACATCAAACTAGTATTTCTATTTAGATTTCTTTACCTGTGTGCCCTGTATGGAAAATGTATGTGTTGTAGTACATTACTTTTTCTGTTCAGATTGCAGTTTACAACTGCAGAACCAGACTGAGATGGCAGTGGCGGTTCCTGGGTTTGAACCATGGTGCATGTGCAAAATTGAACTATAGGCCTAGTTCTTATCAGACTGAGCTATGGCAGAGGTGTTGTGTGTTGTTTGTGAGATTTCTATGTAGTACATATTTTTGTGCACAGTACTTTTATTATGACATGTTGCATTATTTGTTTCCCATTATCAGTACAAATTATGCATGCACAAGAGCCATTGGTGTCACTGTTTGTGAAGAATGTGCACATTAGCTGGATTGCACATTTGACTGTTTTACAACTACATACTGCAATTTAGATTCATGAGTACACAGTGTAGGTTTTAAGTCTACACCTGTTAGCCTTATACATTTTTCAGTACATTCACAGCTACATACAGGTGAAATTGAAAGGTTAACACAGGACAATGCTGGCAGACAAACAAGTAAAACACATTCTGATGGAAATATGTACTGTTGCTTTTTTCAGTTATTTGACATGCCCATTCTAAAGTATGCAGACAAGCAGTGCTAAATCAGTTCAGCTCAGTTAATGCATTCTTCAAGACATACACATTTCTATTTTTCAGGTACAAGTGAGGTGACACACACCAGTGTTTGGGATCACCTTTATTAGTTTTGACATACATATCTGTGTACAACTCAGAAATCCACAATTACTATTCCTGCATGATCTGCACGGGGGAATGCTTTTCATTTCTAAGTGTTACAGTAGCCCTGACATGGCACTTTCTTGGCAGGTTCACTCAGACACACTCATACATATTCTAATATTCCTCTCCTGCATATGGTACCTTGTTTGCTACTGACATCTGTATTACACAGCAGCTGAGAATGCTTCATTGTAACATTGGCAGCCTGACACAGGCATTTATTCCTGACTTTTACAGCACAATTATATATACAGGCAGTACTACCATTACTATAATTTAGATTTTTACTGCTAATATTAGGGGATATTCTGTACTCACCATACTGCCGATACAACCGGGCCAGTTGCTGAGCATAAGCCTCAATAATCTGGGACCTCTCTGCAGCAGCTGTATGGGAAGACATCACACATTAATCACACCTGCACAGTCACAAGTTGAACTTTTTCCATACTTAGCGATACATAAGACTGCATACTTACAGACAGGTGGGACATCCTGCACTCAGGCTTCTTGGATCCACTGGTCCAAGAGTGCACCCCTCCTCCACTTCAGGTCATTATGGTGGTGACATACCTGCTCACCAGTCCGGGGTATGTCAGTGGCACTGGTGAGATCATGTGCAAGCTGGTCCCAGGCCTCTGTATTATACTGTGAGCCATGGAACTGGCCCTACAGCAGCCTGCCATCATGTGTTTTTACTAGGAGCCCAACCATGACCCTGGACTCCTGGATGCCCCAACATTGCGCTCTGAAGCAAATACCTTCACCGACACCAGACATTTTGGTCCTGCTGTGAGCAATCCAAAATGGTTATGGCTGTATTCCTGCCTGTGTGGTTTAGATAGGGCAGCTTACCCCACTTTTTCTTGATTGGCTGGTTTTAATATGCTGAACTATGCTTAGCACCATGCAAATCCACATAGCAATGTTTACACCAGGTAAGCACAGCTGAAAGCAGGTAAGCAATGCTTACACTAGCGCATTGCTTAAATCTATTTTTTTTTAATTTATAAAGTACTTTATACACTTATATTTTACAAATTCCCACCCCTACTGTGCTATACGTGAGCCATGTGAGTGACATATATCACTCAATTTCCTTAAAAGTTTTTAAATAAATCAGCAGAGGGGGGAATTTGGACTGAGCATGTTCTACATGCTAAACCATGGCAGTACCACTATGCTATAGGTGCTTGATGATGCTTTGTATCACAGTAGCACTTGTCTATCATTTTCAGGATTTTAGTCAGACTAAGCATAGTGGTGCGTCATGCAAACAAGCTGCTCACCCACTTAAACTGGATTTATTTGATGAAAAAAATAATTTTTTTGTATTTTCATTGCTTTCCTCTTCCACTACTGCTACCATGCATGTAGGGCAAGACTGCATACATTCGGGGGGGGGGGGGCACTTGAAGGCTGCTGGCTTCTAGGTGTTTGTGTTTTGTGTTTTTGTTTTTTTTTTCAGTGTCCACAGACACTGAAATGTTAGCTACTTACATTTCAGTGTCTGCGGACACTGGTTTGTATATAATATTAGAGCCAGGCTCTAATATTATATACATTGACACTCATCTGTGTCACTATGTGCCGTAAGGCACTTTCTGAGTGAAGGGAGCATGTTAAATGTGCAGGCACTACTAACGCATGCCCCCTGTGCTTGTTCTTAGTTTGTCTCCATTTAGATTAAATAGCACTGCACCTTCATGCATATGCAAGGTGTGCTGCTATTTTAAATGGACACAAAGCACTCCGTGAAAGAATAGTCTTAATCTTGCACAGAATTTTGTGAACCCCGGGGAATGACTTTAGCAAAAAATGGTAATATCTGGTTGTGACAAATATGATGGTAGGAAATAATAAAATAGAATAACCTTTAAATGTTTTTATTTGAAGATATCTGGTAAGTATCCTGTAGGGATCAACTTTTATTGAAATGTTTTTAGAAGATAACTGATTTTTGGTCTTTTGGATCATATACATGTTCAGAGATAGTTAATTTTATCTTGAATGCTGATATAAACATCTTACTTGCTAATATAGTAGAACCTGATAGGTCCCTAATAGTAAATATTGAGCATAAAGAAACCAAGTAGAAGATTGTTGTGTGCCTATATTACTCCAGTATCTAGGAAAGCTTTCTTGGAAATTTGCAACTTTAGTTTCATTTTTATGTGCAGATTTCAATGATATTTGGTAGTAGTTAAAAGGCGGAATGTAGGCAGATAAAATAGGTGCTTGTAAGAGTTTGGAAGGAAATGATTGGTAGCAAAACATTTATAAGAGGTCATTTGGCTAAAAGAATATACTTTTTTTTAAATATTCAGCTATTTAACAAATTACATTCCAGTGTTTTTTCAGTTTATAATTTATTGCTCGTAGATTTACATATCAGCAAAGTGCATGTTCATATGTGGAATGTTTTGTTTTTTCAATTTGCACATACATCATAGATAGGATACCATAGTGGGTGGTGATAAAGAAAAAGTTTAATTAAGAATAAAAGTGGAGGATACATAGTAGAAAAGAAATGGTGTTAAACAGGTATAATGGGTTGGTAGATCAATGTTAAGATTAGACTTTGGAATATAAAACATTAGAAAATAAGGTAAGGAGAGAGAGAGAGAGAGAAAAGAGAAAGACAAACAAGTGTGGCAATAATTTTAGCATCAAAATCATCTTAAGAAGAGAAAAACAGAATACATTTTACTAGTCATAATAGAAGATAAAAAGTAACGTAGATTTCTAGAATGATTAGTAATTAAAGGAAATGAGTATTATAGGAAGTTAATAAATGTTCATCATCTTCTTTCGGCTGTTCCCTTTAGGGGTCGCCACAGCGGATCACCAGTTTCCATTTCTTCCTGTCCTCTGCAACTTGCTCTGTCACACCAACCACCTGCATATCCTCTCTCACCACATCCATAAACCTTATCTTAGGACTTCCTCTTTTCCTGTTACCTGGTAGCTTCATCCTTAGCATCTTTTTCCCAATATACTCAGCATCCCTCCTCAGCACATGTCCAAACCAACGTAATCTTGCCTCTCTGGCTTTGTCTTCCAACCTGGTCTGACCCTCTAATATACTTATTCCTAATCCTGTCCACCCTCGTCACACCCAGTGCAAATCTTAACATCTTTAACTCTGCCACATCCAGCTCAAACGCCTGCCTTTTTGTCAATACCACTGTCTCCAACCCATATAACATAGCTGGTCTCACTACCCTCTTGTAGACCTTCCCTTTCAATCTTACAGGTACTCGTCTGTCACAAATGACTCCTGACACTTTTCTCCATTCACTCCAACCTGCCTGTACTCTCTTCTTCACCTTTCTTCCACACTCACCGTTACTCTGAACTATTGACCCCAAGTATTTAAACTCATCCACGTTTGCCAGCCACTAGGGATGCGCAAGCCAGTGCATTTCTTTGAGCCGGTCCCAAGCCCGGATAAATGGGGAGGATTGCGTCAGGAAGGTCATCCGGTCTAAAACTTCGCCAAATCATTTCATGCAATCACCAGGAAGTTAATAAATGTTATGAATCTAAAGTCCAAAAGAAGGAACAGACAGATGTTGTTGCAGATGTAAATAGAAAAGTTTTTAGTCGGCAGATTGAGATGAAAGAACTGGAGAAACCTTTTAATGTATTAGAAATAAAATTAGTCTTGTAATTTGTAAATTAAACTTCACTTCATAGTGTGGATGATAGTCCTTATTTTTATTATAAGAAATTCCAAGGACAGCACTAAATATATATATATATATATATATATATATATATATATATATATATATATATATATATATATATATCCCGTCGCGTCGGTCTCTTGCAGTGTTTCGCTCTTCTCGCGGCTCGATTCGCGCTGTCGATGTTCCGGCGTGTCGGTGAAGTCAGGTAGAACCATATATATATATATATATTTATATGGGTCTATATTACCAAATTGAAAAACCCTTTATGCGAATACCTAAATGTCGACACCTATAATGCGAACCACGAAAATCCTGAATGCACTAAACAGCGATAAATAAAATAACGAACTGTCATAGTCGGGCAACCCCACCACCCGCTACATATTACCTACCCAAATAAAATAAATAAACCACATACATACACTAACTAAACCCTACTTCTAACCTAACATAAAGCACCAAAACCCTACTTCTAACCCTACACTAAACCCCACATACAAAACTAACTATGCACTATCCTTAACCCCTCCCTAACCTTAAGGTCTGTAACTACTGCACACGTCCCCTACAGACATACACCCAAAAAAATAAATAATACACATACATACATTTAACAAAACCCTACTTCCAACACTACACTAAACCCCACATACACAACTATCTATGCACTATCCTTAACCCCTCCCTAACCCTAAGGTACGTAACTACCGCACACTTCTCCTACAGACATAAACCCAGAAAAAATAAATAATGCACATACATACAGTTAAATAAATCCCTACTTTTAATACTACACTATATCTTACATACATTACCTATGTATTCACTTACCTTAACCCACATCTTAACCCTGAAGTCCTGTCTATCGCACACTTACCTTACGGAACTATACCTCAGACGGGCCAACTATTACACTTCAAAATTTCAATTTTCACTATTTTAGCCATTCGGCATTTCAGTCTTTCGCGCAATTCATGTCGCTCTTTTCATATTTGCAATTATGGTCTTTCAATCTGGTAATAGGAACCCTATGTATGTGTGTAGATATATATATATATATATATATATATATATATATATATATATATATATATATATATATATATATATATATATATATATATATACACATATATATATATATATATATATATATATATATATATATATATATATATATATATATATATATATATATGGTAATGCCTTCAATGAATGGCTAACTGCATGTGGCTGGATTGTTGATACTGCAATGCAGCACTGGCAGGGGAACAGCTCTTCTTAGTGTGTCATTAAGGTGAGATGTTAAGCTCAGGTCCAATCTGCTTAAGTTAGAGGTAACTAGGCACTTAGTTAAAAAACAAAACTCACAATTCAAAAAACTAAAAACGGCTCACACTAGCCCCCACTTAAAACAAATGATTGAATAAAATATAAACCAAACTATAAACACACTGTCATGTATAAAGCCTTTTCGTCTGGTAAGGTTACCAGACTTCTTCAGATACAAATACAAATATTTAAAATTCACTTTTTATAACTACCTCAGCAGTCATATGATATGTTGAGTTAAGTTAATTACTTCATGCAGTTAACCCATGCTGTGCATGATAAGTTTCAATACATAACCAAAAATGTGATCTGTTAGTCCCTCCTACTCCCTAAAAAAATACATTTATATGTATGAATACCTAATACTAGTTAAATAAATAAAGTTAATATTGACAAGATATCAAAGGCTAAATGTATATGTTAAAGTCAGTATGTTAAAACACACATATCTATATATATATATATATATATATATATATATATATATATATATATATATATATATATATATATATATATATATATATATGTGTGTGTGTGTGTGTGTGTGTGTGTGTGTGTGTGTGTGTGTGTGTATAAAACAACTCATTTTACATGGTGTACTCACGTTATTGATTTCTCTCAGTTCCATATTCACAAGTTACACACAAGATATTACTGTAAATAAATAAATAAAGTCCCACTTATCTACTTAAAGTTTTCAATTTGATGACACAAGCTAGGGAATAGATTTCATTAATCCCTGGATGTTGACAAGAGTCTAATCAAAGTTGCTACATCAGTTCGCATTCTTCTAACAACAGGCTTGATGGTCCCCATCTATAGTTATCGTATGTTCATAGGTTCATAGGTTCATACTAGGCTATCTGCCCAAGGGCATTTATAAGCCTAGCCCATAGTTATGTGGCTTTCGCCACCCCTTTAGTTTGAATAAAAACTATGCCTATCATTTTTCTGTGCCTCTGTCAAGCAGTGACACTGAAGTAAATAAAATCCCACTGTCAGTCTCGAACCCAGGACCTTGGAAACACTAGTCTGCATGACTTACCACTAAGCCATGACTGATATTGGGACTTGATCAATAACCCTAAATTTAAAGGAATGGAGGGGGTACTCACTACAGTGCTTGGCTAATACGTTTTCTATTTTTTGTTTACCTAGAGTGTACACATGTTCGTAAATATGCTCACTGAGTTTACGGTCGGTTTTACTGAAATAGAAAACTGTACACCCCTGACACTGTGCAAGGTAGACTATGGACTTGGAGTTACAATTATACTTCTGTGTAGTTAAGTAACTCCTGTTCCTCACTAAAACTTTTTTGTCCTATGTTGATGTATTTGCAATGACTACATGACTGACAGTGGAACATACCTGGGTTCCTGTTTGTGGTCACTACCTGAGTCTCAATCCAGTTTTTAAGATTCCTACCCCTTTTATAGACGGTCTTTGGTCTATCTCCCACTTTATTCACTATGTCTCTGTCAGTGGCTAATAAATGCCAATTCTTAGATAATATTTTTTATATTTCTTTAAAGGAAGAGATGAAAGTAGTGATAAAGCTAAGGGTGAATTGGGGTTCATTATTAGAAGAATTAGTTCTACCAAAACTCTCTGTCCTTGGGCTACAGATGGTAGATACTTCCTGTACTGTTTGCATGCTGTTTGTCTTCTTTCCTCCATTCAATATGGGTTGGTATACCCCTATATCATGTTTTGTTTGGACTTCTATCACAATTTCCCTTAGAAAACCAATTGGATACCCTCTATGTTCAAACATTTGTGTCAGGGTTTCACATTCTTCCTTAAAATCTCCTTCATTAGTAACCATTCTTGCCGCCCTTGCCAGTTGACCCTTAACAATAGATTTCTTCTGGTGGTAAGGGTGCAAACTAGTAAAGTACAGGAATAAGTTTGAATAGGTGTTTTTTCGTTATATTCTAGCACTGTATCTCTGGTTACAAATATCTTTTTTCAATTCAATGTCTAAGATGTTAATTTCAGAGTCCTGGTAATTACTAATAAATTTAAAAAAAACTAGTAGTGTTGTTAAAATAATTAACAATCTCATTTGCTACTATGCCGTTTCATCTGATGATGAGAAAAATATCATCAAGGAACCTCGTGTAAAAATATGTGACACCTATCATGAATTCATTCCCAAACATGTATTTGTGTTCTCAGTGGGCCATGACTAAATTAACAAAGCTTGCCCCACATGGCAAGCCCATGGCCACACCGTGTTTTTGTAGGTATATCTCCTTATCAAATAAAATAAAGCTGTTCTTTAAAATAATACCTAAAAGTTCCTCAATCATTCTCTTTTCTGTTTCAGGTGCCCCTTTGGTTCTCATCATGTCTACTACCCATTCAATCCCTAGTTCGTGGGGTATTGAGGTGTGTAGATCACATACATCGACTGTGAGAAAATTAAACTAATTTCCAAACTCTAAAGTGTTAATAATAGCCAGGAATGTCCATGAGTCTTTGCAGATTTGTGGCTCTAAGATCACATATTTTTTAAGTATCAAGTCTACTACCTTAGCCCAGGGGTAGGTTATAGACTGTCTGGCATTCACTAATCCTCTCATTGGGGATCTATCATATTCTTATGAATTTTTTGGACACCGAACAGTACAGGAATTTTTGGGGATAGCATTGTTAAATAATTATAGGTGTTCAAATCAATTACAGAGTCAATGAACATGTCATTCAGGAACTTTTTGATCTGGTTATATGCTATGTTTAGTTCATTCAAACTAGCCTTATCATAAGTGTTCCCTTGTAATAAATGTTTCATTTTCTCATTGTAATAGATAATATCCATAACCACCGACCCACCCCTCTTGTCTGGTTTCATTATTCTAACAATGATTTAATAAAATATAAACCAAACCATAAACATACTGTCACGTATAAATTGCTTTTTGTCTGGTAAGGATGCCATTTTATTTATTAATCATTTGTTTTATGCGGGGGCTACTGTGAGCAGTTTTTTGTTTGAATTTTGTGTTTTGTTTTTGACTAAGTGCCTAGTTTGTGTTTGTGACATGGCGGCAGGAAGCCCAACCGCTTCTTCATCCCTATCAAATGCGGATTGTAGGGGGAATCCTACATTACTTATGAAAGTAATGAACCAGCAGTTGGAAGATCTAAGAACCCAAGTGGAGCAGTTAACCCAATCGAGCAGCCAAGAAGGAAGAAGGTCAGCTGACCAGCAGACAAGGACTAATTTCAATGTTATTCCAAGATCATTGACTGAACCTAATGGAGGTACTAATAAAATAGGAGAAAATGAGGCAACTAAAAGCGGTGTGGAAACGAGGAGCCAGAGACCACTAAGGGTAAACCAACAATCTAGCAACACTTCGGGGCTTATTGGGGTCCAAGATATCACAAATTGGCTTAGTGAACAACCAAGCCTTATGTCATCAATAGACAACATAACCTTAGATTATCCGGCTGGGAGTGGTGAAAACATTGCCTACAAATTAAAGAAATTAGATGCAAAATTGCTAAAACTAAAGAAACTGCTATTAGAAATCAACTACTTTGACCAATGTATCAAAGAGAAAATAGTCCCAAAAGGTTTACGGGTATGGCAGTATCCAACTGGTCTTGAACCAGGATCCTTATTCCACCACGAGTTTATTTAATTTTTTAATGAACAAGGGCTCGAACTTTTGAAGCTTATGTCTAAACACTACAATGGCTTCATAAACCAATTAGCAAGTGAAGTAATGGATTTAGATAACGAGATTAAAACGGACACTGACTTTATCCATTACCACTTTGACTACAATAGAATATTCACAAGTATTACACAACAAATTGATAAATGTAAAGAAATAAAAATCAAAATAAAAAGAGATTTAAAAGATTATGAAGAGGGCGTGGCATTTCCTCAGCCACCCCCGTCAAAACGTGGAACCTGATAAGAGAGACAAGACCTCGCCCACACCATACAGAAGCAAGGGAGGAGGAGGAGGGGCCAGGTATGAGTCAGCAAACAACTAGCGGTGGTGGTTTCAAAAAAATGAATGTTAATAGTAATTTAATACCAGAAGGGAATGAAATGGCTGTACAAGTGAACACAGGTCAGGGTAATGGACAACACCAGAAACGCCATCAGCAACAACAACAAAAAAACTTCTCACATCGGAAAGTGAAGTTTTACAAAATGAACAACCAGTTCCAATAGCAGAAATACCAGGGGTTCAAAGAATCAGAAGAGGTAGAGTGGAGTGATGGAGATACCTTCTTACCCATGGTAAATGCTTGTAAAATTGTCACAAATGAAAGGGGTGACTTCAGAAATTTTACTTTTACTAACTTTCTGATGGAAAAAGACTTAATAGAACTTTTCTCAAAGGGCTTATCCTTTTTGCCATCAAATGGCGTAGACCTAGCTAGATTACTGTTAGATTTTAAATTGTACATCCGTAAACTTAACTTATCGGTTTTCTTGGGAAACCACATGCAAAACATACCGGAGTTAAGGATAGCAAGTACATTTAACCCACCTACCCACCCTATACTGTCTCGGTTCGAACACATATGTGAGCTGGATTTCAGAAGTAGTTTAGGCAGGGGACATCGAATTACTGAGAGGCCCAACTTGCCTGAAAATTAGAAGAAAGCATTAATGCTTTATAGAAACTTACCAGTACGAATAATGAAGCAAGACAAGGGGGGGTGGGTAGGTGGTTATGGATATTATGTATTACAATGAAAAAAATTAAAAATTTATTACAAGGGGACACTTATGATAAAGCTAGTTTGAATGAACTAAACATAGCATATAACCAGATCAAAATGTTCCTGAATGACATGTTCATTGACTCTGTAATTGATTTGAACACCTATAATTATTTATAAATGCTATCTCCAAAAATTCACATACTGTTCAGTGTCCCAAAAATTCATAAGAATATGATAGATCCACCAATGAGAGGATTAGTGGATGCCAGACAGTCTATAACCTACCCCTGTGCTAAGGTAGTAGACTCGATACTTAAAAAATATGTGATCTTAGAGCCACAAATCTGCAAAGACTCATGGGCATTCCTGGCTAATATTAACACTTTAGAGTTTGGAAATGAGTTTGATTTCCTCACAGTCGATGTATGTGATCTATACACCTCAATACCCCACGAACTAGGGATTGAATGGGTAGTAGACATGATGAGAACCAAAGGGGCACCTGAAACAGAACAGAGAATGATTGAGGAACTTTTATGTATTATTTTAAAGAACAACTTTATTTTATTTGATAAAGAGATATACCTAAACAAAACGGTGTGGCCATGACCTCGCCATGTGGGGCGAGCTTTTTTAATTTAGTTATGGTCCACTGGGAATGTGAATTAATTTTTGGGAATGAATTCATGATAGTTGTCACATATCTTCATACGAGGTTCCTTGACGATATTTTTCTCATCATCAGAGGTAACGGCATAGTAGCAAATGAGATTGTTAATTATTTCAACAATACTACTAGTTTTTTAAAATTTACTAGTGATTACCAGGACTCTGAAATTAACTACTTAGACACTGAATTGAAAAAAGATATTTGTAATCAGAGATACAGTGCTAGAATATACTGAAAAAACACCTATTCAAACTTATTCCTGCAATTTACTAGTTTGTACCCTTACCACCAGAAGAAATCTATTGTTAATGGTCAACTGGTAAGGGCAGCAAGAATGGTTACTAATGAATGGGACTTCATGGAAGAATGTGAAACTCTGACACAAATGTTTGAACATAGAGGGTATCCAACTGGTTTTCTAAGCGAAATTGTGCTAGAAGTCCAAACAAAACTTGAGCTAGGGGTATACCAACCCATATTGAATGGAGGAAAGAACACAAACAGCATACAAGCAGTACAGGAGGTATCTACCATCTGTATCCCAAGGACAAAGAGCTTTGGTAGAACTAATTCTTCTAATAATGAACCTCGATTCACCCTTAGCTTTATCACTACTTTCAACTCTTCCTTTAAAGAAATACAAAAAATATTATCTAAAAATTGGCATTTATTAGCCACTGACAGAGACATAGTGAATAAAGTAAGAGATAGACCAAAGACCATCTATAAAAGGGGTAGGAATCTTAGAAACTGAATTTAGACCCAGGTAGTGACCACAAACAGGAAACCAGGTATGTTCCACTGTCACTCACTTAGTTATTGCAAATATATCGACATAGGACAAAAATTTGTAGTGAGGAACAGGAGTTACTTAACTACACAGAAGTATAATTGTAACTCCAAGTCCATAGTTTACCTTGTACAGTGTCAGGGGTGTACAGTTTTCTATTTCGGTAAAACCGACCGTAAACTCAGGGAGCGTATTTACGAACATGTGTACACTCTAGGTAAACAAAAAATAGAAAACGTATTAGCCAAGCACTGCAGTGAGTACCCCATCCATTCCTTTAAATTTAGGGTTATTGATCAAGTCCCAACATACGATAACTATAGATGGGGACCATCAAGCCTGTTCTTAGAAGAATGCGAACTAATGTAGCAACTTCGATTAGACTCTTGTCAACATCCAGGGATTAATGAAATCTATTCCCTAGCTTATGTCCTCAAATTGAAAAGTTTAAGTAGATAAGTGGGACTATTTATTTACACTAATATATTGTGTGTAACTTGTGAATATGGATCAGAGAGAAATCATTAATGTGAATACACCATGTAAAATGAGTTGTTTTATACACACACACACACACACGCACATATATATATGTTTTAACATACCGACTTTAACATATACTTTTAGCCTGTGATATTTTGTCAATATTAACTTTATTTCTTTAACTAGTATTAGTTATACCTCTCTAGCCACTCCCACAGACACATTACCAAATCCTAACCTACCTCTCATTAGGGATATTCCCTAGGTAATCCATCACTCATCCCACATCTCTACAGGCTCTACCTCTCACTCACTACCTTATAACTTCTAAATCACAATGCCTAGTGTACCCATGTCTATTTACCTAAAACACGTAATCTTGTACTCACTCCTACCCTTCCTTTTTCTACCCTATATCCTAACAGCCCATGAACATCTCAACTACTCTAACTTCCACCATCCCTCTAAACAAACATCCCTACCAGCTATAACAACCACCCTTGAACACATCAACATAACATTTACAGCCACCTATCTCCTCCCAAAGTATCATAAGGTTTCCCATAATACATATAAACATCTCCAAACCAAGAAAACCCATAACATATTCTGTCATCCTCTAATCTACGCACACGGACTACAACACCATCTCCTACTAGATGGTGACATTCATCCCAACCCTGGCCCCACCAATAACTGTCCCACTAACCCAGTTAAACCCTCTTCCTCTACCTTTTACACCCCTACAACGCCTCCTAACTCCTTCTTCATAGCTCACCTAAATATACGAAGCATAAACAATAAATTGACCCACCTGCATGCTCTCCTAAAAGTACATGAATTTGACATCTTATGCCTAACTGAAACATGGTTAAAACCAGAAACCCAAGACTATGAAATTACCCCTCCAGGATACAATATTTTGAGATTAGATTGCCTGAACAAGAAGGGTGGGGGCGTAGCCATAATATATAAAGCTGGGTTCCAAGTTACTTTACTAGATATACACCCACCTTCAGATACCAGTACTGAAACTCTTATCGCTAAATTTCAACTAAACACTTGTAAGTCCATCTACATTATATGCTCCTATCATCCTCCTGGTAATACTATTATCACCCTTGAAAATATCCTTAGCTGGCTTTCCACAAACTTACCTCAAGAAACCATAGTGCTAGGTGACTTTAATATAGACTGGAATAGCTGTAATACTGATAATCCTACTAACCGCATAAATTGACATGGCTTTTCCCAAACTATCTCCTCTCCTACCAGAATCCACAAACTGACTAATAAAGAAAGCACCTTAGATTGGATTCTAACAAATACTCAGTCCCCAACATATAAAGCAGGCACCCTACCAGACGACAATAGTGATCACTCACTAACATATATAATTAGACAAAAAACTAGTATTCCATACCCTACCACTTACAGAACCACTCGTTCAAATAAACATTTTAACCCTGCAAGCTTCCAAAGTGAACTTATTGTCTGTGATTGGTCCCCCCTAATACACCTCCAGCTAGAGGATGCAGTGACATACTTCAACTACAAATTCTTAGAAATCTTGGACTACCATGCTCCTACTTGTACTCTTAGGGTCAGGAGAAAAATTGCTTCATGGCTAACTAAGGAAACTAAGCAAAAAATACAACTTAGAAACAAATTTTGGGCCAAATGACGTACTACTAAAGACCCAGCTGATCATTTAAAATTTAAACAGCTTAGAAATACTACTAAAACATCAATACTATTAGATAAAAGAAACTTCTACTTTCAACTTCAACAAACTAACCAGCATAAACCACAACAATTCTGGACATGTATCAATAGACTCCTGCATCCAGGCCACTTGAAGACACCAATGCCATCAGGAATAGCCCATGAGACTCCCAAACAAATTGCTGATGCCTTTAATACCTTCTTTACTGATGCCATCCAGTTACTTGCTAACTCATTACCACATGTATCCTCCATTCTGCCTTCCTCCTCAACTAACTTACTGCCTTCATTTCAACTACAACCTGTTCCTACATCCCTCATTTATACCCTTCTTCACAAACTTAAACCATCTACCCCCTCTGCTGACCTACTACCTGCCAAATATCTGCAAATTGCAGCTAAAGTTATAGCATATCCTATTTATATCCTAATAAATAGAACCATAACAAAACGCACCCTCCCATCCTTTTGGAAAATCTCCCATATAATCCCCTACACAAAGGTGGTATTTCAACAGAACTTTCTAACTTTCGTCCAATTGCCCTACTCTCTCCCTTAGCTAAAATTATGAAAAAATGCATCCACCATCAACTGATAGACCACCTTCTCCAAAATAACATATTAGCTAACTCTCAACATGGCTTTAGACCTTTCCATAGCACCACCACTGCACTCCTATCATTTTCTGACCACATTAACAAAAACCGTAACAATAATACCCTTTCCTCAGCAACTTTTATTGATCTCTCTAAAGCATTTGACATGGTCAGCCACCACCTATTGTTGAATATACTTAAGTCCCTCTCACTTGATACACATACACTACTGTGGTTCAAGTCCTACCTAGCTAACAGGCAACAGGCAATGCTTTGGGACAATAGTCTATCTAACCTCATTCCTGTCACCCTTGGTGTACCCCAAGGTTCTATATTAGGCCCTCTTCTAGTCTCAATTTTTATTAATGATCTAAATGTAAACATCCCTCAAGCCACATGCATACAATACGCAGATGACTCCACATTAATATGCTCCGCTACTGGACCATCTGAACTACAGTCCCTTACCCAAAATGTCTTTCAATTAGTAGAAAAATGGTTCTTACAGCGCTGTCTCCTTCTTAACCCCAAAAAGACTAAACTATTGCTCTTTACTCCCACACTAAAGTCCATCCCTAGTGACTTCATTATCAAATCTAATAATGGCATAGTCATATCTCCTGACACTACCACCAAACTCTTAGGAGTAACAATAGACCACGACCTTAACTATGATACTCATATCAACACCACAATCAAGTCAGTTAACAGAAAACTAGGCTCGCTCTACAAAATTAAACCCTTCCTTACTACCATAGCTAGAACTATTATTGCCCACACCCACCTTATCTCTACTCTCTTCTATGCCTCTCCTATATACACTAATTTATCTAAAAGCAACCTCAACAAGCTGGCAACCTTCTACAATAACACTGCCAGATTTGCAACTGGCTCCCCTTTTAGAACCCACCACTGCCATAATCTGAAACAAATGGGTTGGCTGAAGATACATAATCAGATTTTAGTCCACCAACTCATTATTGCCCATAAGACCCTTTATCATCCCTGCAAGACACCAATACTCACAAGTCTAATCACCTCATATAAAAATCTTATACACCTACGCTCAGCAAATAAACTACTGGTATCTATACAAAAACCCAAACCCAATAAAGCAGGGGATTCCCTTTTCTCTAACACTGTGGGAAAAACCTGGAACCTACTTCCTAGTGAACTCACACCTCTTTCTTCTACTCCACTATTCAAAAAGGAACTCAAAATATACCTTAAAACCCACTGGCTATGTCCTAGTACCAACCCTGTCTGACATCCCTCTTCCTGTTATCCCAAAGTTTATCATTAAATACTACTCACCTCATAGCTACTTTTAAGACCATTACCACCTTCCCCTCCATTAATCTGCTCATATAGCTATCCAGAGACTGTACAAAACTCATTCTTCTCAGAGACTATTATACATTAGGATAATTGTACCCATGAAGGCCTTTACAAATGTGCCACTGCTTTATATATGAGTCACTGCCATTAAAGTTGTGTCCCTGCCTTGTAAATAATTATCTGTTCTTCTGTGACATATACACAACTTTGATTTCAAATGTCTCACACCCTTCTAAATACTTTCTTTCTTCTACTAGTGTTTGGTCAAAAAAAAGCTTTTATTTTGTTTGTTATCTATCATAATTACTATGTTACCTTGTATACAACTATTGTGTCTGACAAGTGAACTGCATCTGTAGTTGCAATATTCAGCTTTGTTTTATGTGGAGCTTTTCTCCCCAGGCCTCTTCTGAAAATGGACATGTATCCAGTTAGACTACCTGGTCAACAAATGTAAAATAAAATAAAAATAAATTAGGTATTTATACACATATATGTATTTTTATAGGGAGTAGCAGGGACTTACAGATTAAATTTTTGGTTATTATGTACTGAAACTTGACATGCACAGCAGGGGTTAACTGCATGAACTAATTAACTCAGCATATCATATGACTGCTGAGGTAGTTATAAAACTGAATTTTAAATATTTGTATTTGTATCTGAAGAAGTCTGGTAACCTTACCAGACGAAGAGCACTTTATGCGTGACAGTATGTTTATAGTTTGGTTTATATTTTATTCAATCATTTGGTTTAAGTGGGGGCTACTGTAAGCTATTTTTTGTTTGAATTTTAAGTTAGATGGAACTCTGGTAGGGGAGGATCCCCTATAACTTGCGAAAATGTCCTCCCATAAAAATACCATCTAAGGTCTCCCCTGAGAAGATGCCACTAGCCTAGTGGGACTAAGTCAGTCAACGAATGATAAATATAAATAAAATTAAAACAGTAATAAAAAGCTGAAGTAACTGATCCGTCATTGTTATCCAATCCTATATGACAATTCTGAAATTGTTTTGGAAGGGAAGAAAACAAATCTGGATAATTAGTGTCCAGTTTTGTTATTAGATTGTGACTATGAATTATTAGCTTTTATGATGCAACAAACAATGCAATTATAACAAAGATATAGCTGTCTAAAGAATTGCAGGGAGAGTTAGTGGGTTGATGTTATCTAGGATGCTATAGAAAGTTAAAGACTGTGTTAGAAAATCGCACTTGCAGAAGGAATCCGAGCCAATGTGCAAATTAGATCTAGTCAGAGCATGTAAATCTGTTTCACATTCACATCTCATTTAATGACAAAGGGGTTTTGGTTGTAAAATTCATCATTGGCTTACTGAATTGTATTGACATTCGTTTTCTTCAAACCAGTTCTTAAAAGTTATCTAGGAAAGGAGATTACGATGGATAGATGTATTGTATAGGGATTACCATTAAGTACTTTGCTATCTGAACTGTATACATATTATGTGACTTTGCTATTAAAAGACAAGTTACATTACTTCAATAAGAGACAGTATCCTACTATTATAACTCATATTCTCATACTGATGATACATTATTGTATGCTGAAAATATTAATCAGTGTGATAGTTTGATGACAGCGATTAAAGCTTTAAATGCATCAACATCAAGAGTTAGTTTGGAAAAAAAACCTGTTGGGATGAGTTATGATAGGAAAGTGATAATATTAGTTTTTAAATAAGATACCGTCTTGAGTTTGACAGTTCAATTTGATAAAGAGAAGCAAGTAGTAAGAGAATGGGAAGAACATTTAGTGAGAATGCAGAAATGTATTAATACTAAGAAACCTCTTACAGTTGATATATGATAAAAGAATATAATGTAGAAAAGGTTATTCTTACAGTATAAGTATATATGTTGCAGGAATTTTCCATATTGCTGAAAAGTTAGAAGCAAAATAGTTGAACATATTTTCAGGTAATTGGGGCAACAGGCTGAATCCCATTAAAAGAGGAATAGCATATTACAATAATAAATTTGAATGGCTAAATATGATACACCCTGTTTAACTAAATGTATTCAAATCAGTGGGAGTGAATATATGCAAAGGGATATAATGGATTATTATAGGTTATTATTAGAAATGGTGGAACTGGGAATGCCTATTCTACTGGACGTGACACTCATTACTCCAGCATGCTGTTATGCTACACTGCAGAGTTATTATTAGAAAAATTAATCCAAGCAGCTCTTGTAGGAAAATAGTTTGTAGTCTTCTAATCTTTTATCATCAAATGCAAGTCTGCTATTTAATAAGACACTAAACATATACTTACATATGAGTTTCTGTTAAGACTATAAAACCTAAAGCTGGGTCTCCTTTGAATTTGTACAGAGATTTCTTAAACAATTCCTCTATTTTTGTTGCACAATTTTTACACCCTTACTTTATGAAAGTTGGGATGAGAAATATGACACTGATTCACACCAAAAAAAAAAAAAAACAACTTGAAAAATATCTCTGTTATTATGTTGCAATACCATCATCTTTCCCCTTACTTGAATTATAATTTAGTCTCTCATTGGAGGCCCACCTAACATGCTTATAAACTGCCTTATTGTACATAGTGTGTATCACAAGTTTATATTTGTATGCTGCTTTTGCCTTACTCATACGTTCATGGCATTATGGCTGCAGCTTTTTGTATATTTCCCTATTTTGGGCAATTGAACATGTCAGGTACACAGCTCAATTGTTTTTTTTTTTTTGTTGCTGTTCTTTTTGGTGGATAGTGTTCATACATATCTGTTCTACCATGGAGATATACACCACAGTTATCTTAATTGGCTGAAATTTAACCAAAGGAACATGCATTCTGACAATTTTGTCCATTTTGTAATAGAAGGATTCCCAGCAGTCACTAGGATTTCAGTCTTGAGAACCATCCAAGATGGCCATTCATTCATCCCAAAATGAATTGGTCAAGAAAGTTTTAGTAAATTTGATACTTTTCCTGTCAAAATGTTTTCAAAACATCATACTTCCTGAAAGACATCACATAGTGATTAAAAAAAAATCAAGAGATATGCACAACTTCCAGATGAGGTGAGATACTATAAAGGATAATACTTAGAAGGAAACAGAACTTTTAAAATATATGATAGAAAAACAAATGAAGGGCATGAAAAGTGCACTGAACGACACTGATGGGAGAGTGAAAGAGGAAGAAGTGCACACTAAATTCCTTCTGAAACAAAACATGTCTTCCTAATTAAACAGAAGATTTGGAAACAAAGTAAGAAGAGAAAACATAAAATAATATTTAGAGTAGCAGAAGAATTAGAAGAAATTGAGATTGCAGCTTTTTAACAAACTGTTTTTTCTCAGTTTTAATACCTGGAAGAGGGACTTTCATTTGGAATCAAAAGATGGCAAAGAATCAAACAAGTCAAGGTAGAGCCCATATTCAAGCAAATCGAGTCTCTGCCAATAATCATGCAAGTCAAGTCATGGCAAAGAATTGATAATCAGCAAGATGATTATCTTTTTTACAGATATATAGAATTTGTAATTCAGCATATTGGGCATGATTGTAAGAAGTCTGTTTCATATTTATACAGGAAGTATGCACATTAGGAAACTATGTATGAGTAACAAAGAGTTCTGATTTATCAAAGCTATTACTTTTGGAAATAAAATAATCCCCATTTATATAAGACATCACAACATGATCCCTCACATTACAAATTCTTGGTCCCACAATACAGAAACCTGCCTTTTACATAAAAAGTAAATGGAAAGATCAAAACAATACCCTCACACATAATTATGACAACTTTGTATTCTCAAATCATTGGAGGAAACAGAACACACCCCACACTAGTGCTCAATGATGCAAAATAACCACCTGTTTCACATGGACACATGTGATCTAGTAATTTCTGATGTCCAGTGGTACAAGGACAAAGGGGTACCCTCAAATAACAACTCATAAAAAAAATGTTCTGAAGTGAGATGCATTTATAGTTTACAAAATACTGCTGCCTAGAAAGATAGAAAGGCACTAGGCAATTCTAAACTCCACATTTTCACATTTACATTATCATCAATAGTTTAGCAACAGTGAAGTTCACAAAATTAATGCACAAGTTATTTCAGGGATTTCATGATATGAAGATAAGGAGGTAAGTCTAAAATAACAATTCATAAAAAAATATATTTATACCTTATGAAGCACAGTTTCCCTGGAAGACAGAAAATAACTTAACAGTTGTTATAAATTTTACATTTTCATATTTTTTTTATCATTAACATTTCATCAACAGAGAAATGGACACGAAATCTGAAGTATGTTAAATGTATAGCTTTATGTAAGTAATCAGTGTTACCTAGGAAGATAAGAAATGTGATAATGGCTTCATATGTTACATTTTCATAATTGCATTAATATTCAACAACAGTAAAGAGCACATGAAATATAAATCATGTTATAATTATAACTTACATTATATGTAAGGCCAGTTAGGAAGATAAGGAAGTCAACAATTTCTGCAAATTTTACATTTTTAAATTTATATTAATATTTTCACAACAGTAAAGTTCTCATTAAAAGTGAAACTTTATATTTATAGATTATATTATATAAAAGTAAACACCATTACGTAGGAAGAGAAGGAAGTTGACAGTTGCTGTGAACTTTACATTCTCATAGATGCATTAATATTTTAACAAGAATGAAGTGCATTTGAAGAGTTCAACATGTTATATTTCTAGGTTATATTATAGATAAGTAAGCTCTGTTTCCCTGTAACATAAAAGAAGCGCATTTGTTACAAACTTTACATTTTTGTATTTGCATCAATATTTTAAAAAATGGGGGTAAAATTTATAAACAATTAGAGCACACCAGCAGTGCACTATTTTTTGAGAAGGTCATTGGATCAAGAACTACAAAGCTAACCAGACATATGTTATGCATAAGTAAAGACAGGCATAGTGTTACTGGATGATTCACAGCTAGGCTGCTTTGTAACTGTCAGACCAGTACAGTAGTACACATCAGACATGATGGTTGTCACAATGAATGCGGGCTACAGAAACCAAGTCAATACATGCTCGCATGAATGATATAGTGCCACATAAATGCATCTCCTGCTCACATGGCATATGGATGGCAGTATAACTGCAACCCTATAGACCACTGCCAGCATGCACAGCAAAGTATCAGCCTTGTTTATCGTATGCATGAGGAGGGAATGCGATATGCATGAACACAGGGAAGAAAACTGCCAGCAGAAGGAAACACAATGGTAACTGTAATTTATGAAAGGGGAAACGTTCCTTCCATAATATATAGCAAAACCTTTAGGTGGGGTAGGTCGTGACAGTGGATGGCACAGAGGGAATAGGTCAGGTAACAGGAACTGGCATACAGACAAAAGGTATACTCAGACAGGCAGGGGTGATTGACATACAAAGGACTGGGAGGAGAGTGGAGTGGATGGATACAGGCATACTAAGAGTGCAAAACTCATGACAGGGGATTTAAACATTGAACAAGGAATACAGAGTAACACAAAAGGAAGGCAAAGCATTAGGAAAAGTATAGGGTATGGTTTTGGCTTGCTAGGCTGGACCAGATAGCAACAAAGTTAAGCATCACTCACCTAGGAGGTGAGTGTTATGATTTATCTGCTGTTTTGTCAGCCTACTGGCCAGGGTTTGTTAGCTGTGTGGCTCCCCAAACTGAGCAAGAAAGCCCTCCATATAGCAAAGGTGGGCATTCAGTTGATGGTGCACCTTGGAGGCTAGCAGCCTCTACAACTGTTGATTGGAGACTAGAGCAGACCTCTCTCTTACACTGTTAGAGAATACGTTGCTTCTTCTATTAATCAAACAGGGAGCCATCCAGTGACTGTGACAGAGCACCTGCAGCATTGTGATAATTGTCCTCCTGATGTGCATGATGTCTGGTGGTCACTGACAACCTTCTTTTGGAGGAATTAGCTAGCAAAATCTAAGATGACCACAGCCAAACCTCATCCTCTTCCACCACTATATCTGCAGAAGGAAGACACAATGGGAATACTTTATTGGTCATATATGCTACTGTCACAGTTGTATAGTGGACTAATGCACATGTCACATGCATGCCACTGCAGGCAGAAGTCTGCCTTCCTCGTCAGGTACTTAACTATGTTCAGCTGTCACTCTAACACTCCAGGAAAACAAAGTATACATTCTCAAGAATACTTGTATGACATATGAGATAGCAGAAAGCAAGAGGGCAGGAAAAATGCTTGCAGTACATTTTAATCTCTCTTGCTTTTTTCACCTGAACTTTTGTCTTTCACTGACAAAGGAGGTCAAGATGACACCACCTCAGTTCAGTATACAGGTGCTAGCACTGCTCATCAAAATGGATGATGCAAATAACATCACTTGTGATCCTGAAAAGCTTTTGATAGGCATCCACCTTACACATTTGGCCACTGTACATTCACAGTTATCTGTAATGCTCTTGTGTAGAAAGAACAGGAATAGCTGGCTCTGCCTGACACATTATACTAGTTCCCTGCATTCCACAGTGATTGATGTAGCCATAGCCACATATTGGGTCTGCTTAAAATTCAAAATGGTAGCACTATGTGCATAGTACTAGCGAGTTTTGGAACCATGATGTATTATCTCAGTGATTCATACACAGTCCCCGGGATTCATGAAGCTTGCGCCAGGCACATGCATAGCGTAGGTGTTATAATGCCAAATATGGCCATCGAGCGAGTCAGGTACGATCCAATTCCACGTGCACAACCAGCATACGCCAGATCTGCGCAGCCCCTGGCGTAGGTATGCTAATCACCCCATGTGCAGTGTCGCACCATGCAAATGAAGGCATATAGCGATTCATGAAGTGGTGCAGGCGTAGCGTAAGCCCACGGAAATGTAAACCAAAAAGCACGGTTTACATTTTCCCATACAGAACATCGGAGCTATGGAAGAGGGCCAGACCCAGGTATCACAACGTTAACATATGCCAGTGGCAAAATACACAGCCAATGGCATAAGAAAAGATGCACAACACGTAAATAACAACATTTAATGTCATTTCCACAGTAACGCACAGCACAACCGCAGGGCATGTGTGCAAAAGCTGTAACATAAAGAAATAATATAAAAATGTTATAAAATTGCAACGTAATAGAAATCAGGTTTACAGCATAATGCACAATGGCAGGCATGGAACACCACAACCAAGGTGCAAGGGTTGCTAAGGGCTTGCGATAGTGTTCGGCACGGTAACTATGAATTAGTAGTCAATGCCATGCAAATGAGGCAGATAATACTGAATCACAAATGTCCCGCCGGATGAAGGTTGTACCATACGGCGCAGTGGTATAACACCGAGGAGTGGCTCAGAGGAGATACATGACATCAGCAGAGGGGTGTGCCACCGTAGCAGTAAGCACATTGGAGCATTGCAAATCTGGCCTGTCCGTTGCTAAGCAAAGCTGCAGGACAGGGGTGGGGAGGAATCGTTTAGCTGAGAGTACACATGGTGCCCAAAAGCGCATGTGTACGAGGATGAAAACGTGCCCAAAACCCAGTAATCGGACGCACGCTCCACAAACAATAGCAGAAACAGGAAGGTCAGGGGAAGAAAAGAAGGAAATGCGGAAGTAGGGTAATTGGAGTACTAATGAGCAATCAACACCAATCAACCCACGAACGCCAATCGACGGCAGCTGACAAGTCTGCTTGCAGAAACCTGCAAAACAGGATGGGGGGGCATTTGGATGCAAAGAAAGGAGGGGAGGTATTGGATTGCAAAGATAGGAGACTTGACACAGCAGAGTAAAGCAAACCGACAGCAGTCCGGCAGTAGCACACATAATGCAAGATACGCCAGGTCCAGGAAAGTACAAATGAAAGTAGGTTGCAGGATGCATGCCAGAAAATGGTAGATGCAACATGCAGAAATGTAAAGGGAAGGTTAAGAGGTAATCCACGGCAAGCAAATGTAATGCAACACCAAAGGCACCACAATAGTAGTTCTGGCAGTAAAACACATAAGATAACCTGTAGCTACGATCATACATACACACCCTATGACATAATCGGTGTTCACAGCACAATAGTATAAAGTGTGAAAGCACCCAACACACACCTGTGTATTCCCAAACACTGCACCATAGGTGTAAACACATGGGGAACTTTTAAAATGTACATGTTGGGAGCTGCCATAGCTGTGATTCATCAGCATGTGTTAGAGACTGACGGTGTTGTGGAGGATGATGCCGACAACCACCGCAGGCCTTGGAGGAGAAGGAGAGTGTTCAGACCAAGGGTAACCTACCAGGGGCTACATGACCTGGAGATAGTAGAGCGTTACAGGGTGGACAGGGACATCTTACAGCAAATAGTGGAGCTGTGCCAGCCACGACTGAGAACCAGAAACAACAGAGGGGAACCCATCCCAGTGGACACGAAGGTATGTGTAAGCCTGCGAATACTGGCCACAGGTACCTTTCAAAGGCCAACTGGAGATATAATGGGTATTTCACAGGCATCAGCATCCAGGGTACTACACCAGTTCCTGGATGCCATGTTTCCACATGCCAATGAGCAGATATACTTCCCCAGAACTCAGGAGGAGTTGGCCAGCAATATGCACCACTTCCACCGTGTGGCACAATACCCGGAGGTACTGAGTGTGATAGACTGCACGCACATACAAATCAAGTCACCACCCAGTGAGCAGGGTAGGCGCTACATAAACCGCAAGGGATTCCACTCCATCAACTGTTAGGTCGTGTGCAATGCCCAGGGTATTATCATGGATGTGTGTGCTGGCAGCCCTGGAAGCTACCATGACTCCCATATCTGGCATGCCTCACAGCTGTATCAGGTATTTGTCAGGGGGGACATCCCACATGGCCATCTCATGGGGGATGCTGGCAATGCATTGGAGCCGTGGATGATGACTCCCATCAGAAATGCACACACACCCATGCAAGAATGCCATAATGAGGCACACGCACAAACCAGAATCATCATAGAGCGTGTGTTCGAGATGCTGAAATCATGGTTCCGGTGCTTGGATACATCTGGTGGAGCCTTGCAGTACTCTCCAGGCACATGTGCCCACATCGTCATAGTATGTGCCATGCTACATAATAT
Organism: Protopterus annectens; assembly: GCF_019279795.1. Classification (NCBI taxonomy): domain Eukaryota; kingdom Metazoa; phylum Chordata; order Ceratodontiformes; family Protopteridae; genus Protopterus; species Protopterus annectens. Next base: position 1,650,803,405 of record NC_056725.1, read on the forward strand.
GATCCTGCGGAAGCAGCTGCAGCAGGGACAAAATGGTGAAGGCCCTCATAGCCCACCGCAATTGCCAAGGCCATTACAGGCACAGAGGGATTCAGGCCATGAACACACTGTGCCAGCCCCAGTAGGCAGACAGAGGTGTGCCCAATATGTCTACGCCTTGGCAAAGAGGGAACGTATAGCACATACTCTGACAGTGTAGGCCCCTATGGACTGACACCTCTCCACCTGCACACACAGTAAAATGGATGGCACACAAACATGACCACCTGTAAATTGTAATGTATAGGTGGCCCAATGTGTGACTCCTACATAGGCAGCCCTCAAACATTGTAAACACAACAGCAAGTGGAACACGGAATGCCAACACCTGAACAGCACATGAGTCTTACAGCATATGGTGGTGCTGTGTGCCTGTCACGTTCCCCATATATATATATATATATATATATATCTATATATATATATATATATATATATATATATATATATATATATATATATATATATATAGATATATATATATGTACACATATGCATATATATAATACAGATACAAAGGGCAATAGAGGGATATATGGTGATATAGATGGATTCAGCGATATCTGCAAATATAATAGATAGTTCAACGACATTCATAACATCTTGGAGGTACAAATAAATAGGATACCGCCAACCATGGAATGTGTAACATACCGACATGTGTAACCACGAGGCTGAAAGACCGATAGAACACAGTACCGGAACAGTACATCCGCGAGTAATAGTATGATGATATGAAGGGACAGTTAGTCACCCCTGCCGGTGTCGCGGTCCACATAGGTACTGTGTTCAACTGTGTCTGTGAGTGCTGTAGTCTGTGTAAGTGTGCGTTGAGGGTGCCGTGTGCATCTCTGTGTGACTGTAATGTGTGTGTGTGTCCGCAACATGTGTTTGTTAGTGCCAAGTCAGAGGCAGATCAGTACGGTAGGTGTGGGTATAGCTAGCCGTAGGCATACGGTTACTACCTGTCCAACAGTAGGAGGGACAGCCCCACCCTGGGCAGGTGTGTCCTGACATAAAACAGTACAAAGGGCAAATGTCTGAGATGGTAGGACATAAATATGTCCCATATATAATGTAACAGTTGTATTTAATAGTTATGCCTGTATGTAAGAAACTTAAATGTTACATGCAATATGATAAGTAGACAAAGTCACACAACAATAGGTATGTAATGAGGATAAAAGTATGTGCTAACCTGTGTACTGACCATGGCTATGTGTTGGCCTGTAAACACCGCTTTCTGTCCCGCAAGTGTCCAACAATGACCATATGAAAAGGTGGCAACCCATGGCAAACAGGCTCTTTTAACAGCACAACCACAATGACTGCAAATATCTGGGACAGAAATACAAGGGATAGCGGTCACTTACACATATCCCCTGATATATCGCTGCAATTATGGAGGTATACAAGTAGCAAGCTCACCTGCAGATGATATAGGAACCAATTAACAATGGCCCAACGTACAGTCCCGTAACATAAGTCTACTAACTGTTAGCTCTCTAATTAGGGATGGAGCCCACACACATATATACGGATCATGTAGAAATGCAAGGCCCACAAACCTGTATATGTTACGTACAACCACCGACATCCCCCACACTAGAAACTAAAGCAATACAGACTGTAATAGCAGCACAAACATCCAGTCAGTCAATTACATCTGCAGAACCCTCAACATACTGTGTGAGAGACACAATTAAAGGCATCATGCAAAATTGCAGGCGTTGTATAATGGAACAAAAGGCCATGTTACAGGTTTTGATTGCAATACTCCATTTTCAGATGTTGGGATAACAGGTACACCCACATGTTGAACCAAATACTCTACCTGTCACACACAATCCACGGGGGACATGAATCCAAACTATACTTGTCTCCATGCATAGCAGTTGCAGTTAAACATAACAAAACACAATACAGACCGTCTCCCCAAAGGTAGGGCAAATAGGCAACGCCCAAGTGGAGAATCCAATTATACCCCACTGTCGCCACATAACTGGTGAATGGAGTAGCTGCACAGCTGATATGCAAGTAATTAGTCACTCAGGAACACCAATTGGCGGGATGAATCCACATGTTTCAGGTATCGACGTATATAAGGATGACTTGCCAGACATTCAAACCGTATGCTCATACCAAATAACAGTTGAAACACTGTGAGAGAGATAGAAATGAAATGCCATAACGACAACAAGGTATGTAGAACACCCGATATGTAAGGTTATGTATAGCATGATCTGTATTAATTAGTTTCACTGTATGTATAGCCTGGTTTGCATTAACTAAACGTGTCCACAATGCATAAAGTGGGGAAAGGTATTTATGTAGTGATGTCTTGCTGAGCATACTAACGCTTGTAGAAACTGTGCGTCCAGCAGTGGGACACAAGGTACACAGCACAGACACCACAAGGGATGCTAAATGAGGGTGTTAAAGAGAACAATGCCATTCAACCCACTGTCAGTGGTAGGGTATGTCCAACAAGGACGTGCCATAGCAGGGGATAGTATATGTTGATATACTGTCACAGCACGCATGTGTATGGGCATATAACATTAATGACATATGTAAGGTGGTCCCACTGTGCAAGTATGCTTTGCATTATGGGATACTATGTGAAATATGTGTAATGTATAGTATTATAGGTAGATATGACAGATATTCTACACAGCATAACAGGCATATCATGCATACCACAGGTATCGTCTATTGGTATGTACAATAACAGGATACATATGGCCTGTAGGTATGGGACATAGTAATAGCATGATAGCTAATCTAAATGGAAGGGCTACCAAGTAACCATGCACAAAGGACATGTAATAGCTTCACAGATGCATAGTGGGGTACTATGCAGTCTGGCAAGTCCATGTGTAAGCACAACTACAGTGTTCACACTAGTGGCACCTCTGTAGGGTAGTGTCCTGTGAACAGCAGAGCCAGGTGTCACCTGCACCTCTGCATAGTACAGCCACTGCAGTGATACCAGGCCTACATGTGTCTCCCAACCACCAAGGGAGGTATCACATGAACAGTGATACTGAGTGTCCCTGCGTGATGTACAAAGGACTTATGTTCCACAGCATGGTGAGTGTCCGGTTTGGGAATGTAACCCAGAAGCACATCCCACTCATTGTGGCATGTGTGCACATATCCATGAGCATGTTGCTCACAGTGGCCTCTGCTTATGTCGCGTATGAGGAATATATCCAGCAATAATGTTGTGGACATGGGCCCTGTCTGATCAGCAGAGGTCACCCCTGAGTATGTAGTATGCAAATGTGTACAGATGTGGTGTCCATAGTGCAGCCACATAATTAAACTGTTGGAGCTCAGTAAACATCATGGCGTGTTAATGTTGTGGCATGTAAAGCTGTAGCTGTTGTGTAAGGTACACCCTAAATGGGGTGGTGTACCCTTGAATGTGTGTAGATGTCTTGAGTTCAGAGGTAAAATGGGTGCCTATGTACCAGCTACACACCCAGTACAGATAGGTGTGGCCACGTAGAAGGATATCCATGCCACAGTGGCAATATGGTAACCACAGGAGTGGGTGCGACATATGTGTGTACTGCAAACATGTACAATGTGATATGTATGTAGGGGACTACCATCCATGTAATAGTCAGTGGGTGAATGGTGTAATGCAAAGGTGATGTGCATGCACCTTGTGTCATGCAGCTTGATGCCATGATAGTCATATTATGTATCTGTCACAGCGACACCTGTATGGTCAGAGTCAGTATCAGCTGGTGGAGCAATCATGGCACTTGGTATGTAGGGCTTTGAAAGCTAGGCAGGGAAAGTCCCCTGTGCTAGCCTGTTCCACAGGGAAGCATATACTGAACATGAGGGGCCCTATGACTGAGGACCGTGGTATGCCAAATGTACCTGACATGTAGTAGGTACTATGGTGTGCTGGCCTCACTGTGTGTCCTGTCCATGAGCCACATAGCATAACATCCTGAGACACAGGGTACGATGTGCAGGTGGATGTGTATGTTGTCAATACCAGAATGGGGAATGGTGCTGAAAGGCAATGAGAGGACAATGTAGGATGTGTGGACTCCCGTATCATCAGCAACTGCCCTGGTAACTGTATGGAAGGAGTCCACCATGTGTAGGGGCCATGCTCTGGCCTTAACAAGCCCAACCCTGATGGCAGCAAAGGATGGGAGCCCAACAATGTCTCTGTGAATGACGTCCTTGATGATGTCCCCATAGCCATGCAGAACAGTCCAGTCAGGTGTGTAGGACTATAGTCCCACTCATGCAATGCGGTGCCACCTGTGTGTAGTGTGATAAATGCTGCTGTGTGCCATTCAGGGGCTACAATGTCTGAAACAATGCTATTACTGAATATGATGGCCTAGTGGGGAGACATGTAATTCAGAGGTTGGGGGACATCACAGCCTGGGACGTTGGAAGGTGACATGGGGCCAGTGTCCCAGGACATATAGAGTGTAGGTCAGTACTGTGTAGGTGTGATCACAAGGACACCACAATGTTCATGTATGGATTGCGGCCCTGTAGTGAGTGAGAGGGTGTAATGTCAGCATTGAATCCATCCTCCAGCATGCTGCCAACAACACCTGGGTCTGCAATGTTCCTGAGTGACTGTTGTATGTGACAGCAGATGTGGGTGTTGCCATCGAATACTGACATACCACCATAATGCCTGGTGGTACACCCCAGAATGTGTGGCAGTCATGCTTACATAGCTAGTCTTGGAGTATGTGATGAGGGACCCTGTGGCCCCACCACGGCTGACCAGTGAGCCACCCCACATATGGGAATGTGCACCACTGTGCAGCAGCCTACACCTGTTGTTGTACCTCATATGTCCATGGAACATGACCACCAGAGTGGCGTCTGTTATCTGGTGTGTACCATCATGGCTCTGTGTGGAATAGCATGATCCATGCAGTTGTGTACATGCTAATGAAGTGCACTGGGGTATGTGTCAGCATTTGTATGTGCATTGTCCATCTGCACAGGTGTCATGATGTTAACAACCGCTGTCAGCAGACGTCTGTAGTAGGTGTTGTAGTACACATGTACTGTGTATGCTGTGATGGGTGTGTTGCCGGGATGTGGCAAACAAGGTCGATTAGCATATGTTCGGAATCCACCAATGAGGGGATAACCTCAGGTGTGTAACACCAGTCACATGGTGGTAGTGTTCATGCCAAGGGTAATGTAGGTCTTGGAGGTGGTGTGTATGGATTGATCCAGCAGAGCGGAGGGTATGACTCATGGATGTGTCGGTACATGAGTGGCTATCCCAGTGAAGTGTGGGGTAGTGTCAGTCACACATCAGTAGTAGCTGTCTGAGGCTCACTGTCCACTATACCAACATAGAAGGTATGTTACCCGTGGGGTATGATGTTGACTCTGTTGCTTGTTACAATGTGTATAGTGGTCCCGGACACAGTTAGCTGCACGTGGAGCACCTCTGATGCATTGTGCTAAGTAACTTGCCAGGATGTGTGCAAAACATAGTGGGATATGGGAAACCCTCAGCTGTGGGTGTGCAGGTCCAGGTATGTGCCTGAAAGGTATGATCTGTCTATAACCTGTCATTGCAGGTGTGCTCTGCAGAGCCTAGAGGCAGGTCCCAGTCACTGCAGAGATGTTTGAGTGGTGCATTATAAGGTGTGCCTTGCTTGTGTGCATCACAGAGGAAGATGCAAGCATTGTGTCACATGACCCCCTGTCATGCCTGACAGTTACCACCCTGCCAGTGACAGTTATTGGAAACTGTGCAAGACAGACAGTATAGAAGCAGCAAGAGCCTTACATGTGAGCTTTACTCCCAGGGCTGACAGGTGCAAGTCATCTGTGCCACAGCATTGTGTTTGACCAGGACAGTCATAGCAGACAGATACCACATGCCTGTGGAATGACAATAGGAGCATAGGCAACTGTTGAAGTGACACAGTCGGTCATTGTCCAGTGGTATCGTGTCTGGATGAATGCAAAATGCCCCACAGGGCTAGGCCCACACCCTCAGGGCTATAAGACTGGTGAGCTATTGCATGTCCCTGCACACGTAGTCTGTGAAGTGGCATCACAGGGCAGTCACACTAACATGGAGAATGACAGTCATATCGTACCTGGTGAGGTGTGGCATGGGTGCATAGGTTATGTTGCAGAAGCAGTTACCTGACAGCAAGATGTAAGCGGCTAACACCTTGTGTAGCCTGCTGTGTGGAACTGCAATGTGACTCCCTACAGAGTCAGCTATGACTGGTGTGTTGTGAACGTTATAACTCACTATTGGCTGTATGTGATGGGCACACATGAGTCTGTGGGCTATAAGCTGGTGATGTTGTCTTCCATGATAGGGGCTACCTCTGGTGACTACAGTGAGTATGGAGACGTACTGCACAAGTTTTCCTCGTAGGTGTGGCCAGTGGTGTAGATCATGTGAGACTATGTGATGGGTGGGGTGTGTTGCGAATGTTACCCATCCCCAAATGACTGTCAGGTGCAGTCAGGGTTGGTGACAGCATTACCCCCAGCCATAGCTGTCAACCTCCTGTCCCCAAACTGAGGAACATTAGCCCTCATACTGTGTGACAAATGGGCAAAACGTGGAACACTTACGACTGGCTTACTAACAGTGTCAACTAGGAAGGGCATATGATGGCTAAAATAGGCTGGTCTTACGTATAAAAAAGATATTCCAATGAATTAATATGATTCCCATCTATTTAGCCATGGCTAGCAGGTAAACTATTTACAACAATGAATGTGTGACAGACCCTTCCAATGTGGAACCTTGAGGAACATGCACCTTTAGAACCCCAAATGAGATGCGTTCCTCGTAATGAGGTACACCTGAGAGCTATGCCCCCAGCATGGCTGCAGAAGTGCATCCCCCACAGGCTGTAGTGCCGTATGTTGGGAGGTGAGCATTGAATGTGTACATGAGACAATTGCTCTATTGCCACATGTACGACATATCCCCTCATTTAGACAGGCAGTAGCACTGGTACGTGACAGTTGGACATGCCTGTATATACAACCATGTCCCACAGGATATGTGCGTTACGTGTGTACAACAGCTGTCGTACCTTAAGCAAGCTGGGAAGTGTAGGACAGCCAGTGTACCTGTGGGAAATGGTGTGGAATGGGCGCTATAGTAATCAGTAGCTCATGACATGCTCACAAGTTCTGAACAAGTGCCTAGCATGACCATACAATACAGATAGGGTGTTGGATAATATCAACCCACAAGTGGTGATGACAGTCATTTAAGGTGGCACCGCACTATAACCCTGCTGAGTATGGTGTGCATGTCCATGAACCATTAGCACTGTAGATGTTAGCAGTACAGATGTACAAGACAGCACAGATATTTGATTACAAATACCTTTGCATGTCACAGGAGTGTTCCACCAGTGGCCTGTTGACAGACTCACAACTACAAAAGGTGCAAGAGTGACATGTGCACAGCACACCAGTGCCAGCTACAGTAGAACAGGGTTAATGTGTTGTACCCCACCCTCATTATAGTCCATACCACACAGACAAATGTTAGGCATCTGTGTATGTACGGCTGTGAATGGCCATGACCTATCAGTATAGCTGTGTCAGTGTTGTGAACAACATACAGAATGGGCTGTGTGGGTGAGGTGTGTGACATATGTGCACAGTCTGATGGATGATACCAGCAGTGTCACCGCTAGGTGAACATCCCTGTACCCATAAACTACTACCTAGGCTGTGGTCAACATTATGGACACTGTGCAAGGGATGGTGCTGTGCAGTGCACCCCCAACATGGTGACTTCTACAGACCCCTTAGGTAGTCATATGAGGTACCCATGTCATGTCAGGGTGCCATCCATGAGCACGGAGATCACTGGACAGGCATATACAGCACTGTGGTGACCAATATTGGATCACATACCACCTGTAAGGGTTAATGGCTATGCATGGATGTGCGATACCAGCCTTCACAATCCACACCTCCACTATGCAGCATGCTGTCTACCTTGCAGAAGGACATTTGCTACACCATGATGATGGACATGCTACATGTCCATATCCTGATCTATATGACATATGTCATGGACAGCCACCGTCCTAATACTAGGATCGCCACAGGCTGGACAGATCCCTGTGCCATATATGTGACATACTCCCACCATACCATGCAACCCTGTCCATCAAAGCTGCAAATGTCATCCCAGTCATACATGGTGTGATGGCCGCATGGTAGATGTACTATTAACTGACTGGATCAGTTATGTGGCACTGATGCACCTTGAGGTGGCACAATGGCTATCTGTTACAGCTTGGAAACCATGCCCGCACATGCTATGGTTGATAACCATCCCTGCGAATGTCGTCTGACTAGCCATTGCCCCATGTCTATCACATGTGCAATACAGGCGATCCGTGGCAGGATGTTGAACAGTTGTACGGTGCTGTGTAGATGTATATGGCAAAACACATGCATGTACAGGTGTCCATGCGTATGTGTGCATTGTCACTGTGCAAGTCCATTACGGCTGTGTCTCTGTTGATATGTGACATATACACAGCATCCAGGTCAACAGTAGTACCGTGGACACATCGAGGCATGTGCAGATAGGTAAGAACACAAGTGCAGGCAAATAGACATGCCCACAGCAAGACAGCATTTACATTGAGTATGAACACTGTAATGAGGTGACACACATATATGGTGATGATATCCAATGCATAATGGGTGTGACAAGTGTGACACAAACACGTCAGTCATGTCAGTGTCATGATGCTATGCAAAGATAACTGTGCAGATGTAGTAGATGTCATAGAAATGTATGTGCAGCAGTATCTCTGTACATCTCTGAAACTGTGACCTGTCACCATCATTATGTTTTACAGATAATGCCCCGTACACGCCTCCCAGCATACACCCGCCAGGAGGATGATGTCCTCATCCCACAGCTCCATGACAACTATGACTTATTGTTCAGCCATGTGCCACAGCATGCCCAGCAGCAGGATGACCTGTGGCAGGATCTACGCAGGAGGGTGAACGATGTGGGTGGCCATAACTGCACCTACCAACAGGTGAGCAGACACTGCATGGACCTGATACGACATGCAAAACAGCGTGCCACTGCAATCACCAGGGAACAAGGTGGAACAGGTGGTGGGCCACCAACCCAGCCCCCACTCACACACACTGAGGAGCTACTGGCCAGTCTGGGGACACCCAGGGAACAGCATCCAGAAACACTATCTGCCATTGTGGAGGTGGGTGTCTCCCAACCAATGAGCCTGGAGTTGCCTGGTAAGTCAGTACTGCACATATGGCTATTATATCCCATGCAGTTGCATGTGTCACTGTACATTATGTAAAGTAACAACATATGCAAGGTATGTGGACACACATGCTGCATACTACAGTATGCTATGTTGTGTATGCACACATGCGCATACTATATGCTATTACACAGGTGAATGTGTTCACATGCACAGTGCAACCTGTGGCTGTCATACAGTCATGGATAATGTTCATACTGGTGTGTCACCCCTATACAGGTACCTCTGGCATGCCGCACAGACATGGGTCCATTGTAGGTGAGACTGTCATCAGTATCAGGCATGTTACAGTGTAGATCTATTTGCCATGTGGCCAGTTAACACTTGCACACCTGATGTTTGTTCCAGTCATGATATGCAGGTCGCACCACCCTTCATTCACACATGCCACCCATGTGCAATATATACAAACGTAATGATACACCGACCTGAAACCACAGTACTTGTCATTGCAACATGTGTGGTCAGCTGTGCATACAACAGTGGAGGTGTTCTACAATGGAGGCATATGTAGTATGCATTGGAACAACATGTGTGGTACGCACACAGTACCACACAGTGAGATGTGATATGGGCAGCCCACAGGTGTCACCATTGTGTCATATGCCCCTGCATTGGGTGCACACATTGTGATGTGCCACCTGACATGTCCCAGACATGTAGTGTTCTGTCTGCAATATTGTCACACTATCACATGACCTATACCCCACATACCAAACATACAACCCGTTGTCTGCATAGCCCTGTGGATTGTGACATAGGGTGGGAGGTTGGCATAATGGTGTTTACCTTACAAGCATAAGGTGCAGGGTTTCATTCTTACATGGGGTAATTGGCTAGGCTGAAAATGGCCCACAAGGGCAGTTAGCCTAGTACTAATCTATGAGCCTATGAACCTATATATGGGTGTATGTCATATGGGACAACACAGACATGTGGAAAAGATGCCCATCACACACAATTGACCAAAACATGTGCACACATGGCCATGGGGGATGGCCAGAGACATGTAGCCACACAGTACTTGGGATATGTATACACCCTGTTGCACATTGTCCACACATGGTCCAATTATAGCCTTAGTTGACCGATAATACAGTTGATGTGGTACACTGGACAACCTAAAAGCCTGTGCACAGCTACTGGAGGTGTCACTGAAGTCTACCATATACGATCTGTTGAACATCACTACTGTGTTGCAGTTATGGCTATGCGATGTGTACATATTATGCATTCTACAGCAACATAGATGCCTCATGTTGCCATGCAATGGCACAGTGTCTGTACTTCACACTGTATAGCAATGTAGACGGTTCATACTACCCTCCCATGCTCATGCACATTTGCTAAACATGCATTCTATCTGTAGGGCATACACACAACACTGCAATGTGAAGCCCATTATGATGCTGTACATGTGTCAGGACACCATTGTGTCAAACATGTGTGCATGTTAATGCACATGTCAGCAGATTACATGTCAAGGTCATGTCAGCCATGTATACTGTTATCCTGTTCTGGGCCACATGGTGTATCACGGGGATGCATGCATACTGCCATGATCGTGTGAACTGCATGGCTACTGATATGACACCTGCTTGCTGTAGTGTGCACCCCAGGGAGGTATGCTTACTAACACTATTAATGTCTGAGCTGCATGCCCTCTGCTGTATCGCAGGCATGCTGCATGCCATCTGAAAAATCACATGTATGGTGTGTCTGTGTGTGTCTATGTTTGTGTGTGTGTGTCTGTGTTTGTGTGTGTGTGTCTGTGTTTGTGTGTGTGTGTGTGTGTGTCTGTGTGTGTGTCTGTGTCTATTGTACTTTACACTATTTCTTTGTATTCACAGGTGATGTAGGTGCGTTACCCTCCTGCGGTCCATCTGATGTTAGTGTCCCCACAGATACTAGCGGTGATGAACACATGCATGAGGTACAGGCAGGGTTGTCAGGGGCTGAATCTGTGCCAATGGTTACCATCCCAGCTATGTCCCCCTCTTCCCCACACACAGTTCAGCTGCCAACACATACCGCATCACCAGTGGCCATAGAGGAAGGACAGTCAGCATCTGTTAGCGTGGAACAGGAACATGTGGTGGCTACAGAAGGTGTGTCTACACACCATGGGGTCAGTGTAATGACTGCAGATGTGCCACACAGGCATGTGGCCGGTGCTGCTCGTAGGAGGACCTCTGGCAGACATGCACCTGCAGGACAGAGCGCAGCAGCTGGTATCACCAGACGCATGTTCCAGACTGTACTGGTGGCACAGGCACGTGCTGAATGGCAGAACAGAGAAGGGCAGAGGCTGCAGAGGGCTGCTATCCATACCCTAAATGACAACATCCAGGCATTGGCAAATGCTCAACAGCAGATTGCTAATGTTCTGGATAGGCGATTAGGTGAAATGGTCAGAATCCTTGACCGAGGCATGGCAATCCATGAGTGGGAGCTGTCTGTGCTGGAACACCTGGTAGGAGTGAGGCATAGGCCACGTGGACGTAGGCCAGCAACACCACCTAGTGTAGGTCGACGTGAGTGTGCCACCTCACATGCCCGCTCCCATAGTGTCGGTAGCAGTGCAGCTGGTGCTGCGCTGTCAACACCAGGACACAGCAGGCCATGTGGATGTGGCCCTGGATGGTCTCAGTGGGGACATGGTTCCAGCGGACATGTGTCGTTGGACAGTAGCCACTCTGTACATCCACATGATAGTGCCCGTGCAACCCCAGGCAGGCACAGGTCATGTAGCCGTGGATGGGCACAGTGAGCTGTACAACCTGCCCTGTACAATATGGGGATGTCAATTATACCCTGTGTAGGCCTCACAAATGGCAAAACTGTGTACACGCATACAAGCACACAGCAAACACAACTGTAGGGCTCCACAACATCCACATGCATTCTGCACACACATGTCCAGTCAACTCACCGGCCCTTATACACACACATGATGTTATCCATTGGTGCAGCCTATGCCCCTGGCAAACATATCACCCTGTGCATATGATGAAGCCTGTGCTGCATCCCTGTCATCCACACCATCAGTGCAGGGTTATGCACAAATATTCTGATGCACAGGGTGAACAGCATAGTGAGAGGCATATGTAATATTACCTGTGTATGCATAGTGAGGGATGTGTATGTTGCAGTGTTTCTGTGTGAATACTGAGAGAAGTGTATGTGACATAGGTTGTGTACTATCGACATGCACCAGTCATACCATGTAGTGCAGGTGCAGCATGCATTGTGATGTGTTCACGGTATGTGTCTCGGTTACATCTGTAGCACCATGTTGGTTGTGATACACTGGTTTCCTCCTTTGGTGTACTTGCATGTGCCTACAGGTAGCAGTGTTTGCAGTCCCCCTCATGTAACTGTGGATTACTCACAGGCATGTCTGACAATATCAGCGTGCTACATGTACCCTCAACCTGACTGTTGGACACACCAACATGACACAGATGTCCGCACATATACTGCACCTGATGTATGTGGTCGGTGCCACAGGCTACACTGGACAGAGACGTGACATACATAGCAGGACACATTACAGGTATGGTGACATGGTGCAAGGGTTGTACACAGCGGCCTATCCAATGATGATGTGAGGTGTCACTTGGCAGCTGGAGGCCACACTGTGCAGCAGTAGGTCCCTGTAACAGTATGGAAACATGGCTGCATTCATGGGGTGTACACCACTATAACGCACACCCCATAGTGTGCAGGTGGGGACCCTTGCCTGTGTGGTCATCACCCTCACAGTACTATGCACCCACACAACATGTCACAGAGAAGGGACATGCACAGGTAGCCAGTATGGCTGGGACCTATGGCATCAACAGGGTTGTGCAATGCATTACCATTATGGGTTAGTCACCACGTGGGGTTAGTGATCATTTCCCTCCGTATATGAGCATACACCCTCACACCAAGCACCAGACATACATACAGACACACACACATTGTGGTGACCACACATGTGTATACAGACAGCTGACATGTGTGATGCACCTCAACGGCCGACATCATGCTTCCCACACTGACGTATGTACAGATCTCTACAATGGTGTACAAGGATGTGTAGCAACTGGGACATATTCTCTGCAATATGTGGCATCCCTGGTCACACATTCAGACACACATGGCAGTGCTGGGAATGATACACCTGCCATATGATGACACGTTTAATAGACATGCAGCGGTATTAATTGCATTATGTGTACCAACGCTATATCTGGCAAGTGTGCTGCTATATGCACATGGGAGGTTGTTGGTGTTACAGGTGCCATGTGACATATAGTTGTTAACATCTGACCGCTGTGTATGCATAATGTCAGCACCGTCACGTAACAGTGACATAGCGTACTGTTTGCACATAGCATGATAGGATGGTGTGTGACACAACTGTGAGCCACCCCCTGCACACATACATCTAGACAGGTGGTTCACCATGTTATGTACACACATCCCTCCATACGTGCTATTTGTATGTCACCGTATACAGGTGTCAATGATGGGCCTGCATTGCATCTGCATGTCGTAGGTAGGTGCAACTATGTTACGGACATCGGCCACTGCACATGCATGGTTGTTGCATGCACAGTACAGATGTCACATGTGCCTCCTGTTGCCATGTTTGTATGCATTGCTATTGTTGGACATGTGTGTTGACATACATAACACATGGACTGCGGTATGATATCACGGGTGTCACAGGCGACCAGTACAAGGGTATGTGTCCTGGTCAACACTGCTACCCCCTGTAGTGTGAGCATTCAACAGACATGGGCCCACCTTCCATTCACGTGTGTAGCATTGATTAGGCCAGCGTTATGCACGAGGTACATCAAAGGCTATGTATGTATGTGTTGTGTGTGCAGTCCATGCACACATCCACACAATCACATGTATGACATACCCAGACCTGTGTTCATTGGTGTACAGCAACAGTCAGGTGTCACAGCTGTGTAAGGGCCATGGTATGTCTTGAGCCGACCTGTTCATGTATACTGGTATCATTGCAATGCATAACACCTGTTGGATCCCTGTTGGTACATGTGTACTCTGCACAGCTGGTGTACACTGCTGTACAGCCCAGTGGTCATGTGTCACATGGTGTTTTGGGACCGTAAGGCTGTGTAGTGCTGCACCGACGACATGGTGCTGACTTGACAGCTACAGTGTACACTGCAGTGTGTACGTGTGTGACCTGCACCTGTGACAGCTGTGATGGCAGCTGTGTGTGGACAGGTCACTGCATGTGTGACTGCCCTGTGCGTGAGGACAGTTATACCTTACTGTGCCCTACTGTGTGCACACTCCATCTGCATGCAAGATGGCCCTTTGCAACAGCTAAGTGTGTGAGCATGCCCAGTACGCCATTGTGTAGATGGACACACAGTACATTCCACACTGCGCCCTTCCGTGATTAGAGTCCGTGTGCATGCAAGATGGCCTTTGCAACTGCTAAGTGTGTGAGCATGCCCAGTACGCCATTGTGTAGATTGACACACAGTACATTCCACACTGCGCCCTTCCATGATTAGACTCCATGTGCATGCAAGATGGCCCTTTGCAACTGCTAAGTGTGTGAGCATGCCCAGTACGCTGTTGTGTAGATGGACGCACAGTACATTCCAAACAGACGTGTGATACTAAGCATGTGGGCATGGCCATTGACATCCTGTATAGCCATGGTGGTCATCCAGGCAACAGATGTCGAATTTCAATGTCAAGATGGATGCCTACATTGAACACACTGGTTGCTCTCTCGAAGGGTGTACTGTCTGTGGTGCATCCCGTATCTATTTAGTGTTGTAATACTCCGTAGATATATAGTTGGCCCGATGACAGCACTAACATGTTTGTGTATGTCTACCTTGGGACAGTAATATGCTTTCAGACCGCTCACTCTCTAAACATTCCCTATCGGCATCTTTGCCTTTGCGGATGATGTCACCCACCTAGAAGTATGCCTCTGGGAGTGCTGTGTTCAGTAATCTCGGTAGCGCGTTCTGTAAATGTGTAAGGCTGTAGTGTGTTAGAGTAGGTAGGTGTATGTTCAATTCCCGGCCCTTCCAAGTGTGTGTGTGTGTGTGTGTGTGTGTGTGTGTGTGTGTGTGTGTGTGTGTGTGTGTGTTTTCAGCTGCCTGGGGACACAGTAATGCTTTTAGATGTCTCACAACACATACGTTCCCTATCTGCGTCGTTGCCTTTGCGGATGATGTCACCCACCTAGAAGTATGCCTCTGGGAGTGCTGTGTTCAGTAATCTCGGTAGTGCGTTCTGTAAATGCATAATGCTGTAGTGTGTTAGAATAGGTAGGTGTATGTTCAACTCATGGCCCTTCCAAGTGTGTGTGTCTGTGTGTGTGTTTCCAGCCACCTGGGGACACAGTAATGCTTTTAGATGCCTCACAACACATACATTCCCTATCGGCGTCTTTGCCTTTGCGGATGATGTCACCCACCTAGAAGTATGCCTCTGGGAGTGCTGTGTTCAGTAATCTCGGTAGCGCGTTCTGTAAATGCGTAATGCTGTAGTGTGTTAGAGTAGGTAGGTGTATGTTCAACTCCCGGCCCTTCCAAGTGTGTGTGTGTGTGTGTGTGTGTGTGTGTGTGTGTGTGTGTGTGTGTGTGTGTGTGTGTGTGTGTTTCCAGCCGCCTGGGGACACAGTAATGCTTTTAGATGCCTCACAACACATACATTCCCTATTGGCGTCTTTGCCTTTGCGGATGATGTCACCCACCTAGAAGTATGCCTCTGGGAGTGCTGTGTTCAGTAATCTCGGTAGCGCGTTCTGTAAATGCATAATGCTGTAGTGTGTTAGAGTAGGTCGGTGTATGTTCAACTCCCGGCCCTTCCAGGGGTGTGTGTGTGTGTGTGTGTGTGTGTTTCCAGCCACCTGGGGACACAGTAATGCTTTTAAATGCCTCACAACACATACATTCCCTATCGGTGTCTTTGCCTTTGCGGATGATGTCACCTACCTAGAAGTATGCCTCTGGCAGTGCTGTGTTCAGTAATCTCGGTAGCGCATTCTGTAAATGCCTAATGCTGTAGTGTGTTAGAGTAGGTAGGTGTATGTTCAACTCCCGGCCCTTCCAAGTGTGTGTGTATGCGTGTGTGTCTCTGTGTGTGTTTCCAGCTGCCTGGGGACACAGTAATGCTTTTAGATGCCTCACAACACATACATTCCCTATCGGCGTCTTTGCCTTTGCGGATGATGTCACCCACCTAGAAGTATGCCTCTGGGAGTGCTATGTTCAGTAATCTCGGTAGCACGTTCTGTAAATGCGTAATGCTGTAGTGTGTTAGAGTAGGTAGGTGTATGTTCAACTCCCGGCCCTTTCAAGTGTGTATGTGTGTGTGTGTGTGTGTGTGTGTGTGTGTGTCTGTGTGTGTGTTTCCAGCTGTCTGGGGACACAGTAATGGTTTTAGATGCCTCATAACACATACATTCCCTATCAGTGTGTTTGCCTTTGCGGATGATGTCACCCACCTAGAAGTATGTTTCTGGGAGTGCTGTGTTCAGTAATCTCGGTAGCACGTTCTGTAAATGCGTAATGCTGTAGTGTGTTAGAGTAGGTAGGTGTATGTTCAACTCCCAGCCATTCCAAGTGTGTGTGTGTGTGTGTGTGTGTGTGTGTGTGTGTGTGTGTGTGTGTGTGTGTGTGTGTTTCCATCTGCCTGGGGACACAGTAATGCTTTTAGATGCCTCACAACACATACATTCCCTATCAGCGTCTTTGCCTTTGCGGATGATGTCACCCACCTAGAAGTATGCTTCTGGGAGTGCTGTGTTCAGTAATCTCGGTAGTGTGTTCTGTAAATGCATACTGCTGTAGTGTGTTAAAGTAGTTAGTTAGGTGTGTGTTCAACTCCCAGCCCTTCCAGGTGTGTGTGTGTGTGTGTGTGTGTGTGTGTGTGTGTGTGTGTGTGTGTGTGTGTGTGTATATATATATATATATATATATATATATATATATATATATATATATATATATATTTGTAATATGTATGTGGATATTAGCACTATTGAATGTGCTGCATTGTCTGTACATGTTCACCTTGGATGTATCTGAATATGCTATGGCTCTGTGATAGTGCATATACTGTGTGCTGTAGTGATCCTGGGTTATAGTTGTGTAGTGACCAGTTATTTTGTTGCTGGGTATTACCAGGGACATTGGAAACAATGATAGTGCAGCACCTTTAAACAGTCATGTGCACATCTCAGCAGCAGTCAGCAGTGGTTATTACTTTGGAGGATTACTATGGCTCATATACCTATGTATTACATGGCAATACTATGCAAATCAGGTTAACATTACTGACACCCGTTTATCCACAGGTTGTGATACAGATCCCATGTATGTATGTGTATACATTGCCAGGTGCAGGACTGGACTATGGTTGAATGCATGGAGGGGTGTCCATGGCCAGGAATGGCAATCTGTATGGCCTGGCAGGTACAGTCTGTGACTGTCCCACAACCTCCAGTATATGGCTGACACATGCTGAAACAGTGTACATGCAGAGACACACATAAAACAAACAGCTAGGGATAACACATACACGCACACACACATTGCATCAACATTGGGCCATGCAAAACCTGTTGTCCCTCACACACACACAAATGCATACATGTTGATTGGCTGGTTCACTGACAGGCTCTGGAAAAGAAACTACATACCCTGTTCATATGATGACACCTGTGCCACCTCTTGCAATGTGTAACATTGATGCAGGTACAGACTAACATGGTGCTGCTGCACAGGGTGGCTTCATAGCACTGTAATAATGTTACAATGTTGTTAACACAAAGTGTGATTTCCTTCTAGGTGTATGTAAGCAGGCATGATACATTTCAGCTATGATCATCAATGTAGTATAGTGTACAGCACTGTTAATTCTGAAGATGTATTATCCATCCATGTGCCATTTGACTGATGTGTGTAGTATTGGCAGCATGTGTTACAGAGTGTGCAGTACGTGTGTGATGTGTGTAGTACAGATTTACATGCATCTATATGTGAACATGGTGAAGGTGCACTGTCTGCATCTACATGTATAGTGGACACATTGGAATGGTGACATGCCCTGTATTTCACACTGTTAACACGTCATACTTTCTATTGGTGGCCAGTATGCATTATACTACACATATTGTTGTACTTGTCTACACATGTGTGATTGCTATGGTTTTACACGGTGCTGTGGGTGATACTGTTACTATCTGTCATAGTTTTGCATTATGGTAGTAGACACGACCTCAACAGTCTGAATGACCAATTGTTATATGATATCTTCACAACTGACCCACACATGTAGGACACACAGTAGCATGTGGATCCTACATGTACTATACTATACCAGTTTGCACTGGCATTGACCGCCACACATTGCTGGGACCATTACTGTTTGACATGTAGCCATGTTAGTTACAAGCAAAGACAATAGGGATATTCCTGTCCACATCTGGGAATTCATACTGTGGCCTAGAATGCATTCTGCACATGACACAGTTAGTCTACACAAGGGTATCATACAGACAGATACGTGTTATCCAACCCATGCTGTACACTTATAAGGCTAAACAGAGTCAGTTATCCACATTTACTACACATACTTTACCAACAGTAACACATAGGTATTACACCCCAATATGTATAATGAGTAACAATGTGTACATATAAATATGTGCTATGTCATTTGTCATTTGATATTTGCATTTACAATGGTATTGTGAAGTACATCACTGTATCACATATGCAATGAGAGTTCTGCATGCATATCCTCCAAGGTGGTTGTACAACTATGATGAATGTCCATTATTGATACACGTTGCTGTGTTTGAACTGTTCTGCAGTATTACACATACATGAACAGTCACTCACACTATGTATATAAACTGTCATGTGTGTGTGTGTGTGTGTGTGTGTGTGTGTGTGAGAGACACAGATGATCTAGGCCACAGACAATTCTGATACATGTAGTTGACAAGTGCGGTAATGCTCCACCAGATGTGTCCAGGCACCAGAACTGTGACTTGAGCGACACAAACACATACTAGAGTAAGGTTTCTGTATGTGCGTGTGCCTCATTATGGCATTCCTGTTCATGTGTGTGTGCATTTCTGATGTGTGTCATCAGCCACAGTTGAACTGCACATCCGGCATCCCCCACTAGGTGACCATGAGGGTTGTCCCCATTGCCAAATGTTTTGTACAGCTGCATCAGATGCCACATATTGGAAGCATTGCAGCTTCCAGGGCATCCAGCACACACATTCATTCTTACGGGCTGGCCATCACACACAAACCACTACTTCATGGAGGGGAAGCCCTTGTGGATGATGTAGGCCCTACCACACTCACTGGCTGGTGCTTTGATGCATATGTGCATGCAGTGTATTGCACACAGTACTTAGGGTATTCCACTATTGTGTGGTAACGACACATATTGCTGCCCAATACCTTACGGGAATTGGGGATATATACATCATCACTGACATGTGCTGACATGGCATTCATGAACTGGTGCAGTACCCTGGATGCTGATGTTTGTAAAATCCACATCATATCACCAGTTGATCTCTGGAAGGCACCTGTTGCTTGTATCCTTAGGGCAACACATACCTTGGTTTCCACTGGGATAGGTTTCCCTCTGTTGGTTCTGTGTGTGAGACATGGCCTGCACAGATCCACAATCTTCTGAATGAGGTCTCTGTCCACTCTATAGCACTCTACTATCTCCAGCTCATGTAGCCCCTGATAGGTTACCCTGTTCCTGCACACTCCTCTCCGTTTACTCACTGTGTGATGCTGAGCAGCATTCACATTGGCACAACCCTCCACATGTTGCATATGTTGACATATAATAGCAATGGCAGCCCCTAACATTATGTTGTCTCAGTTAAGCTTTTACAGTTTGCACTTCTCTTAGTATACTACAGTGTTGCAGTGTGTCTGAGAAATCATGGTGGACTACTGTTTGTAGAGTTGTACGTGCTGTGCTGGCCTACTGTACTGGCTGTGTAATATACTCAGTCTGATTGTTTTCACCTGCTAGCTGTGGTAGTTCTCCTTGGTTAACTTACTGCTATTTGTTTACTTTCCTTTTCACTGTTTGTGTCCACAGTGAGCGGCGCCGCGCATCGGAGCACAGTGAAGTGCATATCTGCTTCCACGTGTGCACACAGGCTTATACATGCATACATACACTTACACTGGCTTAAACAACATTACACGGGCTTCAACAATCTTATAGTAGCTTACTCATTCTTCAAGTCACACACACGGGCTGACACACATGCACACATGCTTACTCGGGCTTACAGGCTTGCACGGGCGCAAACACACTTCACCAGGTTTGCAAGGAACTTCAGTGATATCCATGGCGTACACCGTCAGTTTACTGACTTTACCTAGGATAAATCATAACACGCCTCTTCCACTGATGAGTCACTGACAGCAGGCATGTGACACACTGCTCCAATAAGATTACAGTGTTTTATACATACACACTCATGATGTCACCTATCTTCTACGCTGATAGTCCCCTTAAGCTACTCTTACACTGTAGAGACTTGGCCCATATGGCATGACAAATTGTGCTTCACTATCCTCAGCCTCAATTGCATAGGATTGCCTACTAATGCTTGGTTACATCTCTGAGTGTGCGCTTCCACACATAGCAACCACTACTCAGTAGCCATGTTGTCTTTAGCTTGCCATTCACCTGCATGACGCAATAACTTTTAACTGACATTACAATTTGTATGTATTTTTTACATATTTGTCTTGTTTTGCATGCACAGCGCGTACTCGTGCCGCTGCGCTATGCTTAAACACCGGAGATTGGGGGAGGACAACTAGAGTTTTATTAATTTCCAATGGGAATACATGCCACCGGCCTTATATTTGGCCACTGGCATGCTTCTTCAACTAAACCATCCTTTATTTGCAGATGACATTGCTCCGTTTAGCTACTTGCAGAACGTTACTCAGTTAAAATCCGTGTACATTTCTGGACATACCTCTACTCTTGCACGGACAGCTTACTGTTTCATGTATCGCATATTTTACATCATTTGCATAGCTTTCACCTACAAATGGGGTAATTTGTATATCCTAACATTGTCCGTGCAACGTTCGTTTGAGGGGCTGTGTTAGACGCCCGTACAGGATATTGCTGAATAGCTCGGCGGACATCTTGCCTTGCTCTACTCTTACTCTACTCGTACACCGACCAAAGCTTTGTGAATCCTGGCCTAAGCTTTGATGTGTGCTAATATGTCTATTTGTGGAGTAAGCATGGCTGTAGGCATGTTTTGACCTGCTACGTCTGTCATTTCTACAGAGCACCTCCCACTTTCATCATTTGTAGAGGTGACAGCCCTGTAGGAACTATATGTACAGCTGTGACATTTGACAAGTCCACACATACCTGTGGTCAATACTAAACCAACTACTTCAGCACTTTTCATACCTTCAGATTTGTCTTGTAGTGGTATAGTCGATGATACTGTTTCCTATAGCATGTATCTGTTTCTGATACAAGATATGTCATTTTATTACACCACTACACACAATATATGGAGAAATCACAGGCCAGATGCCATTACATTCCTTTTGTAGGACACACCCGCCCAGAGTGTTGTGTTCCTCACAAAAGCCAACAGGTGCTGATCAAAACATATGCTGCTATCATCTACCTTATGTGTTCACCGGTATTTGCACTTTCCGTCAGTGGCAGAACTCACATGCATGTGTGGGAGACTGAACACTGTATCAGGGACACTGCATAGCACCCTGAGGGACACATGTATGTTGTTTCTATTAACCTTCCACATTGACTATCACAGGGCATTAGTATTCATCCAGATTTGTTGAGGTACATGCTTTTGACTTATACATGTTTTGTCATTTGTCATCACGTCTTTCTTCACACCTGTCCACCTAATCGCACTAGTTCTGTACATTTATTTAGGTCAGGGTTACCTTCATACCTCTCAACTGTACACATTTTGGGTAAAAGTCCCGAACTTAGACGTCTGATTTTGTTCCTTTTTTAATAATATTGTGCCTTTCTGGTAATTTAGTGGGAAGTCATTTGGGACTGTGGGGTTAGACAATAATGATAGACATTTGTTGTTTACAATTAATAACCCTCAAAACATTCATACTATTGACTGATCCATTATTCTATCAACGTTCTGACTTTGTAAGTGGAATATTTGAGATATTCCCTATTTGTACTAATTTTAAAATGCCTTTGTCCAGATGTCTTATTCTGATTGAGAGGTATGGTTACCATCTTATTCGTACGCATGTACGTCCATGATAATCGCTTACACGACACTAATATAACTCCCTACGTCTTCCCCCAATAGTTTACACGATATCCAGTAGATGGTTCTTCATTTTAGGAAGTTAGAGGCGTCTGCTATACCCACATAGGTATAGTAATCACTCCCATGGGGCAGACCTCATAAATCTGTGCCAACCAACACCTAGGCACCTAGGCCCATTATTGCATACCCATGATTCCCAGACTTGACACCCCTCCACAGTAGTCATAACACATATTTAATGTGAGCGATAATAAAGTATGACGACACTTCTAAGCACTATCCACTCTCCGCATGTCGGTACATATGTCTTACATTCTGTCAACCCATGTGTTATTACACTTGCACAAGCTACTGTTGCATGTACAGCTATATTGTAGTTGCGGATGACACTTCTTTGCAGCAATCATTACAGGACAGTGCGTTTATAGATTCACTATTTTTGGAGTCCTGCAAAGGACAACTATATCCATGTTTAAAGAGTAGGACTTACAGATCTGGCACACTGATACTTTCCGGGCAGTAGTTTTGAGAGCAGCAGTGTATTTACCTTAATTGCATGTCTGTTATGTGTATCCATACTAGCTATGGTGTAACCTATTTATGTACATGTGTTATATCTACGAGGACATTTGTTTATATGTTTGTTAGGTATATATCAATTGATGTATGTGTTTGAGTGTGTGTATAGATATATATATATATATATATATATATATATATATATATATTTATATATATATATATATATATATATATATATATATATATTTATATATATATGTCTGTGCATTCTTTATTTCATATATTTATTTAGTTTAAGTCTGTGGATATATATATCTATACACAAATGTATATATCCATATATAGACATTACGTGTAGAAACCAGCATTCATTTGCTATGCTGTGAGTGGATTACACACGCTTAGGCACTTGCATTTCCTTATTGTGGGTTATGCGCAGGCACACATGCATATCCTTATTGTGGGTTACATATGTTTACTAAGTCTTTGTGCTTACATGGGCTTTATTACTTGTGACAGTACCAGTAAAATATCTGTAATCCAGTTAACGGACATATGTGAAACACACGTTCACCTTTACATATTTAAATGTCTGTACAGCACAGACGCATTCATTACACTTTAACATTATATGTGCTGTAGTCGTAGTTGAACCGGGACTGCATTCACGTTGGCCGGATGCTGTAACCACTATACGTTTGGTGTTCTGACTCATTTATATGCATACCCATAGTACATAGCTACATTAACATATGCCTCACCGCTTCACTTACAACACAGGCATCCATTCTCCTGCTGGGAAAAATGAGGTACTACATATTATACATTCCCTATTCTTTACTGCTCTGGACCCAAGCTGCATATTTCATCACTGCAGTGATATTCAGAACCCCAAGGCTTATAGTCCTGACACATACAAGTCTTTAATTGTCAGGGTGTTCGTGTGGTGATCTGGGTTTAGGCTTGTCCACCTGGTGAACGGAACTGACCTGACCATGTTCAAATGTCAGACAAAGCACATGGACAGAGTTTGTCCATTTTAAACATGTTATCTGTGTTTACAGACAC
The DNA here is from genome assembly GCF_019279795.1 of Protopterus annectens. Taxonomy (NCBI): domain Eukaryota; kingdom Metazoa; phylum Chordata; order Ceratodontiformes; family Protopteridae; genus Protopterus; species Protopterus annectens. The sequence goes on from NC_056725.1 coordinate 1,650,827,726, forward strand.
AGGTGTTTGGGGACCTGTCAGCAGCTTATAATGTTGGCAATACATAAAATGGGTGGGGGTAGTTACAATACATAAGCCACGGTGTTGGTGTTCCCATTCACATTATTTTACCTGTGTTTACAGACACAGGTGTTTGAGCACCTGTCAGCAGCTTATAATGTTGGCAATACATAATATGGGTGGGGGTGGTTACAATACATTATCCACGGTGAGTGGTGTTCACATTCACATTTGACTATTTCCTGTATTCATTCATACGAGGATTATTATTTTGGCCATGAATTAGCTATGAATTAACTACAGGTATGCAGTAGTACAGTAAACATATGTAAAGGTTTGTTACAGTAAGAATGTACGGACCTCTGTAATACTCGGGGACTACCCCACATCCTTCACAACATTTCATGCTAATGTACATACTATTATTCTGTGAACTTTCAAAGTTTCCTGCTTAGTGTGTCTCTTCTCTGGTTTTCTGTTTTGTGCGTTTCGAAACTTTCAAAGTTTGTGAGAGCAGTACTTACATCTATCCCTATTTGTCCACCCGTCATTTTAGGCTTTGTCCAGATTTTGTTGCTGTAATAGGTTGAGTGGTGGTGTCGGTATGTGATTGGATTGAATATATACTGTCGATAATTCAGTGGGGACTAGGGTTACCACCTCTTCCTCTTTGCGAGGGGAAGTCCCACTTTGGACAGTTGTGTCCTGCGATGACACCTAAGACATGGCAAGTGTCCTGTGATTTTAAGACACAGATATATTTATTATTTTCTTTAATAGTTGCTTGATACAGGTATTTTGTATCTGAAACACATAACTATTATTTGGGTTAGCATAAGCTATTCACATGCTATGACATAAGCTTTTATCTTGGCAAACAAGTGTAATTCTGTCCTTTGCAAAGGCTGGGGGTATGTTTTATCCTGCAAATTCTCACATTTCTACAAGGGATGTCCCACCTTGGGCATCTGAACAGGTGGCAACCCTAGTGGGGAGACCTGCATGGTGGACAGCTGTTCCATCCTACGTAGTATGTTTTGCATGTCTGTGTAGACACTGAAAAGTACAGTGACTACACATACATGTTTTGTCCAGATGTGTACAGTACTGGACACCATGGTGTGTAAACAACTCTGGGGTTTCAACAGGTTACTTATCCCACGAGGGATGTACACACATTTTGCCGAAACATGAACGCGCAGGCATTTGGATTTACATAACTGTGATGGGATGTTTACAAACATGGGATACATATTTGCAATCCTGACACTGCCTAGGATGATACTTCCTACTACATATGGGGAATACTCGCTATGTGTAGGCTGGTAGCTGGATTTGGTGGACATTCGGACATGGGTGCGGGTTATGTGCTATACAGGGGTTGTTGCATATTGCATTTGCATGCATGGGTTCTGCTTTTGGATATCCCGGTTCCGCATATAGCATCCTATGTGTATGTGCCGGTTACGTTCCTGTTCATGTGTATAGCACTTTTTAATATACATATGTTTGTGTGTGTTTGGTATACAATTTGGACTGTCAGGTTTCTTTACAGTTGTTATATAGCCACAACTGCCCATCTGTGTACTATCACTACCACTGTGGGACTGCTGGTGACCATGCCCATGGGGCTAGACGTGTGCATTGGCAGCACGCTGACATGATGCGCTTCACTTCCACCGGGTATAACTACTGACAGTGCAGTACATTACGGACACACAATTTTAAATATCATTTGTTCCATGGACGGAAACTCATATTGTGTTGCGTGCATTTCTGTTTGGCTCTCCATTTTGTGTGGTCGGGAACTGTCTTACATGCTTTGCATACGTTTCATTATCCATGGACACTGATAGGCGTGATTACTATTGCAGGCAGGCTATAATATTCAGCAGTTTAGGTTGCTCATCACCAGCCGACATTGACACGCCTCAGGGCGCAGCTTAGTAATGCCCCATGCACTCGCGCACATGTCCTATGCACGTGGATGTGGTGGCAGTGCACCTTCATTAATATGCATATGGCACTACTACACCATTTATACGCCACACAGCCGGAGCAGGCCTTACACCAGCCTTGCGCCGAGCTTCATGAATCTGGGGGAGTGACATTAATTAGCTTCATTAGCATAATTACTGCTCTAACTCATCCATTTTAGCATGATATAGAGCACTAGCACCATTTTGTGCACATTTCATTACAATACATTTGTGAAATAGATACATTTCCTTACAGATTTGTAGACATGAAGCTTCTCAGTGTTAATGAAAGAATCTTGTCTGGTAAAGTACCTCAGCAAAAACAACAAACCCTGTGGTGGATGTCAGAGACAGTGAAGCAGATGGCATGCTATGTGTAACTGGGAGCCAATGACCTTGGTATGACATTGGACTATCTGTTTCTGGCTGTTGGGAGGACCTCATATAAAGGAAAGATATGGACTTTCAGAGCATATGTTGTGGCATGGCTACCCTATGCAAATAAGGGAGGAGGCTGTGCATAATACTAGCCTTAGCTGACAAATAGATGCCGAAAGGAAGGGATGCTTTGGCCATGGCTACAACACAGCAAAGAGCGACTATACATAGCACTAGCTTTAGATAATAGACAGGTATGTAAAGGGGAGGACATTGTGGTCATAGGTACAGGCATCACACAACACGCCATACAAACTCAGTGACTGGCAAGTACTGGCATGGCCACCTGTGAAAGGCAGCAAGTAGTAAACTTCAATACCTCTTAGAGTTAAGTGCAACTGCAGGCCCTTTTTACAGGTTCATATGTTGGTACTAGGCTATCAACCCTAGGGCCTATACAAGCCTAGCCATAACAATTCCCTGGCTATTTCTTACCATAGTATTTACTTCCCTGGACCCCTGTCTAGCAGGGAGACTGATGTGATCCCCGGGGTAAATTTCCTATCTCCCATTCAATCATCAAGGTTCCTTTTGAAGGAGGGCCAAAGAGGCACTCTGCTTGACATGTATGGGCAGTCTATTCCAGAGTCTGGGGAGTCTCTGGGTCAGGAACCTATCCCTCCAGCATGTTTTGTTCATTGTGATGACATGGTTTAGATCCCTGGAGCATGTGTCTCTGTGGGACTGGGATTTCTTTAAGTGTAGCATGTCCAACAGCTCTGGGTTTGACATGGCCTTGTATGTTAAGCAGAGATTGCCTCTGAGTAGACGATATATGACAGAGTATAGTTGGAGTTTTTTTACATGGTCAGCATACGGCATTGGCTTTAGGCCTGTGATTCGTTTAGTGAGCTATTTCTGCGGCTTTTCCAGTTGTTGCAGATGTCTTGAGAAGTACATACCAAATGGGGCATTGTATTCTATAATGGGTCTAATGAGGGATGAGTACAGTGGGACAATGACCTCCTTTTTTCTGGATGAAAAGCCCTTAGTGATGAGGTGTACCACATAGAAGGATTTCCTGACTGTTGTGGCAATGTGGTTATCGAAGGTGAGACCACTGTCCATCTGTGTCCCTAAGTCTCTTATCACACTTTTGGTGTTTAGTGTACTGCACCTATGTGGTAATTCATGGGTACATGTTTTTTCCCAAAGGGGATAACTATACATTTCTTGGCATTGAGCTTGAGCCCATGGCTCTGACACCAAGTATCTGTTTCTATAAGGCCCTTTTGTAGAATATCCACATCACTTGGGGATTTAATAATGGCTCCCAGTTTGCAGTCATCTGCAAATGTTGTTAGCCAGAGTCCCTTAGTGTTGGCCTGTACTTCAGAGAAGTAGATGCCAAACAAGAGTGGTTCCAGGACTGAACCCTGAGTACTCCACTTGTCACTTGTCAGGAACTGGATTTGGAGTTGGCTACTTTTAAAGTGTAGGTTCTGTCAGTAAGCCAGTTGGCAACCCATCTAGTGATGTAGGGATTAATGCCTAGCTTAGTAAGTTTATCTATGATTCCAGAGTGGGGGATGGTGTCAAAGGCCTTGGCAAGGTCCAGATAGGCTGTGTGGACCACCTTACCCTTGTCCACAGCTCTGGAGACTGATTCAAAGAAGTCAATCAGGTTCAGGAGACAAGTTCGGCCCTTCACTAACCCAACCCCCAAACTGTGTGGAGTCCAGTGTTTGAAGGTTGCCAATGTCTTTGTTTATAAGATCCATGATAATACGTTCCATGGCCTTGCAGATCAGGCTCATCAGACTGATGGGGCAGTAGTTCTCGGGATCCAAGATGGATCCCCCTTGTGGAGTGGGATAACTGTAGCTGTGCGCCACTCAGTGGGCATGAAGCCTGAGGTGAGGCTTTGATTAAACATGACACTCAGGTGAGGTGCCAGTTCATTTTGTAGTTCATGTAGTACACAGCCAGGGATGTCATCTGGTCCCATGTATGCTGTATTCTTAGCTTTGGAGAGTGCGTTTTTTACCTGTGTGGCCATTATTACTGGAATTCCGCAATCTTTTGGTATTGAGATGGGCCTTTTAGGGGGTGAGAGGGGGGGTGAAGTTTGCACCAAATTGATCTGCCAGGATATTGGCAATATCCTTTGGATCAGTATATTTAATGCCATTCTCTTGTAGCTCAGAGCAGATCTGAGCACTGCCATTTAGATTCCTGACATAGCTATAGAGTGCCTTGTGGTTGTCTTTGGAATCTTTGGCAATTTTATTTTCGTAACTAGATTTCGAGGATTTTATGGGGGATCTCAGCTTCTTACTGAGGCTGGTAAGGGAGTTTTTTGCATCCTGGGATTTTCCTTTTTTCTGCAACAGTTTCTTCCTGTTGTTGTAAAGTTTGTTTATGGCAAGGGACCACCAGATTGGCTTCCTTTTTTTTGGAGGAAAGCGTCTTGGTTCTACTGGGGATGGCACGATTCATGCAATGTGCTTGTGCGGTGCCTTAGTGTAGGATTCACCAGTCAAACTTTCAGTTCCCGTCTGCATGGGTGTCATGAAGTTTGTCACTACTGACTCGAGTAGCATGAAGTTGGCTTTGGAGAAGTTTTTTATGGAGGTTTCCTTACTGGGGGGTGGGGGTGGGATGTGGATGTCAAAGGTGACTAGCTTATGGTCAGACCTGACCAACGAGGTTGTGACCATAGATGTGGTGCATCGATTTCCCATGTTGGTAATGACCAGGTCTAGGATATTGGAGCCCCTGGTGGGACTAAGGATTAGTTGATCCAGGGTGTTGGAATTTATGAATTCCAAGAACTGTTGGGCAAAGGTGTTGGTACATGAGTAGTTTTCCCAGTTAATGGCAGGGTATTTGAAATCACCCACTATTATGGTGTTTGGTTGTATCTTAATATTTTCCAGTATGTTTAGAAAGGTGTAGTGAGACTCTTGAGACATAGTGGGGGATCTGTCGCAAGCTACAATTTGGATTGCAGTCTTACTTAGTATTAGTTGCACCTGGAGAATTTCAGACACATTGTGTTGGGCAACTAGCCTGGTGTTGTGAATATATTTGGTGAAACTGTATCACAACCTCCATGATAAGGTATGACTATCAATGTATGCTATAGCTGTATTTTAATGTGTAGTTATTTGCATACCATATGGGGTCATGGGGTCATTATATGTGTCTGGGCAGACAATGGCCGCATGTGTACTACTACTTGCACAATGTCCACTGAAAAAGTGTTCAGCGCAACAGCTCAACACAGGACTGATGTTAGCAGACCATCTGTGACTGATGACAATGGTGACATGCAGATGCATGTTCTGATTATACTATGGCACTGTCTGCAGCACTACAGTGGGAATGGTCACCGTTATCCATCATTAAAGTGCCCATAGTAAAGGCACAGTTTGAGCAGACAGCCTTATCAAGGAACGACGGACAGTTTCTACCTCAGAATTCCTCAGAGTCTACATGTTTTCCTCCCAGTGCATATGGCTTCTGTAGCACAAATACCCACTAAAAGGAGATAGAAGAAGGGTAGTTAGGTGCTGCTATGGCTCCAGGAGCATCTATGATAGACGAGGACCTTCAGCACTAACTAGCAGATGCACAGAACAGTAACCCAGGCATAATCAGCTGCTGGCCACAACATTGTGGAGATAGTCATTGTACTCCATGGGCATGACATAGGGAATGATGTGTACCAACCAACAGTGACATAGAGTATAGAGACATGGGAAACATTGATGTTAAGGGCACAGGTAGGAAATGTCTCCTTAGGTGCATTTATAAGACTCATTGAAACTATCCTCAAATTAGGCTCAACAGTCCATGCTTCCTGTGGCTATGGGAAAATCTGGTTGAAAGGCAGCTGGCCACTGAACATCCCAAGTTAGGTTAAGCAGGCCATCAGTTTGATAGCATCACTATTACCTGTAGGAACACAGCTTGTCAAATCTGCTCTTGAACATTATCCAGGGCATGGTTCTACTATGGCTGAGCACCTGACACCTCCTCAGATTGTGTATGCACATCATTCTAGTTCTAATACTTCAGTGTAGCTTGTGGCTACACAACATACCACCATTGGTCATGACTGAGGTTTACCATCAAATGGTCAACAATAACTTGCTCAACAGCCACCTCCTCAACCATGGTAGGAGCGACTGTTGGAATGTCGATGTTCATTTGTACGTCCTTTTAAAAGGATGTACACAGGCAGGGAGTTTCAGCATGTATTTAAAATGGAGATTTCCACCTTAAGGTCGACAGAATTTGTCGATGTTGCTGCGTCGATCATACAGCCTACTTCATATTATTGAGTCAATGTTATTTGTCGTGGAAATCACAATCCGTGGACGTGATTTTCATTTTTTTTATAGTAAACTCATGACTGATGGCCTGTTTGTGGTGCTCATAGTCATCAGGACTAGCACATAGTATGTCTTGTCAGGGTGAGTACTCACTGTCCTGTAGTTGTACAACATTCCTATCATGGACTGCAAGTAGTTTTGACACCACACTCTAGGACACTGGACACTGGCAATAGCAATGGTCATGCCATGAAAGCTTAACTCCATTAATGGAAGATATAATCTTTAACTCTCCACAACTTACCAGACTACGTAATGACAATGTTCACTTCCCAACCCCATTTCATAATGTCGTAGATGCCTGTCACTGTAACACCTCACCTGTGAAGTGATGATGACTGTGCCTTACCCACCCACTAAAATATGTGGATGTAGTGATATCTGATGCACAGCATGGCTACCTCATGCACTTCCTTGCATATGCTGGGTGTAATAACATACACGTATCATTTTAGTTTTAGTAGTATGTATTAGTCATAGGATTTATTCATTCAAATGAGTTTCAACTTAGTTTTAGAGTAATGACCATGTATTCTTACAATCTTTCTCAAAGTGGGAGAGGTCATTTAGTCCCAGGATAAATTTGAGAGCACCTATACAGTTTTCCAGGTTAAATCTGAAGATATTGAATCACATTGCTTAACCTGCAGATGAAGCTTATTCAGGACAAGGGGAAGGAGCTGAGTAGTGAATCTGTCTCTCCATTATATTCTGATTATGTGCTGATGAAGGTTCAGGTCTCTTGTACCAGTGTTAACTTAGCTGTTTGACTTACCAAAATACAGAGGGAAAGGATGATTACATTTCTAATGGCACAATAATCAAGGAACAGATCATCCCTTTGAAGCCTATAAGACATAAAGTATAGAGTCAGGGCTTCCTTTCACTCATGGTAGCTAAGGTTCTTAACATCAGAAATCTTTTTAGCTGGGAAACTCCGGGGCTTTTCCAGTCTGAGTGAAGTACACACCAAAGGGAGTTTATTACTCCGTAATGGGATCAGAGCTGGATCATGGACAAATGAGGCCCTAGGCAGGGTAATGGACTAGGGCACCCTGTGTCCCTGCCCCTCAACATCGCCAACCAGCAGCCATTCCAGTGTCCCATTACTTGCCTCTCTTGCAAGTTACAGTAAAGCACTCTTCAAACCTGTCAATGTGCATACTGTTTTCTTCTTTACTTCTACAACGATTACAGATATTTGGATTTAATTTCAAAGTATTATTTCAAATTTTATAGCACAAACACTGATAGCCATTTACTTAACAAAATAATAGAGTTTCATGATGAGAACAGACTTAGCATGAACAATAGTAAACATATCTGCTCTTGAAACTCACATTAATTGAAACTGCATTTAAACCCACATTCATAGTAAATGTACCTGGCCAGTGGTGGATTGAATATAACTTTGCGCTGTTTTCAAATGATGGGTCCTCTGCACAAATTTTTAGGACCATGCTTAATGATACATGTTCTTTGATTCACCTTCCTGATTGTACTAAATTATATTCTTAGTTTAACCCACCACCACATGTTAGAGTGCATTTTAAATTTGTAGTTTTGAACATTTTTCCAGTAAGCAATGAAAGAAAACATGAAACAGTAATGACAAAGCTACCTATTCCAGAACATTTCAGCCATGGAAGGCCACTCAAACTACTGCCATTATAATCCACCAAATAATAGTCAATATGCACAATTTATACTAAAGTAAAAATAGTCTGAATAATTCCACATTAAAAAGAACCATAACTAACTTTGCATTTCAGTGCTTCATCTACAAATTCAATACCTGCTGCCCATGAAGAATAAAATTGCCTATGTTACTTTAAAAAAAAGTGCTAGTGATATGCAATAGGGAATGGCTGGCAAACAGACAACAGGTTCGTAGCTAGTAAGCATTTCATCCAAAAGAGGACACACTCGGGAGTACATCATGACCACTCTCAGCAGCTTGCGTGTCCCTCTCAAAGGAATTAAAATGCTTTGATAGGCATGAACTCCTCTTGACAATGCCATATTATCGGGGTCAAGCTTAACAAAATTGTTGATTTCATTATTAATATGTTTGATTATGGTACATTCCATAGCTTTACAGATCAGGCTTGAAAGACTAATTGGTCTGTAATTTCCAAGGTCTGTGATAGTGCCACCTATTACCACAGCAGAATGACAGGATTCAGGAAAATATCCTGTGTTTAGCCTTAACTTAAACAATTTAAGGAGATGATTGGTGAAAGCCTGCTAGATTATGTTCAATAAAAAAAATGTATGTTGTCAGGACCTATGGAGGAAATGTTTTTTTTTCTTTTTATAAAACGTTAAGAATATGTTGCTTACTGATGCTATAAATGATTCTGGGATGAGTGGTATTTGAATAAGGTTTTGGGAGTGAAAGTTATAGAACTTGATTGCTAGAACATTTGCTTTGTAGTTGAAGTCATAGTGGTCTCATAAAGGAAAAGTTCAGAACAATGTTGAATGCTAATTCTTAGTTTTGTAACATAGTTAAAGAAGGACATGTAATGATCATTCCCTTCGGAAGCTAGTCTCTGGTCATAGCTTGCTTTACCTGTCCTTATAATTTTTTTGTTTTCTTGGTGATATTTTTATTTTGCCCATATTCTGAGGCATTCTAGCCTTACTGTCCAGTTTAAGGATTTTTTTCTGCTGTTACAAAGCCAATTTACATCTACTGATCATGGTGGTGGTGGGAATTTTAAATTTCCCCTCATATTTAATTCTAGTTGGGATAGCTAGATCTATGCATTTGTCAATGTGGGCATAAATCTCCTTAGTGAAGATGTCTGCTGTGTCAGCGTGAAGAATAATGGCATCACGGATTACAACAGAGATTTCATCATATGCTTATATAAGGTTAACGCTTATGATAGGCTTAAATATGCAGATGTTTGTTACAGTAGTTACAGTGGTTTTGACAGCAAATGTTCCAAGGTGATTTGTTATTGAAAAGCTTGACATTGAGAAGAGCCACCATAATGTGGCCCGGTTCGGGGATGGATACATTTGCTAAGTTTGGAGGCCAGGGTTAGATGAATTTGCTATGTTGGGATGCCCATTAGATGGACTCTGCCTAAAATAGAGGCACTAAGGAGGGTACCAAATGTCTTTGCTAGTATATAGAATCCTTTGAATGAGTGATGCAGGCCCTCACAAGAATCTGTCAGTTGGTGCAGACGGTCAAAGCTGTGATTTATAGTTCTTGTGGTTTACGGTTAGATCCCATGGGCTATCACTTACCTACTGTATGACCTTAAGTAACAACTTAACTAGAAAGTGTTTAGGGCCAACTAAGAGTTTGGGCTTCTCACCTCATTAGCCACTCGGACTGCAAGTTTAGTAAATACCTATGAACTCCATCCATTGCAAAGCATTTAAGACTATCTATAATTTCATCATAGGCTGATATGTATGGACCTTACTGGAATGGCATAAGCTATTAAGCCAGTTATCTTTTCTTCATACCTAGGCATCATCATTGTTAGAGGAAGGATTTTTCTTAGGACTGGAATCTTACCAGCATCCAGCACATGCATATATACTTCTATCATGTCTCTCTAGATGTTCCTATAAGTTTTGCACCCATGTCGTTTATCCCATATGGACTAACACCATGTTATAGTCATATTTATCTTGGGAAATGATCTTGTGAACCCTTTTAATGTTTATAATTCCGGCTACAAAAAGGCAGCTGACATAACAGCTAGTCTTGTCCAGTTGACTGAGTGGGGAACCTGTATGCCTAACAACTGAGTCACCAATCACTAATATATTTCTATCAGAAGCCAATTTAGTACTACTTATTTGGGAGAAATGTTACTGTTAGTTACTTGTTGCAAGTGTGCATGGAGTAGAAGAGTTGTGCAACGTCATCTGAGGTCTGTTCTTACAAGTTCTATCAGACTTTGCCATGGGCTATTTTATGGCATCAGAATATGATTTTTTAATATGGTATATGCGAAAAGGTAGTAGTGGTGGAGGTGAGGGTCATAGCTGTAGACCGATGTGGTCACTCTGCCAGCACTGCTACATCTTTGTCACGTCTGCTTCTGGTACAGTTCATACAAAAGGCCTTGCCAAGATGTTCAGCTGTCAATCTGTCTCTTCAAAAAATCTTATGTTTTGCATCAGGACACATACAAAAAAATCTTGCAACAGGTATATGAATTGTATTGCAGTATCTCATTTGACATGCCTATACAACAGAAACATGCATTATATTTCATGTTTCTGCATGTGTTATGTTACAGGCCATTTCATGAAAGGTTAAGGGGTTTGCAGATTGGTGGGTCATCAAGTAGTACTCCAGGGAATATCTGTCATCACTTGCAGCACACAAGTGACAGGACATTTTATGTGGCCTTCTCTCTACTTACACAACACTTGTGTTTATGGACCTGTCTTTCTAGCATGTGTATATTTAACTACCAACCATATGACCCTGCAAGAAATCCCCTCACAGGACCCACTGATGAAGTTTGAACATTTGCCAAAAATATGAATCTTATCCAAAGACTAAAAAGGTCACACAGACAAGCCAATTAGTAAAAACTATAAGAAAAAACAACCTAGTCAAGGTAGGGTTTTTACTGGGTGATACCTTAAACCTCCTGTAATAGAGGCCCATACAAATGACCCCTTAAGGACATCAAGTGTTTCAACTATACGGCTTCCGAATGTCCATGAATTTTTGCTTTCTCTTTCTAAGTCTTTATGGATATATTCAGGCCAATGGGGTTTGGCTTTATTGGTCTGAATGTGTCCATAAAGACTTAAAAATAAAAAAAAGTAAAAAGTCATGGACATTCAGAAGTTGTATAGCTGAAACGCTTGATGTCCTTATGGGGTGATTTGCATATATCCCATTGGCCTCTATTATATGAGGTATAAGTTATCACACAGTGAAATCTCTAGAAAATCTGAATCCTGGAAACTACACAGATGGTGCCTAAACCCATTATAAATTATGTGCCGAGCTTTACAGTCCCTGTATTACTTCATAGGGTGATATCCCTACATGATTATGTACTGCAGCTTTTCCAGATTTATTGGGGCCTCGATGATAGTATTTGTGCACTCAGTGGTCCCCAATACCTCAGGAAAATGGACAATGTCATAGTGTCTGTACGGGGATGGTTTTCACATTTTGTAGCCTTGGGAATTATATATGGTCCTCCACATGCTGCAATACAAAAGTGAAGAAGTGGCTTGTGATTCATGAGTCTGATACCTGTGATGTCCCTAACATGCCCCTCCAAATGTCACTAATAGGTCCCTGAAGTTAAAATGGTTTAAGGTTCACATGTCTTAATATCCACAGCAATAAGAATACCTTGCATCAGACTTAATTTTGCTTGTAGGGGATTCTGTTTGAACAGGCTCTTCATACATTCCCTGATCATACAGAAACAGACAATGGTCTACTGTGCTATCTGTTGCTCCTCCACTGGCACATCTAACCACAGCATGCAGCATTTCAAACACTACACCCAATGGCAGCAAACAAGACATGCTTCTCAGGTAGTGCTGTTGCTAATCATATGGCTAAACCTGTATGTATGAGCTTTGTGGCTAAAATGGCTCTGTACTATGCCCATTGCAGGATTCTGAATCTTCTTTTCATTTTAGACATCACCATTTGCATATACTGTGTTATTATATAGTCATTAACATATACTGTGTTATTATATAGTCATTAACATATAATGTGTTATTATATAGACATACCTGTGGAAGCATGGAGGTGTTTAGGTGAAATGGCAGTGGAGTTTTTAACCAGATTGTTTAATTAAATCTTGGAAAGTGAGAGGATGCCTGAGGAATGGAGAAAAAGTGTTTTGGTACCGATTTTTAAGAATAAGGGTGATGTGCAGAGCTGTAGTAACTACAGAGGGATTAAATTGATCAGTCACAGCATGAAGTTATGGGAAAGAGTAGTGTAAGTAAGGTTAAGAAGGGATGTGATGATTAATGATCAGCAGTATGGTTTCATGCCAGGAAAGAGTACTACAGATGCGATCTTTGCTCTGAGAGTGTTGATGGAGAAGTACAGAGAATGTCGGAAGGAGTTGCATTGTGTTTTTGTAGACTTAGAGAAAGCATATGACAGGGCGCCTAGCGAGGAGTTGTGGTATTGTATGAGGAAGTCAGGAGTGTCAGAAAAGTATGTAAGAGTGGTACAGGATATGTATGAGGGTAGTGTGACAGTGGTGAGGTCTGCGGTGGGAGTGACGGATGCGTTTAAGGTGGAGGTGGGGTTACATCAAGGATCAGCTCTGAGCCCTTTCTTATTTGCAATGGTGATGGACAGGTTGACAGACGAGATCAGACAGGAGTCCCCGTGGACTATGATGTTTGCAGATGAAATTGTGATCTGTAGTGAGAGTAGGGAACAGGTGGAGGAGACCCTGGAGAGATGGAGATATGCTCTAGAGAGAAGAGGAATGAAGGTCAGCAGGACTAAGACAGAATATATGTGTGTGAATGAGAGGGAAGCTAGAGGAATGGTGAGGATGTAAGGAGTAGAGGTGGCGAAGGTGGATGAGTTTAAATACTTGGGGTCTATTGTTCAGAGTAACAGTGAGTGTGGAAGAGAGGGGAAGAAGAGAGTACAGGCAGGATGGAGTGGGTGGAGAAGAGTGTCAGGAGTGATTTGTGACAGACGAGTACCTGTAAGAGTGAAAGGGAAGGTCTACAAGAGGATAGTGAGACCAGCTATGTTATATGGGTTGGAGACAGTGGCATTGACAAAAAGGCAGGAGTTTGAGCTGGATGTGGCAGAATTAAAGATGTTAAGATTTGCACTGGGTGTGACGAGGGTGGACAGGATTAGGAATAAGTATATTAGAGGGTCAGCCCAGGTTGGAAGGTTTGGAGACAAAGCCAGAGAGGCATGATTATGTTGGTTTGGACATGTGCTGAGGAGGGATGCTGAGTATATTGGGGAAAAGTTGCTAAGGATGAAGCTACCAGGTAACAGGAAAAGAGGAAGGCCTAAGATATGGTTTATGGATGTGGTGAGAGAGGACATGCAGGTGGTTGGTGTGACAGAGCAAGATGCAGAGGACAGGAAGAAATGGAAACAGGTGATCTGCTGTGGCGACCCCTAACGGGAACAGCTGAAAGAAGATGATGATATAGTCATTAACATCTACTGTATTATATAGTCATTAACATATACTGTGTTATTATATAGTCATTAACATATAGTGTGTTATTATATAGTCATTAACATATACTGTGTTATTATATAGTCATTAACATATAGAGTGTTATTATATAGTCATTAACATATACTGTGTTATTATATAGTCATTAACATACTGAATGGCATGCTATTTTTCTCCTTATGCTACAGTGCTTTCTCTGTCTCAGACTCATCCATGTCCGGAATAGTTACCCATGCTAATTTGTTCTACAAAATGTGCTAATAAATATCCATGAATCCCCATCAGTGAAGTGCACATAAAATGTGAAACATGCTATATTTTAACTTATATCTTATGGAAAAAAATGCACTGTTATACAGAAAGATAAGGAATCTGATAGTAGCTATGAGCCTTACGTTGTTATATTTGCATGACTATTTCAACAACTGTGAAGCAGAAATGAAAAGTGAACCATGTTATATTTATAGCTTATAATATAGATAAGTAAGCATTGTTACGCAGGAATATAAGGAAGCCAGCAAACTTTACATTTTCATATTTCATTAATATTTAATACTTCAACAATAGTGAAATAAATGCACATAACATGGGAAACATTTTATATTATTTGCTTATTTTTATGTAATTAAGCACTGCAACCCAGGAAGTTATGAAAGCAGACAACTGTCATACACTTTACATTTTCTTCTTTGCAGTAAAATTTCAGCAACAAACTGATCCTTACATTTATAAATTAAACAGAGGCATTCATTAAAAGAAGAAAGTGACAAAAAAGAGAAGGTGAGACAGAGAAGGTATATTTGTGTTTTGTGTGTGCGAGAGTGTGTGGGGGGATGCAAAAGTGTAATATATCATACAGATCAGTAAGAGTTCTTAGAAACTATGTAATAGATGTATCTTTATATAAACACTGCTAAAAGTGATGGACATAGAAATTACTGTGAGGCACTGGCTGAAAGCTTGGATGATGAAATTCAGATTGGTCACTGATAATTATCCTACCTGTTATGCAAACTGAAATATACTGGCTGCTGTCCCTACACTAAATTATGCATTGTCACTTGTGAAGCAAGCCAGTGAGTCAAAGTTCAGTGATAAACACTGCTAGTGCAAGTTCATAACTGCCTATAACTCCAAATCTGCAGTATGTAGGAGGTGGCACTTCCCTTGACATACTTATCTTATGACAGAAAAGCAGGAAGTCTGATCCCCCCAGTAGGGTGTTGGGCATCACAGTGTTAACAAAACATATTATTTTAATTTCACTAAATGCCTTCAACCACTTCAGATTCATTTTAGTTAGCAACAAATATATCAATTTGAATCATTTGTAAAAAAAAAAGTAAAAGCTTCATCCATCACTTTATGTTTTATTCACTTTAGATACTTTACACATTGCCATTATATAGATTACACATTGCTTCATTTACAAAATAAAATAAGATAGACAGGACTTTGTCTGTCACTTACCTGTCATGATGCCACATTGTCACCAAACCGTGGTTGAACTCTGTTTTAGTGGATGAACTTAATGCTGGCATTTCCATTACTTATATTGCTACTCTAAGGACGGACAAAGAACTCAGCATGTTCCATGCCCTAAAACAAAGGGCTATTCTGCCTGTCACAAATGTACAGGTAATGGTTAAGCTGAGGTTCAGAACTATTATGAGCTATTTTCTTTGTTCTTTTGTGGTAGATGATGAAAACAACACTGAGTAACCACCATTCACTCACAGCTGGTCCCTCTCAACCACAGAAGGAGTACTATGTGCCAGTTGTGCAGGGTTTGCCTCATCTTCCTCATGGAGAATAATATCTGGTAT
Source organism: Protopterus annectens (assembly GCF_019279795.1). Taxonomy (NCBI): domain Eukaryota; kingdom Metazoa; phylum Chordata; order Ceratodontiformes; family Protopteridae; genus Protopterus; species Protopterus annectens. The sequence continues at coordinate 1,650,843,502 of NC_056725.1, forward strand.
ATACAACCAATCCAAAACAAAAAGAAAAAATACAGAGTCATTCTGATTAACAAAAACTCATCGCTGTCATGCAAGGTCTAACTCAGTTGCAAAACAGCAGATTAAACTATAAGACTCTGCCTGGAGAACATATAAATCCCTGGGAGATACAAAATCTTTCATTAAGTATAAAGGAGTTGCAATCAAATGTCAGGCACAAATTAAAATAGCAAAAGGAAAATTTTACAGTAATCATTAATAAGGAAACCAAAACAAGCCATCTGATTACAGAAAATATTTAGAAACATGGCAGTTTTAAAGAAAGTGATGGCAACCTACATAATCTGACATCATCAAGAGACAGTGGCCAACATTGCTGGCAAATGCTTCAAATCTTTAGTAGGAATAGTATAACTGTACCATGATTTCAAGTAGATTACCAACAAACTACCACCACTGCATTTTAAAAAAATTAAAAAAAAAAAACATTAGGATGCTACTGAAGAAACACTCTGCTCAGAGATACCCGCATCCAGAGATAATCTGTAATCTATCTCGAAACATATCCGACCACTTTTCTTAACCATTAACAACAATAATAAAGCTTTAACAAACACAGTTTCATCCATATTGAAATATTCAAAAAACATATTCATATTCAAAGAGAAGGAATGCTACAAAGTGGAGAAGCATAAATCAATCTTTATTTTAAGCCCACTTGCCATGATCCTTAAATGCATTATGCATACACAAATTATTAACTCTGTACCACAATAAAACTATAAAAAAAATGAACAGACTACTCTGCAGTCAGTATGACAAAGGACAAAGCACTGCAACATTTTTTTAACTGCTCAAAAAATGTTTATGGTGTTAATCACATCATTTTCTTACGGAGATGAGAAGTTATGCGTGGTAACTTTGCTATTATAAACTTGTTTTCCAGCTGCTTCCAGAACATTACTTAGGGTGTAGGCTAAATTGGCACTAGATGACAACATTTCACTACTAGGTCCCAATCTATTCGGTTTACCCCTGTCACTAACAATATGCATATCCACATATGTAAGGCTTTTAAATTGCTGCATTATGTGTACAATTCATCCATTATAAACAATGCTGCAGAGATCTCATTTCTCAACAAAGAAATAAAAATAAAAGTCAATTAATGCTCTGCTATCCAGGCTGCAAGAAAGTAAACATATAATGGACGATGAGTACTAAATTTAGGACCTTCTTTCAGATCTGAACATCTGCATACTAATCCCTGCCCAAGGGATAACTGCCTTCTAAACTGATAAACAACTAACATAATGTCAAAATTTTCCACTACTTATCTTCTCTTTTAAAATAACTCTTCTAGAAAAATAGGCGACAGAACATCTGTCATTTACTTAGCCAGTGGAATAGATTTCCACCAGACTTTCAAGCAAACTGAAATGTATAAACTATATTAAAAGCTGTGTAAATCTCACCTGAGGCTTATAATACAATAACCGTCCTGTAGCGTTACTTAATGATCATGAACTATAGCTTGTTTTCCCTGTCAATGACATCTTGTTTTCTCAATTCTGTCATCATTTTATTTCATGTTTAGTTAGTAACTCTGCCATTTTTCTTTCTACCTGTTATATGCATATTGTATGTCTATCTTATATTGACCTAAACTGTAAGCAATTATATGCTGCTCGTTTTTTTTTATTATTGCATTCATAGGCTATTACTAGGTCATCCTTTGGTTCCCATGTTGAAAAAAAAGATGGGAAAAAGGGGGCTGATGATGATGACTTGTAGGGGACTTCATCTTCCTGTCTGCTCTACTCAACATTAACCACAGCAGAGATGTGAGGAGAGAGCTGTCCCTAGCATAAACCAGAGCAGAGGTGCAAGGACATAATTTTTTTCAAATCAACATTAGAGACAATTCAAAATAAAGTCACAACACTACAAGAAGGGTTGCATCTAAGAGAGTTAGTTTCCAGTCCTTCCAACCATTCTTTCAAACCCAATAACTAGAAATTATTTTGGTACTCACAGTGGTTGAGGTTATCCATCTTGCTTTGCAGTAAGTATATTTTCTGCTGATGATTCTGCAACAGTCTGAATAGTTCCTGTATTTGAAACAGCACTAAAGAAACCACAGTGTTGATGAACAATGCTCTGACTACCCACTTCTATATCATCTATATCATCATCATCATCAGCCCCCTTTTTCCCGTTTTTCTACATGGGGTCAGGGTATCATGTTAACTGTCATCATATTTCTCAATTCAGTGCCTTCTTCAACACTCATGCCTGACTGTCGCAGATCTTCTTTCACACAATCCATCCACCTCTTTGCTGGATGTCCTTGCTTCCTGTTACCTTCTTCCTGTCTGTCCCAAATCATCCTCACCAGATTGTCTTCTGCTTTTCTACACATGTGCCCAAGACACCATAATCTGTTCTCTTTGATCTTTTCTGCAATTTGAGCTACTTTGGTTCTGCTCTTATGTCCTCATTTCTTTGTCGGTTCCACAGTGTGCATCCTATCACCTTTCTCTGGCACATCATTTCCATCACCTCTAGCTTCTTCAACTATTCTGCCTTTACTGCCCAAGTTTCTGTACCATGCAGTAGTACTGGTCGCACTACTGTCTTGTACACCTTACTTTTCAGCTTCTTTGGTATTCTTCTGTCATAGACTACACCTGATACTCTATGCCATTTGGCTGCAGCCCCTCTGATTCTAGCTTTGACCTCTTCATTCAGACTACCCTTTTCCTCAACTACTCCTCTGAGATACTTGAAGCTGTTTACCTGTTCCACTATCTTCCCTTCTATCTCTATTCTCAGCTTCTTCTGATTTCTCCAATTTGCTGCCATTACCACAGTCTTATCTGTGGTTAGTTTCATCCCATGTGCCTTCAGATTTGCATCCCATTCTCCTACCCTTTCCTGAAGTTCTAGCTCAGAGTCTGCCTGTACTGTCACATCGTCTGCATACAGCAGCTTTGTTGATCCATCCCCTCCAAACTGTTTGCTAATGAAGTCCATCACCAATATGAACAGCAGTGGGCTCAGAGCTGAACCCTGATGTAAACCTGCACCCACTGGGAACCTCTCTGTGAGGCTGAACACTGTTCGTACTTGAGTCATTGGGTCCTTGTACATAGCCTGGACTAATTCCATCAATGTTTCTGGGACTTCAAACCACCACAGTACTGCTCAGATCAGCTTTCTTTGGACCTTGTCATATGTTTTTTCCAAGTCCAGGAATGCCTAGTTGTACTCTTTCCTCATCTCTAGCTTCTTCTCAAGTATCTGTCTCAATGCAAACATTGGGTCAGTTGTGCTGCATCCTGATCTGAATCCAAACTGCTCAACTCCCATCTTCCATTCTAGTACTCTGGGTATCTGTTTATCAATCACCCTCTCCAGAACTTTCATGCAGTGTGATATGAGTTTGATGCCTCTGTACTGCCCATAGTTGTGGATGTCTAATTTGTTCTTGTACACTGGCATGAGTATGGTTATTCTCCAGTCATCTGGGATACGCCTTTCTCTCCACATTGCTATTAGTACCCTCAGGAGCCATTTCTCCCCATCTCACCCAGCATCTTTATCATATCTGCTGTAACCTCATCTGAGCCTGCTGTGTTCCATGACTTCATCTTCCTTAGTTCTGTTCTTACTTCTTCTAGGGTGGTGTCCTCTTATTCTCTCATTGCAGGGTGTTTCTGGTACAGTACAGATTCTTTGGGGTTTTCTTCATTTAGAAGCTGATGGAAATACTCCTTCTATCTGCCTTTGATGTCATGTGGTCTGGTAAGCAGGTTGTTCCTGGCATCCCTTATGAAGGGTGTCTGACTATCTTCTTCATCTGTCTGTCTTTGCTTGCAACCTGGTATAGTTTCTTTGTGCCCCTTACTGAGTCACTTTCCAGAAGATGGTACAATGCCTCCGATGCCCTATTCTTTGCTATTGCAACTTCTTTCTTAGCTTCTTTGTTAGCCAACCAGTAGTCCTTTCTAGCCTGGTCAGTCTTTTCTGTCTCCCACTTCTTCCTGCTCTCCTTTTTTCTTTTGATGACTTCCTGAACTTCTGCATTCCACCACCAGCTTTTCTTATGTACCTTATTTCCATACCTGACTTGGCCACATATCTTTTCTGTAGCCCTAACACATGCTGCCATTCTTCTTTAGCTCCACCTATTTCCTTCTCTTCTTGGGGTGCTAGAGCCCTGAGTAATTCCTTGAACTGTTGTACTTTTTCTCCAGTCATCTTCCAGGTCTTCAGCCTGGTCTCTGTTGATCTTGGAGCCTTCTCTAATCACTGCTTGCAGCTGATTGTGGCAACTAGTGGTTTATGCTGTGGGCCGACTGTTTCACTGGGGATGACATTGCAATCATGGATTCTGCCACAGTGCCTTTTCCTTACTATGAGGAAGTCTACCTGAGTTGCATGTTGACTACACTTGTATGTGATCTTGTGACTGTCTCTCTTTCTGAAGCATGTGCTGGCTACTATCAAGCCATTTGCCAGACAGAAGTCTAAAATGGCTTCTCCTTCTTTATTCCTGTTGCCCCACCCATGTGGACCCAGTCAGTCCTCATATCATATTCTGTCTCTCCCGATATGTGCATTCAAGTCACCTATTATCAACACCAGTTCATGTTGCCCTGCTTTATTTAGTAGGCCCTGCGACTGTTGTCTGAATAAATTCTTTTCCTCACTATCGCAGCTCTGCTGTGGGGCATAGGCTGAGATTATGAATACTGCCCTATCATTACACTGGAGTCTGACTGCCATGAGTCTGTCATTAATTCTGATGATATCCCTTACTGCCTTCTGAAGCCACTCTCTCACCACAATTCCTACACCATTTCTAGCCTGCCCTCCACCTGAGTAGGAGACTCTGGATCTCAAGCCAAATGGCTTTGCTGCACTGCTCTTCCATCTCATCTCTTGGATACATAGGATATCCAGCCTCCTCTGTATCATCATGTCATTCACTTCCAAGCTGCATCCTGTCAATGAACCTTCATTTAGCATAGCAATTCTCAGTTCATGTTTGGCAGGTTGGTTGGTTTTATGTCCAGCTTTCGCTTAACAGAGCTATCCCAGGTAACCCAGGCTGGGCAACTAGACACCGGCCAGCCAGTAGCTTATTGACCCAGGGCTGCTGGGCTTTATGGTGGGCACACACTGGCCAATAGAGGCACATATACCCCTCCCACCATTAGCATGGGTCCCTGGGGTGGGTCAGAGTAAGCTGAGTACTCAACCCATTTATTACTGTTAACTACCCATACCCATTTTGGCGAGATTAGTCAATATGACTGAATCAGCTAGAGCCATATTTTACACCATCTAGTGGCCAGTCCTGCCATAGTGGGCAGTCTGTGATCTGTGTTCTCCTGTCTTGAAGATACTCTGCACCACAATAGATGCCCAAAGCGGTTGGTCTGTAAAACTCTTCATCCATAGGGCACTATGTAGAGTCTGTGCTGCTGCCCGCAGCTCCACTTCTATATCTTTGCTGTTTGTTATTAAGGTCTTGTTTTACCAGTTACTGTAAGGATGTGTGACACTGAAGTACTCAGATTACCAATCATCTGATCTAGTGTAAATGTAGAAGGCAATTTTTCATTTGTTCTCATCATCAGTCTAATCATCAGTCTAATTTGCTACACTGCATAATGCATGCTCACTCTGTTGCTAAACTGAACTATTTTGAATATTATTCATACCATAAATATACTGTATTTGAACCCTGTACTATTTTATCTTATCCAGTCACTCAGTAAATTGCATGCATTTCCTCTCTATGACAAAGCATACACCTGGAATAGTGATCACCTTTCAAACAGATCCATGCAAATTCTTTTTGCGGAAACAGAATCTAACTTGGAAATGTTCTAACTCTCTGATAAAAAAGGACAGAACCCTGACTGAGATACAGGTGACTGAGGTTAAACTAGCATTCCTGCAATGAAAAGCTAGAAAGAGTGAGAGATTACCTGAAGGGGTGGACATTGGTAACATCTGTCTGGTGGAACTATGTGCCCGTACAAACTCCCAGTAATTATAGTTCTTGTAAGAGTAAGGACTCACACTGAGTTGGGATTAGCAAAGGGGAGACTGTGCTTTGATTATATCACATTCAGATATATGACAACACCTTGATCATGTTCCAGGTATGTACAGCAGAAGGATAGGGTGTAAAATAGAAAACCATATTTCCCTTAATAAATGAAGGTCCTATTCCGAGTGTACCTGATCCTTGCCCCCAATAAATGAATGACCCATAGAGCATTTATCAAGGAGAACAGATGGATTAATTAGACAGCCTGGATGGCGAGCTGATAGTAGAGGATATAGAAACCTCAACCTTTGCTGTCCTATAGGGCTCAGTTCTTACTACCATTGCTTTCTCTTTACACACAAGTGATATTCCCTCCTTATTCACTTCACTATTCCACTTAAATTTACCTTATGTGCATATGACCTCTTTATCCATTGTAGTGGTTCAGAAACCAATACAGTTAAAGTCCTAGAGACCATTGCCATCTTCACATGGTTTTGTAACTCAGACTTTGAAGTAAACACCAATAAATCAAATTAAATTATCTTTGATGTCTCTGGTAAACTTTCAGTTGTCCCACCTATTTATGTCAGAGAACCTGTATCTATCTATCTATCTATCTATCTATCTATCTATCTATCTATCTATCTATCATATATCTATCTGTCTGTCTTTTTACTTATTTACTTAATATTTATTAACCAGATAGACAAACAGGTCCATGAGACATTTTCAGCATCACTTGAGTCAAAACAGCAGCAAAAAATCACAGAAAACATGCAAATATGATGCAGCAAAAAGACAAATAAAATACAGATAATTCACCATAGAAAACATACAGTAAGAGAGGCAGTGATACTAAGAATGCTAATTATTCAAACTGCTAGACAAGTGCAATAGATCTCCATTTACAATGTGCCAAATACATTGCATGACTATAACATGCCAGTATTCAGTTACAGATGTAAACAGGGAAATAGCCCCTTAAGTAAGTTTGGTCTCAAACAAAGCTGTGACTGATTCAGCAACTACAGAATATAAGCAAAAATCATTAGAAATTAGCAATTGTAGGCTTCCTTGAGGTGCTCCATTGGTTCCTTCTTGAACTTTCCTCTGACTTTAAGGAGTGTATCCTATCACCCACTACCTCTTCACATCAAACTTTGTGAGACCATATCTTTACTGCATCAGTAGATGCATGTGTGCTTCCATGCATGAGAAATCTCCAACTACCCGCTTGCAGCATGGTGCCTGCCAGGCCCTTAATTTGGCTATTTCAGAGTGAACCTAGGTTGCTTCCCTTTCCCTCAAGGATGGGAGAGCTGATGTTGATGTCTCACCCCGACCCTCCTACTCCCTGTTTGATCCCTGCAGCTCTTGTCACTAATTGAATTCGGATTGTCTGGGTCTCAGTAAATGTTTTATTCATTCGTACCATGGGGCTGCTTACATTTACTTGTATTTTAACTTCTGCTATAACATGCAGCAGTCCTATTTTGATTAGCCTAGGAAACTTTTTAGTCTCTACTCATAGCCATCTGTTACTATTTTTCATTGTTAACATTACCATCATAAAACCTCTTCTTAATACAAATACTTAGCCAATGTTAACATATTTTGACCAATCACATCAGATAAAACCTCCCATTCTCTCCTTACAACAGGACTTCTAATCATAGATGTTAACATCTCTTGCTATTAATTTGTACTTGGGCCTATTTCTTTTGTGTGTGTGTGTGTGTGTGTGTGTGTGTGTGTGTGTGTGTGTGTGTGTGTGTGTGTGTGTGTATTCTGCCCTTCATAGCAATTCAGGCAATTTATATTATAGTTGTACAGTTTGAGCATTTTTGATTTGTTGCTGCCATCTAGTGGCCTTTTATTTATAATAGTTAGATTAACTTGTTTTACAGCATTATAGCAAGTCTCAGGAAGTGATGTAACTCAGTCAGGAAGCAGCTTTCTTTCACTTCTAGCCCTCATGAAGTGCAGTCATGATCTTATTTTCCCAGGCCCTGGCATTCACATCTCCTGTAAGTAATATGTATGTTGTAATTCTTTGTATTTAGAAGTGCTGTATATTGTATATATTCTGATATATTGCTATTTGTATTGTGTTGCAGTTTTACAAGTATTAAAGTTAAGAAATCTCAATAAAGCTACAAGCAACCCTGATTCTTTCACTTATCGGATTTTCTTAAAGTGTTAAGCTGTCCGTTTAGCTGTGCTACGCCTCACACAGTGCTGTGAGAACGGAACCGTTTGTCTATTTCAGTGATAATATTCAAACTATGCATGAACAATGAAGTAAAATGTTTTTGCTTTGACTAATTTATGACTATTAACTTAATCTGTGTGAAACCCTGCTGTTGTTTTAGTTTACATTCAGTCTTATGTTTGTCACATCTTGCTGTCCATTTGTGACTGCTCAGACATTATTTACTGTCCTTAGGACCTTCATCCTGGATTTGGCCTGCATCATAGCTGAACAAAAAGACTTTCATATTAGTTTACTTACCTAGTTAACAAACACAAACATAAAAAAATCAAATAAAATACGATAAAAATAATCATATTACTGACTTGACTTACTGTAGCAGTACAAGCAGACACATACATTCTTGAACATAGGTTCATAGGTTCATAGGTTTATACTAGGCTATCTGCCCTAAGGCATTTATAAGCCTAGCCCAAATTATTGTGGCTTACGCCACCCCTTATATGAAAAAATACTGTGCCCATTAGTTTGTTGTGCCTCTGTCCAGCAGTGACACAGAGTTGATTCCTGGGGTAAACCTACGATCTCCCATCCACAGGTCTAGATTTCTCTTGAACAGAGTCAGCGAGGTGCTCTGCCTCACATGGACCGGGATTTTATTCCACAGCATAGGGAGTCTCTGAGTGATAAATCTATCCCTCCAGCACATCCTATTTATATCCGTGCTAAGGTTTAAGTCGCTTGCTCTAGTGGTTTTGGTGGATTTGGATTTTTTGAGGTGGAGCATGTCCATTAATTCCGGGTTGGACATGGCCTTGTATGTCAGGCACATGTCACCACTGAGCAGACGGTATGCGACTGAATAGAGCTGGAGTTTCTTCAATCTGGCAGCATATGACAGATTTTGGAGTCCCTTTATCCTTTTGGTGAGGAACTTTTGGGGTCTCTCCAATTGCTGCAGATGTCGGGTGAGATACATCCCGAATGGGGCATTGTACTCGATCATTGGTCTGATAAGTGAAGAGTACAGGGGAACAATGACCTCACTAGATCTGGATGTGAATCCCTTCATGATCAGGTGGGCAATGTAGAAGGTCTTTCTAACCACTTTAGCAATGTGAGTGTCAAAAGAAAGGCCACTGTCAACCTGGGTCCCCAGGTCCCTGATAACCTCTTCTGTGCTTAGTGGATTGCCACCTATATGGTAGCTTGGGGTTACCTTGTTTTTCCCGAAGGGTATGACTATACATTTTTGGCGTTTAACTTCAGGCCATGGCTCTGGCACCAGCTATCTGTTTCCGTGAGTCCCTTCTGAAGGATATCCGTGTCCGATGCACTTTCCACTATGGCCCAGTTTGCAGTCGCCTGCAAACTTTGTCAGCCAAAGTCCTCCCATGTTGGCCTGTACTTCTGAGAAGTAGATGCCAAACAATAGGGGGCCAAGGACCGAGCCCTGTGGGACACCACTTGTGACCGGCTTGGAGTCTGACACAGCGCCAGCAACTCTAACCCTGTGGGTTCTGTCCTTAAGCCAGTTTGCAACCCATCTTGTGACATATGGGTTTACATTTAAGCTGGTAAGTTTTTCTACAATACCTGAGTGGGGTATTGTATCGATATCCTTTGCAAGGTCAAGGTAGGCTGTATGGACTGCCTTTCCCTCATCAATGGCCTTGGTGACTGTTTCGAAGAAGTCAACCAAGTTCAAAAGGCATGATCTTCCCTTGACAAAGCCAAACTGGGTCGGGTCCAATGTCTGCAAGTCCCCTATATCTTTGTTTATGAGCTCCATTATGATCCTCTCCATAGCTTTGCAGACTAGACTTGTTAAGCTTATGGGGCGGTAATTACCAGGGTCCGTAGAGGCACCGCCTTTGTGGAGTGGGACCACAGTTGCCGTACGCCACTCCTTGGGCACGTATCCTGTGGTAAGGCTGAGATTAAACAGCTGCCTTATGTGCGGGTTTAATTCCTCATTTAGCTCGTGTAGCACACAGCCGGGGACACCATCCGGTCCCATTGATGCTGTGTTTTAGCTTTAGAGAGAGCAGCTTTCACCTGCACATTTGAGATGTCCGGGAGGCTACACTCGGCTGGGATAGTTATCTCTCCTTTAGGGGAGAGGGGTGAAGTTTGCACTGAACCTGTCTGCCAGTATGTTGGCAATGTCTGTGGGTTCAGTGATTTTTGTATCATTTTGGACTAATTCTGAGCATATCTGGGAGTTTCCACCCAGGTTCCTAACATAGCTGAAAAAGGCCTTATGATTGTCCTTTGAATCCATGGCAATTTTTCTCTCAAAATTGGCCTTAGTTGATTTTATGAGTGCTCGTATTTTTTTACTAATAATGATCAGGGGTGACTTCCCTTTTATGGATTTTGTTCTATCATGTAATAGCTTTCTCCTCTTATTGTAAAGTTTGTTAATGGCTGGGGTCCACCAGACTGGACGTTTGCCCTTTGTGGAAAGAGTCTTGGTTTTATTTGGGATTGCCTGATCCATGCAGTCCTGGAGGTGTTGAGGTGTTCATAGAAGGCATTTGTAAGGGCTTCCGCAGCTTGGGTTGTGGTTTCCTCTGGCTCAGGGGCCTTGAAGGATCCCACACCAGTCTTGGGTAGTGTGAAGTTTGCTTTAGAGAAGTTCTTCACTATGGTCTTTTTTGCTTGGGGTGGGGGCGGGATGTGGATTTCCAGTGAGATTAGTTTATGATCAGATCTCACCAATGAGGGATATACTTCCGGTGTGGAGCATTTTGTCCCCATGTTTGTGACAATGAGATCTAGTATATTTTCTCCTCTCGTGGGAACAGTGACTAGCTGTTCCATGGCATTTGAATTTATGAACTCCAGGAACCGTTGGGCTAGAAAGTTAGGGCTTGAGTAATGTTCCCAGTCTATATTCGGGTAGCTGAAGTCACCCAATATGATGGTGTTTGGAGATACATTTATACCCTCCAGTGTCTTCAGGAAGGCTGTGTGGGGTTCCTGAGTTTGAGAGGGTGGCCTGTAGCATGCTACAATTTGTAGAGCAGTTTTGCCTATGGTTAGTTGCACCTGGATGGTTTCCGAGCTTTGCGTTGCCACCAACCTGGAGGTGTGAGTATCCTTTATGAATATGGATACACCCTCCTTTTGTGGTGTGGTCCGGGTTTTGGGGCCGGAACGCATGATATGAGGTAAAACCTAATAGTGCCGGGTGCTCTCAGGAGCCTTGAACCAGGTTTCAGTTACAGCACAGACATCGATGTTCTCCATACTGAGAAGGGCCTCGAGTGCGTGCATTTTGAGATTTAGACTTCTGGCATTGAGCAGCATTTCCCTCAGTTTCTTCCCATTTTGTTTTCTAGGGTGGTAGGTTTAGAATTTGAGCCTTGCCTAAAAAGGCACTATGGGGTGGCAAGAGCCTTAGCCAATATCCGAATCCCAGGGTGACAGGTGCAAGCCGTCCCTTGAAGCAGCGTGGCTTGTCAAGCATGTCATCCCAGGCAGACAGACACTGGATCCCCTTTGAATGACACCAGACATTAAGCCAATTGTTAAAGCTGATCATCTTGTCTCTATATTGTGGCATCATTCTTGGTGAAGGAAGGATACTGCTCAGGGTTAGGGTCATACCTGCCTGGGCTACATAATCAGAGAGCTCCTCTATGTCTCTTTTCATGTAGTCCAGGGAGGTGCGTCTCAGGTCGTTCACACCAGCATGGACAATGACTGTGTCATATTTGTACTTGCCATGGAGTGACCTGAGTGCTTGTGTTATGTGGCGGATTCTAGCGCCCGATAGGCAGCTTACTGTGACCCTCTCCTTGTTCAGCCTGGTGAGTGGGACGTCAGTGTGTCTGACTATGGAGTCACCTATGACAAGTATGTTTGGTGTTGTATTTGGCCTTAAGGGCTGTGACTGCTTTGCACACTGCTTTTGTGGTTTATGTGTTGCTTGTGGGGTGTCTTGAGGTAGCAGTTGTTTGGGTGTCTGCTTTGGAGGCCTCTGCTGTTTAGGTAAACTTTTACTCAGAGCCTCCGAGTATGTCTTTGTGTGTTTATGTGTTTGATTCAGTGGAGTGGTAGCATTATGTGAGGCTGGTTTTGTGGTGTGTGTAGTTGCCTTCTCCTCCTGTCTGGTCTTGCCAGTCCTGAGTTGAGAGAGCTCAGCCTCCAGTTTGGCTAAATAGCTGCATCTCTCGCAAGTATTTGTGTTATGTGGGAGGAGGAGAGGGTTGTCTGTGTACATGAGGCAGTTATAACATTGCCTCAAGATTCCCAGATTCACCAGCTGGACCAGAGAGGAGATTGACAACTGACCTTTGGACATGCTAGAATAATATTGGGAAATCCTTAATTGAAAACAAGGGCCAGTGGGGAGTAGTGCTTTTAATTTTTAGTGCTGACTTATATAATTGCTTTAGTGAGCAAGTGCCAGGTAACTTGAGTGCAATGTGTTACAAGTAACTAAATGCAAAAACGACAAACAGTAACTTTCTTTCAAGTGAAACAAGGAAATAAGTACAGTAAGCAATGCAGATATCACTAGTGATCCACAGAAGCGCTGAGAAGTTGCGTATTAGGTGGAATTAGCTTCCAGGGAAATAACAAGCAAACAAACAACAAGCATATAAACAAAGCTAGATTCAGTAGGCCTGGATCTAGTCTATGCTAGAGCAAACAAGGTGAACCAATTTCAGTAAGATACAGTTCAAATATTCAGGCACTATAAACCTTTAACCAGAAAATTCCCAGCTCAGAAGGGCAGAGTCCAGCCTCTTCTCCCACAAGAGTGCAGACCACGAACCTTCTTAATGTAAAATAACTGGCCTGAAGCCCAAGTGCCTAAACCAGAACTAATACACTTGGACACTGGGCTCTCAATCAGCAGTTCCCAACTTAGAAGGATGAAAGCTACCTGTCCTGCCACCACAGTGCTTGCCACAAACCTTCCTAATGTAAAACAACTGTTCTGAAGCCCAAGTGCTTAATCCAAAAGACTTGAATGATAGCTACACTTTAATCAAGTTACAACCAAGCAGTAATAAATACCATTGAATACTTTAGAGAATGTCTGGATTAGTGCTCAAGTTACACAAACAAAGCTAGATCCAGCAGGCCCGAATCCAGTCTATGCCACAGCAAACAAGGCGCACCAACTTCAGTAAGGAACAGTTCAGATATGCATGCACTATAAGCCTTTAACCAGAAATTCCCAGCTCAACAGATTTTGGTTAATTTTTGTGTGTATCTTTTGTCATATCACAGCAACAATTTTCCATACAACACTGGGACACCTGAACTGATCTGCTGCAAAGTTGATTTCTCAGTAATGTCTGAGTAAAGGCTTTACTCCTGTGCGCCATGGGGCTGCTTGTCCCTCTCCCCCATCCATGCAGTAATGATATTTGCTGAAACTATTACAGAAGGTAGGTATAGATGTCGAAAAAAAAATCATAGGGAGATGATGATGATGACATGAAGAAAAAGAAGAAATGCTATTTATATTCATTTTGTAATATTTACCTGACTTTATTCCTTGTCATATTCGCAGTATTAGCAAAAACATACATACACATTTTTTACCACAAAAAAACAAAGTTTATCTGGAAGAACATCTTTTGTTTTACTACTATACAAAAAGCCTGTTTTAATATTTATAGACTTTAAGCATTTCCATTTAAATGCAAGAAGAAAAGCATTGGATTTGTTAGACTCTTTATGTGCTAATGATCACTTTCATAATGCTAGTGTTGCCATATGAAAAAAAGTCTATTCTGTCAACAGAGCATAATCTTAACTACAAAATCCAGGTAGAACAGTAAGCAGTCCAGGAAAATGTACATCTGAAATATGTAAGAAAGGAATCAGGTTGGCTTGAAATACATGACAAGTTGGCTTTCCTGACACTGGCCTAGAATAGCAGACTGTCAGATTACCAGCCATAAATGAATGCTGACTTTAAATGTAATAAATGTCAAAAAAGTAATTGAATATTTTTTATATGATTTGATTTTACCTGTATTTATGCCCCTCATTGTTTGAAACTGAAGCCAGATTTGTTTCCCTATAGTTGCATACACATATGAGTTTCATCCCCCACTCACACACATATACGTATAGCTGAGTATATTAACTGCACTGAACTGAGTTCATTTTCTTTGGAGTATCATTGTAACATATAGATTACTTTTTTATTATTGCTGCAATTTTTTAAAGATTTTATGGAATAATGTGCATATTCAGTTGTTTATAATATTTTATTTCAAATGTAAATGCAGCTGATCTTTTAATGGAGAAATGGGTGAAAAGAGGTGCAGTGCATTATAAGGTGGGATACAAATGGGGAGATTGTGTATTTTTTTAAATGGAAGGGTGGCATTTAGTGTCCATGAATGGAAATCAAGAATATTTCTTATAAAGAAATAAAAAAAGTAAATAAAGATAGCAGAAACCAAGTCCTCAGCTCGAACAGGGCAAAACACCACCTATACACTGTTCAGTGCACGATAAGAAGAAGGAATTCCACGTACCAAAAAACAGGTTTATTAACACATAAAATACACTCCAAAGGATGTCAGGTTTAGCACTTTCATCTGACTAAATCAGACTTCATCAGAACCATGATTGACAAGTAATTCAGCCCTTATAAAGTCATTTTGGCGCCAAAGAAATTTAAAAAAATTAATGTTATAAAAAACATAATAACTGTTATGATAGTAATAATTAAAAAAAGTAATAATAAGTAAATACTGATGTCCAATTACATAACAACAAAGTAAATGCTTAAAAACATAACCATAAAAGTTTCTTTGAAATTCTCTAAGGGAATAAAAATGTGCACTTTCAGTCCATACCAGTAAATAACAAAGTTGTGAAATATATGTGTGTAATGTGTGTTGGTGGTCTGTTCCCAACTTATTATCAACCTAAATATATTGCTGACACAAGGCTAGAAAATTGAAAACTACAAGAGTGACTCGTTTCATCCACGATCCAAAAGTAAGAAAGGCGTGATGTTTATGCTGTCATTAAGACCAGGGGGTGACGTTGCGTCACAGAAAATCTGCCACTCACTTTCTTTGTATGCCAAGTAAGTCTTCCAATTGCCACCATATACCGACGTTTCTACTTGATCTACTATAGTAAATGTAAAAGTATGGTCCTCACCTTTGTCCATAACATGTCTACTAAGGGCATTTTTGGGGTCTTTTTTCTTAATTCTGTATAGATGTTCATAAACCCTTGTTTTTAGTCGTCTTTCTGTCTTGCCTACATAGTAGGCAGGACAGAGTACACATGTGGCAAGGTAAACTACCCTTTGGCTATTACAATTCCCTTTAATACCCAAGCATACAGTGTTCAAGAAATTATCTAATTTAACAAAACTACTCTCATTAATGTTTTTACACTGGTTACAAGAACCACATCTTTTTGTTCCACTTCTATTCTTAACAAGCTTAGTTTTAGAACTAGCTTCTAATAACTTTTTCATATTAAGCGAAGTCTTGCACACACTTAAAGGGTTATTACCCAAACAGGCAATAGTGCTTTCAGAAGTGTTAAGCAATAATGTGCATATTCAGTTGTTTATAATATTTTATTTCAAATGTAAATGCAGCTGATCTTTTAATGGAGAAATGGGTGAAAAGAGGTGCAGTGCATTATAAGGTGGGATACAAATGGGGAGATTGTGTATTTTTTTAAATGGAAGTGTGGCATTTAGTGTCCATGAATGGAAATCAAGAATATTTCAAGAAAATTAGCACCTATATTTACACACACACACACACACACACACACACACACACACACGCTCGAGCGCGCGTGCGCATACACGCATACACACATTCACATATTTTTTTTTCTTGCAATTTTAAGTAAGCATTCTTACTATGGGTAACTGTATGAAGCAATAGATAATGCATTCTTTGCAGCAAGAAACAAGAGTTTGGCATCATTTTAATTTATTTATTTATACTCTTTTGAAACTACTTTTTTGTATAATCACAGAGTAGTTAAGGCAAACTTGGCCAACAGGTTTAACTATTAAAAAAACAGTTTTCACTTTGGGTTATTCCTAACGGATAAATTCTACTTTAGCTCTTTTAGTGCTAACTCCAATTTGATCCAAGAACAGTCGAGCTATGTTGGCAGGGCTGCAGCCACAACCATCATGATTCACCACACATCTTAGCTTTGTTCATTGCAGCATAAGAATTCCTAGGAAGGAATGGATTTACCTGAAAGCTCCAGTCATGTGGTCCAGGTACCAACAACTTTATTTCCACAATAGCCATTAAAATAATTCACAGACCACAAACTTTCTTTTTAAAACAAACCACAAAACTGCTACCTCAGAAACATATACACATGTTCATAAAACATGTTTTTATTTTCGATTATATTAAAATTAGTATGAACAATTATCTAATCACATGGTCGACAGACCTAAGACTAATTATGCTATTTCCACACATTCACTGAATAATTAATTTAAGATTGCGATATTTACTGTAAAACTAGCTTAAGTGCTTGCCCATCCTAAATGTAAATAATGCATTTATTTATTTCTAGTTTGATGACTGGGGAGCTCCACTGGGCTCATGGAGCCCATTTTCAGTGGAGGCCCGGGGAGAAAAGCTCCAAAAACACAGTAACAATGGGCAATAAAGTATTATTACATATCCATAATACACAGTAACAATAAGCAAAACATTATATTACATAGTAAAACTTATTAGTGTACAATCAGAAAAAGTGGAGCATGTATTGCATACATACATTTGTACATTATATTCATACATACAATTGTATTAGGATTGGGACAAGTTGAGACAGATGATTAGGCGGGAATGGAGTTGAGTTTTGAAGTGTTCAAGGTTTTCTGAGGTTCTTAGAGTGGGATGGAGAGAATTCCATTTTTTTTTGCTAGGGAAAATGATAGGAGAAGTTGACCGATGGTGGGCAGATTTTAGAGTTCTGTGAGGGGTGTATAATGGTAAGATGTTAGTTAAAGCTGGGCAACTGGTGGGTTTAAAAATTAGTTTGTGGGCTGTAGTGAGTTGAAGGTAGTTAAGGAAGTTGGGAACTTCTAGCCAATGAAGCTGGAAAAGATCTGCCTGAATCATTTGCCAGCAAACATCTGATCATTCGATTTAATCCCCATTTGGCAAAATTCAAATATACACATGCAGTAATTCATTTTGAATTAAATTGTTGCTTTAACTTAAATTCTGTTTAATTCATCTGTAATCCTTGAAATTTGAAAGTAATACAAAGAAAGATTAACAAATAAAACTGTTGGAAAACCATCCTTTTAAGGTCCAAGGTTCCTTGCTATAACCAGTATAAAAAGTTTTATTCTGAAACTAACTGTAATTGGTATATAAAGTACATTAAATCAAGCATTTCCTCTGCAGTTCTTATATCAATTTTCTTTCTAACTAGAAACTCAGAACAACAGTAGGCTTATCTAGTACAAATATTAAAGCATTGTTATGTAAAAACTAAACATTTGTTGAAACTAGAACATAAGAAGGACAATGCCTTGGCTATGACCTAGATAACTTGACATTGAGTAGTGGCTTAAGACTAGACACTGGAGGCAAATGGGGTGGCTGGACCTGTCCTGAGGGTGCAGAGCATGATGGAAGGAGATGTTGCTGAGTTCAATTGGCAGCCTGAGATGAAAGCAAATCAGATAACTAGGCGGGAGATGGGGGAGGATTAGTACTGGGTTGCCATAAGGGATTGCATGGGTATGTCTTCAGTCCACTCATTATAACCTGACCCCCCCACATAATAGACATTAGCATTGTAGGGGAGGGTGGCAGTATGGCTAAGGAGAGCTGACTGGCTTCTGCATACATGATTTCTGGTGCTGAGTCCTCTGCCTCATATGAGGTCCTCCAATCCCTATTCTTACAAGAAAAGACTGTAAGGTTGACAACCTGAGAAATAGGAGTCCTACCAGGAACTCGGGTTAAACTGGGGACAGTCTGTCTGGACCAATAGGGGTATCTGGTGGTTGTATGGGAACAATAATCAGGAGAGTGGCCAGAGGGATATAGCAGATAGGGAATATATCTTAAAACAAGAAGGATCTCCATTCTGGTTAAACAAAAAATCTTTATTTTACTAGATTTATTTGCTCATCTAAGAACCAAAATGATAATTCTTGAGAGCATTTTTTTTTATTCTCACAGAAGTGTCATATTCATTAACATACTATGGAGTTTTATAGGACTGACACATAGAAGACCATACTAGGGCCCTACACAGTTCATAAAAGTCTCACTACTGTCAGAAATACCTGCATATACAAATGTGCAACTGTAAGAGTCTGGGTATAAGGTAACTATGCAAATAAAGTCCCTTAGCATCATTTGCAACTCACTTTTTATGGGGAATGATAACAGTTGTGGGGCTACAAGTGGAAACTAGCCACATCACAAACTAAAGCAACATCCCTGATTGCCCTGCAAAACTGGTGCTGTGCTCACCAGAGCATTTTTCGTTAACAACAGTAGCATAAAGCCATGCAGAAAGGTATACAGGGGCATATATCCATAATTTCACATTACAGAGCCTACCATGTACAAAAATACAGTCATGAGACCAGACACAATGGCACAGTAGAACTCTTACTGGCATAAAAAAGTCAAAAGTTAAAGAAAAACACCAGCAGACATAGCATGTCAGGATAGCCAAGTTAAATAAAATAATAAGAGTTTTCATTTGTAAATTGTAAACAAACTTCATCATAAATTGCAAATTCATCAGGTTAAATATTCATTTATTTAATTTGTCTATCCTGATGTTCTGTGCCTGATGGCATTTTTCTTCAATAACAAAACTCCTCACAATGGGAGAAAGTATAGCACCAGATCCTTCATTGCAGCATTATGCAAATAACTCTTAATATGCAGACATGGAGAAGAACTGGAAATCTGTCAATAGCATGGTGGCAAAGTATGGAAAACCTCATTGTCCACTACCTGTTTAAATTGGGTCTATATTATTTCTTCGACTGCTTTGGTTGCCGAATGCTTAATGATCGACACCTAAGCATTGAAGTTTCAAAATCATGAACGGCCATATACGTGAACTCTTCCCTCGCTCTACATTGGGGAAAAGGCAAATCCCTGATAATGGCCAAGCAAATTCTTTCCCGAGGAAAGAATTCGCTTATATGGCCTTTCACGATTTTGAAACTTAGTGTCATCATTGAGCATTCAACAACCTAAGCTGTCGAAGAAATAATATAGACCCTTTAAATCAGTAATAGGGCTATCAAAATGCATAGCTATGTCTGCTACAGACAACAAATATGGCATGGTATTCCATCCAAGAAGACAACATGCTAGACAATAAGTAAAGATGACTGACATCAATTTTAAAAACATATATATATATATATATATATATATATATATATATATATATATATAGTTTACTATCATAATCTTGGACTCGGTGGAATGATCATATCATCAACCCGCATCCATGAAAACTGACAGTGTCGAACTCCGGTAATGTCGAATTACAAATCAAATCCGATTTTGAGATGTGCGTTAACATGGGTCAAGACAGGTGTGAGATTTGTACTTCAACATTATTGGAGTTCGACATTGTCACCTTTCGACATCTGGACTTCATTCAAAGTGGATTCAACTGAATACACTTCAAGATTATGACAGTAAACTATATATATATATATATATATATATATATATATATATATATATAAGATTATGACAGTAAACTATATATATATATATATATATATATATATATATATATATATATAAAATCTTAGATCTGATTTTTGCAGAAAGTCCAGATTTTTGCCTCATATATTTGTCTGTTCCTCATAAAAGTGTGTTTTTTGATAAATCACTGGGATGATCTAAAGAATAAAGTTGCTAAATAATGACATGCATTATATTTTCAGGCTTATAGTCTTCAGAAAATGCATGCTAATACAAATTTTGTTATTCTAACAACTTTCTTTATAAGACCAATATTTAAAATGTGTCCCTATTTCATCACATTTGTCCCCTCATGTCAGGCTTGTCCAAATTTCTTGTGCTAAGCAGTCAAGTGGTATAACATGTATATATATATATATATATATATATATATATATATATATATATATATAGAGAGAGAGAGAGAGAGATACACACACAGGAAATGCCAAGACAAGTCAATATGATACTGCATACAAATGAACTGATGAATTGTCCATTGGTAATAGTAAAATATATGTTGTGTGCACCATGTGGAACATCTGTACTGAAAGACTGATAGCTGCAGTTGTACTATGCTTACCTGCACCAGCCTTCTTCCTTACATACATGACCCATATTCCTGCTGTACACCCAGGAGTCATGTGTGTATTCTGTGCATGATCCTCATTGTGGGTGAGGACAGTATGTGCATCATCTGACATTAAAGCTGATTCTATTTAAAGAACTGCACTAAAGTCCAGACTATGTACTATACTATGTACGCAGCATGATGTTTGTGACTCTATTAGCATTTCTCTGAAGTAATATGGTATACATTAGCTGCATCCAGATACTACCAAAAGACACAGATTTCAGAATTATAGCTTGATATAATCATGGAAAATGTTCATGGGATATAATTATATCTTCACTCAACTAACTGCATGCAGCAGTATCAGACCTTAACAGACATGAAAACTCTGGAGGCATCCCCAAGAACCATGACAAATTAATCAACTGACTATGTTCCTATGTATGCAAGCAGAGTAGTTCCACTTATGAGAATTTCCTTCACCATCTTCCCTTTTGATTATTGAAGTTGGAGGTTATATAAGTGTAATGCCCCAACACTGGCCCAGTAATCAAGGAGCCTCAATCCTCACCACCAGCACCAGTGGGGATCACACATTGGAAGGATGACAAGTACACACACAGTTATTTCCAGTTGCAGCTCTCTGCATCAAGAGCAATTTCCCTTAAGAGCACATGGAGACCATACTCAGTCCGGGGCTGGTTTCTCCGTCTTTCTTCAGATCCACATTAAGACTCCCCACTGGCATAGCTATAGAGATGTGATCTCAGGTGAGTGGCCAAGCCAAGACCTCCAGTACCCTCTATGTCCAACCAGCGCTTCATATCCCTGACCATCTAGCTGACACATACCACACACACACACACACACACACACACACACACACACACACACACACACACACACACACACACACACACACACACACCAGGGAAAGGCTGGCACAGGTTTACTAGCCATGTCCCCTTCTTCCCAGACTATAAGGTAGTTATTACTGCCACCAACCACGTAATTATCAGCTACCTTAAGGCACTTAACAAAGGGTGTCCAATCTTACTGTGTAATACTACTATTAATCCAAATGGTAGTTTGACCAAGAGCAAGCCTATTAGGAGTGGTCCACAGTGTCAACAAATAAATATGTAAGTATTCTCAGAAGTTAAATATGTCTCACAAATATCAGCCACAAGGAAAGGTTTAAATATATTTAATAACAAATAATAAAAAAACAAGAAAATACTCAGTATATGATCACAGTTACATCAAAGCTCAAAAGCACAGGAAATATTTAAAACAGCATTGCAGGACAGTCTGAGATAAATAAAGAAACTCATCTAAATTAACTTCAGTTATGTTCCTATCTTAAACTAAGAGAATTACTATACCCTAGTTAACTTATTTACAGAGCAAGCAGGCAGATGTAGTGAGTGGTTGTTCTTGTCAGGTCAAAGACAAAATATGAAATACCCAATCTCTCTCTCAGAGAGTTCTTAAATTAATATCCCAAATATTACTGCTGGGATACTTGCAGAATGACATAATTTCTTGTCATCTGACTTCAGCTCCCACCTAAAAAAAACAGCATTTAGCATTTACCTATGAAAATACATAAACAAGGGCTCTTCTTAGATCTAAGGAAGATTATGGAAGTTATAAAACAATAAAACACTTTAACATCTCAAGCCTAGTAATTATTTTTCTTTCAAGATAACACAGAGAGCTCCCTAGTATAGACATCATGTCTCTGTTGCTCATGAAGTAATTTTAAATGTTCAGCTATTTTTCTGAAATTAATCCAGCAGGCTACACTGTGGTCACACTTCTAAGTTCAGTACTTTACAAAATATTTCTTCAGCACATATGTCTGTACAAACCATCTTATATGACAAACAGTTCTAATACATTTGTAACAGAAGCATATGAATCATGTTGATATTAACAAATGATGCATAATTATTTACAAAATTCTAGATAGCTGGGCTGGCAGCATCTTCTTTCGTGACAAGTATAGAAAAATATAATTTAATTTTCTAGTTCTGTAGTTTATTAGAGCAATAACCCATGGCTGGGTGTGGGTAATGCTGGATTTACCCACTGTTGGTGTTGTTTGGTCACATTATGCAAATAGAGAAACGTATCTGATTATACTTATATTTTCTCTGTCCCATCTCTCCAATATGTTGAAAGTCTGTTGATTACATTTCTTTTAATTAAAAACAAAAAAAGCAGCAGAGATCTTCCTTTCTTCATTTCTTCCTTTATACAGCACAGATATACTGTGTAAGCATGGGAACATAAGTCCCATACTCATGTGCCGTACATCATAAAAGCCCAAGGATACCAGGGAAAATGCAGAAGAACAGTATGTTGCTGTTATACAAGGACATTATTTACCAAAAGTAACCTTTTTATTAAATAATGTCATTGTATAATAGCAGTAACCTTTGGCTCTGTGTGGGTAATGCTGATTTATCCATGGTTGGCCCTCATGACCAAACCATACCAACCGTGGGTAAATCCAGCATTACCCACACTCATTGCTATAGGAAAGTCCATCTAAGCTAGGGCCCATTAATAGTGGAGTCCATTTAAAATCACATCTTCTGAGAGATGCCTCTCTTTCTTTATTTTTATAGAGCTCTTTTCCTGTCAAAACTATTTTCTACTATACAAGGTAATCAGTAAAATAAATCAAGGAGCACACGATCTTGCTTCTCAAAGTTCCCAACAGGAGGTTTCCCTGGAATTTTCAGAAAATACAATGTTGTTTAATTACTACCGGTATCGTTCAGACCAGTAGACTTGTACACTGTCTTTTTTTTTAATTTTTTTGTTTTGCTGGACATTGAAACACATACAGCAGATGCAGCTATATAGTATTTAGCTGTTTCCTTTATGAACCAATTACATGCAAATCACTTGTTTTGGACTGTCATTTTTATACTATATTATAAAGAGAATCATTCAGGTTATAGGAGTCTTTCCAGAAATACTGGGTATAAACTGGTGGTATATCCAACTTCCCACACATTTGCTGCTTACATTATTTGATCTGAAGACAGTTACAGTGATAAAATGTAACAGCTGTGAACTTTCTTTTAACAATGACATGCAAACAATCTGCTGTGCTTACAGGACCAAATAATTTGGTGGCATCTGAGTATCGGATTAGAGCCTTACAGCAGATTTCTGTAATTTGTTAATCAGTTAGGTTTCTTTCATTGGCATGTAATGCACTGCCAAAGTGAAGCATATGTTCTCTAATAAGGCACTGATCACCTCAAAGTGAAAGACATTGAAAATATTCTGCTAACATATGGTTCTTCATCCAAATCACTTGTTCCTGCTTTTCACTGCTTCAGGGGTTCTTGCAAACCTGGAAATTCAATTAGGGGGAGCCCAGGGGACTATTTCTGCATCCAGTGAAAGGACAATCTGCATAGTTTACTTGATGAAGCTTTATGTTGGTAGCACTCCTTAGTGTGACATGTTAAAGGCACACATCACAGTTTAAGCTCAAAACCAAGCAATGACCCAGTTTTAAAGTTTTTGTTGATATGATATTGACATAAAATATATGCTTATTTCCTCTTTATGGTAATATGGCATGTACAAAACTTCTTATTTATTAAGACTTTCCACAGTAATATATCCATTTACTGGATTTCAGTATCTGCAAGCAATTGTAGAAGATATTCAAAATGATCATAATTCTTACTTATGAACTCAGAATGAAACAGGAAAATGTTTGCATCTCTGTACTCCAGGTGGTTGCATTCCTTGCAATCCACCAACTATGTGGCACATCTACATGAAGAAAATGGAAATCAGAAAACAAGTGAATCACTGCTGGGGCTTAGAAGCTGAGTGAGCAGTGATTTCCTGTGGAAAACTCTGATCAGGGAGTTTAATACTAACAAAATGAACTCGATCGGATAGAATGTCAAGTTTGCACTCAGTAAGGCATAGATTTAGTATGCATTTTTCTTTTCTTATGCTTTATGAATATATTTTTGCTAAGCATCACAAGTTGTAAGGGGGGTCTGGTACGACACACAAAAAATTTACTTAGAACTGCAACACTATATATTAAAATTCAAGAGGCTGTGAACAGATTGAATTATGCAACTACAATATGTCCATCAAAATGGCAGTCACTGTATCAGTCAAATTCAAGAAGAGAGAGAGAATGTGTGTGTGTGTGTGTGTGTGTGTGTGTGTGTGTGTGTGTGTGTGTGTGTGTGTGTGTGTGTTTGTGCGTGTCTGTCTGTCTGCATTTATGTTACTGGAAATGAGAGTGTGTGTGTGTGTGTGTGTGTGTGTGTGTGTGTGTGTGCTTGTCTGTCTGTGTTTATGTTTCTGGATTGAGACTGTGTGTGTGTGTGTGTGTGTGTGTGTGTGTGTGTGTGTGTGTGTGTGTGTGTGTGTGTGTGTGTGCATGTGTATGTATGTGTGTGTGTGTGTGTGTGTGTGTGTGTGTTTGTGTTTCTGGAAATGAGACTGTGTGGGTGTGTGCACGTGTGAGTGTATTCTTATGTGTCTGTATCCATGTGCTTGTGTGCCAGGGATGTGTTTTGTGTGTGTCTGTGTGTGTGTGTGTGTGTGTGTGTGTGTGTGTGTGTGTGTGTATGACATTGAGTCCATCTGTCTGTCTATCTTTGCCTGCATGAGGACATATATGTGCAGGAGTGCCAGGGATGGGAGTTACATGCTGACACTAGCTGTTCTATGCATTCTTCAGCTGACCCAGCAGCCTAAAACAAACCAGATGTATATTTCTGACCACATTTGATTCTAGATGCAGTCAGCAGTATGCATGACTCTCTCAAATGAAGGTATCTGTAATGAAGTGAGCAAATATTTATTTGCAGCTGAACAAATTTAGTTCACATTTGAAGAAAAGGAGCAAAGTTTTCATCACTTATAATGCTGGGTCTGTAGTAGTAGTAGTAGTAGTGATGATTAACTGACTACTAGTCAGACAACTTGGCAGAATAAATGAATGATAGCTTTTTCCCTATGATGAAATGGCTGGATTTATGGCTGCTGCACTAAGATAATGATTGTTGGCTACAGCAAGCAAAAAGTGGGACAAAAAGTTTCCATCAAACATGCGAAGTAGCACTATTCTAAAACATGACACATATTTTTGACAAATGGGTACTAGAAATGCACAGTTACACTGACTACTGTGTGTGTGTGTGTGTGTGTGTGTGTGTGTGTGTGTGTGTGTGTGTGTGTGTGTGTGTGTGTGTGTGCGTGCGTACGAACAGACATACACGTGTTTTTGTGGTGAAGGTGGATTGTGTTAAATCAGAGAAAGTGAAGTGCTAGATAGAGATGACAGTTGACTGATTTGAAGTAAAAATGTACATAAAGTATGGGGAAAGTCTTACAGATTTAAGTACAAAAGCCTCACATATTTATAACCTGTCTGCAAATAACGAATGTAGGTTTGCATTAGACAATCTTAGGCACTGGACAGAAGAAATGATTTAAAACATCCCTCTAAGTAATGTGATATTTTCTTGAATCAAGTTAAAAAATTAAGGCAGATACCTTATATCTATGAGAAAACTATACTGCTTCATATGTAATGGATACCGGATGCCACAAGACAGTCCCCCGGGTTCTGCAAGCCTTGCACGGCATGCAGGATTAGTACAGGAGCTCTAGCAGGCAATATGTCTGCTGTGTGAACCATGAATAGCCTGTATGAGAGTGCACGAGCGCTCCTGCACTAGTCCTGCACGGACTCAGCCCCGTATGCAAATTACCCCATTTGCAGGAGAAATTCATGCAAATGAGGTGAATTTGCGAACCAGGAAGCTGGAGACTGGCTGTGCAGGACTAGTGTTGTTGTTCTTCTTTTGGCTTTTCCCAGTTAGGGGTCGCCACAGCGGAACTCTGGTCCACTAATGATTGGCAGTAGATAATAACTGAGTACGTTTCTGCAAATTCCAAAACGGAGCCGTGACAGCTCCAAATAAAGGATGCATATCATTCAGGAAGCATAAGGCCATTGGCATTGAAAACAGTTTAGTAAATAAAAAAATCACCTTTTTTTTTTTTTTTAGCTGTTCTCTGCCATTTAAGCATAAGGCAGTTGCACGCAAATGGGATCGGAGGGAAAATAAGAAAATAAACCTAAAATAAGCATCCTAACTAAAACCACTATTTTGCCATTAAAGTCAATGGCAGGCAGAAGACAAAAGAGCCAGTGAGTAGTGGTTGCTAAGGGGGGAGGCTCAGTGTGAGATATGTAACTATGCATTAACAGGCAATCCTGTGCAAATGAGGGGAATGACAGTGAATCCCAGATTTCCCCAGCATGCTAGTCAGCTCCCAACAGTGTAAGAGCAAGTATAGCTTGGTGCAAGCCTAGGAATTAGCTGACATCACAAGGGTGTGTGTTAGGCATACTGTAAGCGGACTGGAGCCCTGTAGCTCAGGTTTGCTCCTAGTTTAGCATAGCTAGGCAAGGGGCTGTGTCTGAGTCTGCCTAGCACTCTTTACATTGCCTAAGCAGGTGTGCGCACCGTGCACCGGGTTTAAAAAAAAAAAAAAATGTAAACCAGGAAATAGCAGCTCTGTGCACATTTGAGCACTGTGTTTGCATGGCACACCCCTGGGCTTAAACAGAAAGGCAATGGGAAGGGAAAACAGCAGTAGGAAGTTAATCAAGGAGAACTAGCATAGCTGGCAGGTGAAATGTATCAGAATCAGCCAATTACACAGGCAGCAGACCAGACCAGCCCAGCACACTACTATAAACTATGCAAACACCTTCCCCTTTGGTTTTTCCCACACCCTACACTGCCGGTGTATACAAGCGGGGAACTTTTAACAAACAAAACTACAAAATGATAGGGGCTGCAGCAGGGATCATACAACAACATGTGCAAGAGGCTGAGGGTGTTGAGCATGTGAATGCTGCTGATCAACCCACAGTGTGGAAACGGGGAAGAGTGTACAGACTCAGGTTAACCTACCAGGGGCTACATGGGCTGGAGATAGTGGAGTGCTATAGGGTGGACATGGACCTTGTACAGCATATTGCTGAGCTGTGCTGGCCACACCTGACACACTGAATTGACCGAGGGGAACCCATCCCGGTGAATACCAAGGTATGTGTAGGCCTAGGAATACTAGCCACAGGTACCTCCCAAAGCTAAGCTTGGGATATGATGGGGATCTCACAGGCATCAGCATCCTGAGTATTCCACCAGTTCCTGGATGCCATGTCAGCACATGCCATTGAGCACGTATATTTCCTCAACACCCATGAGGTGTTGGCCAGCAATATGTGTCTATTCCACCAAATAGCAAAATTCCCTGGGGTAGTGGGTGCAATAGACTGCACAAACATATGCATCAAAGCACCAACCAGTGATTAGAGTAGGGCCTATATCAACCGCAGGGGCCTCCCCTCCATCAAGTACCAGGTTGTGCGAGATGCCCAGGACATTATAATGAATGTGTGTGATGGCTGCTCTGGAAGCTATCACATTTCCCACATCTGGCATCTGATGCAGCTGTACCAGAGATTTGCCAATGGGGACATCCGCTACTTTCACCTAGTGGGGGATGCTGGTTAAACACTGGAGCTGTGGCTGATGACACCCATCAGAAATGCACACACACACACCTGAACAAGAACACCATAATGAGGCACACACACAGACCAGACTTATAATAGAGCATGTGTTTGGGATGCTGAAGTCACAGTTCCGGTGCCTGGACACATCCGGTGGAGCCTTTCAGTACTCACCAGCTACATGTACTCAGATTGTTATGGTATGTGCCATGCTACACAATATGATACTGCAGAAACAGCTGCAGCAGCAACAGCATGGGATAGGGCTACACAGCTGTCCACCAATGCCAAGGCCTGCACAGGCACTGAGTGACTCAGAGGAGGAACAACCTAAGCCTGCCCCAGTAGGCAGATGCAGGCATGCCCAGTATGCCCTGGCCTTGGCAAAGAGGCAACGCATAGCATATACACTGACACAGTAGTGACCCAGGGAATGACACCTCTCTCTGACTCGCACATACAGTAAAAGGGATGCCAAACATAACACTACCTGTGCTCAACCATGTATAGTGAGTTTACTATGTGCATCCAACATAGGCAGCCCTCCAGCACTATCCTCAATACTGGCACACCCACAAGGTAAGTCAATCAACCAACCAATTGCCAGATGGAGTGGAATGTGTCATTTCCTGTATCTATGGTATGGATGTGAGCATGCAAGGGCATTGGGAGGCTGAATGTTATGGCAGCAGATAGTAGACATCCATAGTGGCACCATGATATCTGTAACACATACTGGAGTCACCATAGTAGCCAGTACTACACAGGGTGACAAAACCGACTTCAGGAAATGTGCTGGGTGACATGTGTGTCCATATGACTCACACATGCCAGTCAGGGAGGTTCACATACCCAACAACAGACTCAGCTAACAAGACAGGTGTAGACAAACACAAACAGAGCCTGTGCTATGGCCTTTGAATGATGCCTATGGATAACCTATGTTGGTTCTGAAGGGTAGGAAGTTGGACACTAATATGTAGGGCAACCAAAGTTAAGACCTGTAGTACACTGATATGCCTCTAGTCAGTATGATAGGTTGGAATACAGAATGAAATGGAGTACCTGACATACCAGTACAGTCATAGCAAATGTGTGCAAGTGCCAGGTGTGCCCCCCCCCCCATCCTATGTAGTCATGTAGAAACAGTAAGGTGCTCCCCCAATCATGTAGAAATGTAGAAACAGTCAGGTGTGTCCCCCACAATCCTATGTAGAAATGTAGTAACAGTCAGGTGTGCCCCCCACTCCTATGTAGACATGTGGAAAAAGACAGGTCTGCCCCTTCCCCCAATCCAGTGTAGAAATGTAGTGACACTCAGGTGTGCCCTCCCAATCCTGTGTAGAGATATAGTAACATGTATGAGTAGGTATAATATGAGTGGAGCACAGATGCCCAGAGGTGGCCTCACTAGGAGAGACCAAATAAGGGTCAGAAACCTAAAATTGATCCACTTTATTAACGCCAAAAAAATACGTTTTCGACACAAGTGAAAAGTCTTCTTCAGAAAATCACACTGACTACCACTATCTAAACACATTATATACCTTTTCTCTATTTCTTAATTGATTAATTGTCCAATAAAAATCCATAAGACAATTTCCTTGAATGCACAAAGTGACAAAAAGTGAAAAAAAACATGCCACCTTGTGTATCTTTACACAAATTACATCAAAGTTTTGCTGCTCTGAGCTTATGAACAGAGGTAATGGACACAAAATCATTTAAGCCAGATACACAAGGCGGCAGCATTATACAACCGTTTGGAAGAATCCAAGGAACTACTTTTTTTTTTAAAACAGATACATTTTTTATTATTCTAGGTTTTAATATTTAGACAATTAGGAATTTTATATTCAAATGATATAAATTATTTTTATTTTTATATAACAAACAGCAATTTTGTATTTATCATATGTATTTATGTTAATAATTTCAAAGTTTGTTTTTGTATGTGAATGGGTATGTTTTCAGTTTTCTTTGGTTCGCTATCATCTCCATTCAGTGGTTCTAATGTAGCAGGATAGGTCGTAACATTTGCACAATATACAGGTCTGTGTGTGTTAGGATGGTGTGTGTTTCATAATGTGTGAGAGTGGTCAGTATGTATGCATGTTGAGGTAAGACCTGGTGACCATTGCCCACTACTGCTGATGACAGGGACAAGCCCTCACAACTGCAGTGCCAAAGAAAATCTTGACCAGTATAACACATGCTAGCAGTAAGTCATTATAAATGTGTGGTGGTAATATGTGTCACCATCTGAAAGACTGACATGGCATTGCTGTTGGGCTAGAAATACAATCAATACACAGGGGAAAGTACCCAAGACATACAGTATATATTGTATCACTGTGAAATGGAGACACCCTTGGATTTGTACATATAGGTATGCATCACAGTAACTGGACCTGTAGTAGGGGATACAAGTGATGTCTGCCTGAACACCTGCAGATCACACAGGAGGTAGGACTGATGTATTGGGAATCAGCTGATGTACCTGCACATGCCAGCGTAACTGGAATGCCCCATGCATATCTGTGTGTCAGATGCAAGTAGTTTCCATAGCACAAATGCACACAGCCATGCAAACACCACCCACAGGCACATCTCTGTAATTTCCTTGCTGTGGGGAATTGGTGCAGTAAGACCCCACCTGTATATAGCAATAGCGGAAGATTGCAGCATGCAGTACAGGTGTCCCATGCAGGTTTGTCCCTAGCTGTAGGTAGCACCCTGCCAGCATCCATACCACCTGATCAAGACTGATAGAAGGTAATGGCATGACCACCTATCACACCTACCCTGTCACCCCAGGGGAATATACTGTATGGTGGTCTGGGACTGTAGGACTGACAGAATGCAACAGCCTGCCACATCTGGTCTGCAGCAACACCTAATGCCCCACAGGTTTCTGCCAAAGGTGTGCCTCACATGTCCTGCTACTGCATGTTATGTCATGGACACCCAAATAACAACATAACACACTCCACATAAGCCATATGGAAGGCAATGTGAACAAACCACAGTAACATGTCCACCATGTCCCACTGCATGAACTATGGACCAACACTAACACACACCAGTGATGGGGTGATACCCTTAGGGAAAGTATCAGAGAATGCATGCATAATGTATGGAAGAGGTTAGACTAACAGAGGGGGGTGTGGCAGCATGAGCAGCATGGAATGTGCAGGGCCCGACACCAAGCTGTGTGCACACACTATCCCTGACTGCAAACACATAAATGGGTGGCTATACACCTGCCCATACACCGCAATAGGGTAAATGTCCTGACTCATGGCCCCTGCTTCTGGCTAATCTGTGCAAATCTGTACAGCTGTGAGTCATTGCCACAGCTAGATAAGCCCATACTGTCATGTTGATGGGCAAACAAGTATGGGATCCTCTGCCAGCACTGTACCGAGGTGCTGAACCGGATACACAAACCCATCACCAAGTGTCTGCAGCTCCCCCTCCAGAATGGCATAACTTACCATGAATATGTAGGTGTCTGCCCACAATACCGGACACAACTACAGTCACCCTTGTCCCCCAAGTCATCACTGTGAGCAAGAATGTTCACCTGACAGTACATGAGGACAAAAAAAATCACTGTGTATAACAGTACACATGTCTGAATATCTCTGCTAACAGCAGTACCACGCAGCTGAAACAGCACAGACACAATCACCTACAGTACACACTATCCCCTGCACAGTTTGTCCCCATATTGCCAAATGATCAACGGATACCCTGCAGAAACAGTATGCTGCATGTAGGTGTACAACACAAAGGTCTGCACTGCAGTACAAACTACCTGGAATTGATCCACACATTCAATAAAGAAGGGCATACTGGACATGCTCACACAGACAAATAATGGCAATGTTAGTCAACAACATACTGAAAAGACAAATGAAGGCAATGTCAGTCAACAACATACTAAAAGGTCATACTGGGCATGCTCACATACTTAAACAAATGAAGGCCCTGTCTGCAAACAACAGTGGACCAGACATATCTGGCAGTTTCAGATGTTAGTGCAGACACTCCTCGGTATGCACCATTCATGCTTTGCACGCACACTAAATAGGAATACAGGCATATATCCAAGGAAAAGACACTATAATAAGTCAAAAGTAGATGTACATAGATGTGTGGAAGAGAGTGACTGTTACAAGGGGGCATCCATTATGAGGCCTGTCCCACCCAGCATGCAGCCAAATGGCTACAACCTCATGAGATTCAGATGTCACTCACTGTAGACCTTAGCCACTGGTATCTGTCAGCATTATGGACTATGTGGTGCAAGTGCTAGTTGTGCAACATGACTGTACAAGGAAGTAGTCATCTAGCAGCTGTATACATGTACCTGTGGACTATAATGCTGCGTGTGCCCGCATGTGGTGTGTCAACCTCTAGATGAATGGGTTATGGCCCATGCACACACACTGCCCTCCCCATAACCCTACTATGACAAGCCTGCTGAGGTCATCCACTTTGAAATACACCCTTGTGAAAGGTGTAGGTCAGTAATCTCTGTAGGGCATCCTATAACTGTGTACTGCTGTAGTGTGATAGGTTCATAGGTTCATAGGTAAATATTAGGCTATCTGCCCAAGGGCATCTGTAAGCCTAGCCAGAATATGTTGGCTTTCGCCACCCCCTTAAATTAGTTCCCTGTGCCTCTGTCCAGCAGAGCCATTAGTTCCCTGTGCCTCTGTCCAGCAGAGCCACTGCAGAGGTCTCTGGGGTAAATTTTCTGTTTCCCATCCACTCGTCAAGGTTTCTCTTGAAGAGTGGAAGTGAGGGGCTCTTCCTAATGTAGATTGGAATCCTGTTCCAAAGCATGGGGAGTCTCTGGGAAAGGAATCTATCCCTCCAGCATGTCCTATTTATCATTGTGGTGAGGTTTAAATCCCTAGAGCGTGTGGCCCTCTGGGATTTGTTTTTTTTTTAGGTGAAGCATGTCCATCAATTCTGGGTTGGACATGGCCTTGTATGTCAGGCAGAGATCACCAACGAGTATGTGGTATGCAACCAAGTACAGCTGGAGTTTCTTCAGTCGGGCTGCATAGGGCATCTGTTTGAGGCCAGTAATCCTCTTGGTGAGGTACTTCTGTGGTCTTTCCAGCTGTTGCAGGTGTTTTGTAAGGTACATCCCAAATGCGGTGTTATATTCTATGATGGGTCTGATGAGTGATGAGTAGAGGGCACAATAACCTCTTTTCTTCTGGATGTGAACCCTTTTGTGATTAGGTGGGCCACATAGAAGGATTTTCTAACCACCTTTGCAATATGATTATCAAAGGAGAGATTACTATCTACTTGGGTCCCCAGATCCCTTATTACATTTTCTGTATTTAGGGGACTACCACGTATGTGGTAGTTCTTGGGTACTTTGTTTTTTCCAAAGGGGATGGCTATGCACTTTTTGGCATTTTAGGTTGAGGCCATGATTTTGACACCAGGTAACCATCTCGGTGAGACCTTTCTGGAGAATGTCTGTATCAGCTGGAGAGTCAAGTATGGTCCCCAGTTTGCAGTAATCTGTAAACTTGGTCAGCCATAGTCCTCCTGTGCTTGCCTGTACATCTGAGAAATATATACTGAACAGGAGGTGTCCCAGGACTGAGCCTCGGGGGATGCCACTTGCAAATGGTTTAGAGTCGGACCTAGAGCCTGCAACTCTCACCATGTGATAAACTAGTTAGGTAGGAGTTCTAATCCCAGGCATGGCAACTGTGAGTGTGTGTGTGTGTGTGTGTGTGTGTGTGTGTGTGTGTGTGTGTGTGTGTGTGTGTGTGTGTGTGTGTGTGTCTGTATAGAGCGCAATGCTTTTTTAGGCTAGTCACACTAACTACAATTCAAATGCTCTACTTTGGCAAGGCTGCTGATGTCATACACTGTGAAATACACCTTTCGGAAAATAGTAGCACAGTAATCTCTGTGGCATATCCTATAACTGCGTCCTGCTGTAGTGTGATAAACTAGTTAGTTAGGGGTTCTAATCCCAGACATGGCAACTGTGTCTGTGTAGAGAGCAATGCTTTTTAGGTTAGTCACACTCACTATAATTCAAATGTCCTACTTTGGTAAGGCTGCTGATGTCATACACTGTGAAATACATCTTTTGGAAAGTTGTAGCCCAGTAATCTCCATGACACGTCCCATAACTGAGTACTGCTGTAGTGTGATAAACTAGTTTGGTAAGAGTTCTAATCCCAGACATGGCAACCGTGTGTGTTTGTCCCTGTGTAGAGAACAATGCTTTTTAGGCTAGTCACACTAACTACAATTCAAATGCCCTACTTTGGCAAGGCTGCTGATGTCATACACTGTGAAATACACCTTTCAGAAAGTTGCAGCCCAGTAATCTCTGTGGCGCGTCCCATAACTGAGTACTGCTGTAGCGTGATAAACTAGTTAGGTAGAAGTTCTAATCCCAGACATGGCAAGTGTGTGTGTGTGTGTGTGTGTGTGTGTGTGTGTGTGTGTGTGTGTGTGTGTGTGTGTGTGTGTCCATGTAGAGAGCTATGCATTTTAGGCTAGTCACACTCACTACAATTCAAATGCCCTACTTTGGCAATCCTGATGATGTCATTCACTGTGAAATACACCTTTATGGAAGGAGTATTCCAGTAATCCCTGTGGTGCATCCTATAACTGCTTCATGCTGTAGCATGATATAGAACTCTGGTAGGAGTTCTATTCCCACACATAGCAGTTGTGAACGTTTTGCGTGTGCTTCTCTGTCTGTGTAGGGAGCACAATGCATTTTAGCCTAGCCACACTCATTACAAGTCAAATGCCCTACTTTGGCAATTCTGCTGATGTCATTCATTGTGAAATATACCTTTGGGGAAAGAGCACTCCAGTAATCTCTGTGATGGATCCTATAGCTGAGTAGAGCCATAGTGTAATAAACTAGTTAGGTAGGGGATCTAATCCCAGACATGACAGGTGTGTCTGTGTTTGTAAGTCATAGCCTGTGTGGAGGTGGCTGTGAGTGTGTAACAACTGGACTCAATGTGGAACGTGTTTTGCATATTTCTTATATGGTGGCCCTAGTATATCACAATGTCCACTGTACAGGGATAACAGATGTGAAATAGCCAAGAGGCCGGGGAGCAAATCCATACCCCTACATGTGAATCAAGGCCAGGCAAACAAAGTTAGCTACCCTAGTATCACCCAGCAAACACTCTCAACCCATGTCTCATACACACACACACACACACACACACACACACACACACACACACACACACACACACACACACACTTGCCTAGGTAACAGCCGCTATGTTGGTAACCCCCTGAATATTGCCCACTGATAGTAACCATGGTGTGATTGCAGTGGGCTACAGAGGGCATGGCACCCTGTCCATCTATCCAATAGGTACATACATGCCGAAAGTGCACCTTCCCCATGTTTCCCACTGGACACCTGCAACACCTGTGTTGCCATCAAATGCGACCCACAAAGGGCATGCTATGCCTAAAAAACATGCCCTGTATGGACAGATACCACTGACACAAGGGAATGCCGGTATCATGCTATCAATGTAGATCCAGTAACAGTTCTCACCACATGAGGCCAGGACTGGTACATCTGATAAAAATCTGTGTACACAACATGGGCCAGACACCCCAGGTACAGTTCCACATATCACTGTACATGCATGTGGGAGGTGTGCACATCCCAGACACTGACCGTGTCATGGACTAAGGAACACATACATGGCAAGCAATGCATAGCACTGGTCACATGAAATAGTCACCCAGGTGACTGGATGGTGAATACAATACCCACATGTGTGGGCAAATCCAGAAACTACACCCCTGAGCCACAATTCAGACCATTGTCATGTGGGCTGATGCCAAGGTATACCCATCACATAGCCTTGTATAGCTGTCTGGCACAGTTGACCACTACACACCCCTGAAGCAATGCACCCATGCATGTCAGTACTGGCACTGTGTGTGTGTGTGTGTGTGTGTGTGTGTGTGTGTGTGTGTGTGTGTGTGTGTGTGTGTGTGTGTGTGTGTTTTATGATCACATTCACACTCACTACAACCCCTTTTGTCATACCAAAGCCTGCTGTCCAATGTCAGACACCTCCACATACCCTTTGCCCATATAACCTCTGTATGACCCCTGTGGTGTATGTGATACCTGCAGAGTAATGTGTTGTGGCAATCTTACTAGTGACGAGTTATATTCCTGGCCCAGCCTAGTGTGTCAATGTGTGTGCGTCCCTGTGAGAGTGTGACTGTGTTGACACTGGCACCTGTTCATGCGGACAGGCACGTGTTCTACACCTACTGTATAGCTACCATATCCCTGTTTCAGATGGCACTCACCATCACATATATACGTTTTGAGGGCTCCTCAACATATAACCTATGTGGTGCATCCAATAACTGCATAGAAATCTGATAGCACTACATAGATGTCAGAGGTTTGATACCCTGTGCTGGTAGGTGTGTGACACAAACATGCTTAAGTTTTACTCTCCCACCCCTCCCTGACCTTACTTTGTCTTTGTCTGCCTCTCTCACTCCCTCTCTGGTGAATGTGGAGAGCTACACCTGCTTTGCTTAGGCAGCAGCATGTGTATTTTAAGTGATGCTCATGATCAGCAGATGGCCTCTGTGCAAATTGCAGCCCTCCTCTAGCTGATTGCATGTGGAACAGCTGTGGTAACATTCCCATTACCAATTGCATGGAATCACACTCCAATATATAGGAACATCATGTTGGTGTTGGGCCTTTTCATTCACTGTGAGCAGGAACTCATTCTGTTGTTTGGCAAACAGCATCTCAGATGGATTGGGGATATAGCTCTAACAACATACACTGTGGAAACAGAGCAACACACAGGAAGGGGATGTGCCTGGCCTGACTACAGACTGTAAGTGCTGCTATGCTGCATTGGGAGTAATGTTGGTTTAACAGGATGTGTGTGGATATAGCTGTCCTACGTGTTTTAATAACTGCCATGTCAGTGCTATGTTTATGAGGAAACCCCATCTGTAGGGGCATCTGCAGACTGGGCAGTGTGTGGTGCCTTTTGTTTCATATGTTACCCACAGACCACCTATCTGTGAACTGCAGAAGGTAGTGTGAGGATTGTGACAGCTGTGAGAGTTACTGACTTCATATCCCTCATAGGAAATATGTTGCAACAAACCCTGTTACAACAGTAAATGTATGAGGTTATCACAGCAACATGTCAATATTGACCCTGTGTATGTGCTTCCAGCCACAGCTCTGTCAACCTTTGTACATATGTCATGCAGTAAGAGGTGCATATCTGCTGTACACCATAATTAGTGACATCATATCTGATAACAAGCCTGTGAGATATCAGACTGCTACACATGTTATGTATAGTAGGGGTCATATTTGATGACATAACCTGGACATTCTGTGGTTGTGTGTACAGTACTGAGGGCTGTGTACGTAAGGTGAATGTCGACAGTGTGTGCATTGTCAGTATGTAATGTGGCCTTTGTACAGACTGTGGTAAATGTCATTGTTCCTGGTCCCATTTTATCTGATGTTACATGCTGCTCCACTGAATGTTACCCTTTCAGTTTACATATTTGTGGGGCCATAGACACACATGTCCCATACCACAGACATGCATCGTTCCACACTGTGTAGCGGCCCAGTATATGTAGGGTTAGTGTGTGAGTGGCACATATGAGGATGGTGTCAAACAGATAGTCCATATACTGTAATATTATGCTAGCTTACAATACTTGGCTGTGGCTGTGTTCACATTGGCTGTGGTTATGCACTTTCACACTGATGTATCATACTCTGTGCTGTGACATGCCTGTGGAGCATGCTATATAAGCAGGTACATGTGCATTCCCCCATAGCAAATGTAGGCCAGTGTTAAGCCAGTCTGCCTGCAGCCTGCACAGTGCTTTGTTACATGCCTAGCAGCTAGTGTACTTGCCCAGTGGGATGTCATGTCCAGATACTTGCCAGATGTACTACTGCTGGGCCTCCCTTAACAGTCATGTATGTCATACAGGGCAGTGGGATGCTGTACAGATGTATGTCATTATCTAGTGAGTAGTATGTGGCCATGGAACCTCTGTACCAGCAGTTATTATGTGTCAGGACAGCCAGGAAAGTGTGAATGCATAACATATGGGGACAAATGTATACCAGTCATTACATGTTATACCCATTTACATGGCTGTTAACATCCACTTTGTCAGGCTTGGTCCACATATCTTGCACTAAGGGGTTCTGTGTATACCTCTGGACTGTCCAGAGGTATGTCAGTATGTTCACATATATTGGCCAATATCTCTGCTGTAGTCTGCAAGAGCATTACGTGCTAGCAGTTGTACTGTACTATGATGTCCTTAGGATGTCTGTCAGTAGCCAATGGCTCACATGTTAAAAGCAGATGTGACCTCCCACACACACCATGTCTGTGAAGACAATCCCTATTACAGTAGCAATACTCTACAAATATACCTGCTATGCACACCTGACATCCCCATGCACTGTGAAATTGGGACTATAGGGAATGAGGTAGGGCTATATTCCATGTTCAGTCCATATGGTGAAAATATATGTATATATAATTATCCAGATATCTATATAGATATATGCACATATACATATCGACATATATAGATGGATATATATACATATCAACACAATGATATATACATATACAGAGCAATATATGTCTACACATATACAGATAGGGATACATATGCACATATATGTGTGGATATATATATATATATATATATATATATATATATATATATATATATATATATATATATATATATATTGACAGTAGTAGGTGTATCAGAATAGATATGTATCTGCATATAGTTATAGATATCATCTACATATATACCAACATAACTAGGCATATCTGTACAAATAGGATGTGCATACATATATAGCTATATAGACATATATCTATAAATACATATATCTATATATACATATGTGTGTGTGTGTGTGTGTGTGTGCGTGTATATATATATATATATATATATATATATATATATATATATATATATATATATATATATATGTGTGTGTGTGTGTGTGTACATATGAAGAGATGTACACATGGCCATATATATGTAGCACTATACAGATGTATATACAGACATATGTATGAGTATACATGTGTATGCACATGTAGACATATATAGACCTATTATATGTATACAACCATATTCCTGTCATGAGTAAACTCACAGTTGTGTATACCCTCCCAGATGCATCTCACCATATGCATCTGCTATGTGCACATTATGATTAAATAACATATGTGATGCAGCAGTCATATTAATAACAAGGACTACACAATTCAGGAACTAAAGGCAATTCTTCAATACTACTCAATATGTGTATTGACAGGTATATTGGTAAAACAACAGCTGTCTTCACAGTGGTCATGGCATAGTGGTTAAGTGCTGTGACTTCAGTGTATTGGGTACTGGGTTCAAGACCTGCAAGGGCTGTTCATTTTGTTGCTTGCAGAACAAGGGCTTTCGGATACAGAGTGGTTAAGGCAGCTCAGTGTTACTAACAGCTATAATGCATCATTACTGGATGGCTAAACTACCTGCCATTTATGCATTACACTTTACTCCTTACAACATGTTACACTGCGGTACTGTGGTACACTGTAGTACAGACACCATGTGCATCAGAACCATATTAGCCTGTCCCTGCATTGCTGGTATGGATGACAGGGATGTGGCACAGGTATCATCATATGCACAGGGCATCCTTGTGCTGACACATATACACCTACAACACAAATGGATAACAATATAGGGACCACAACCAACCAGTGTTATTAACAGCTATAAGGCATCAGTGCTGGATGGCAACACTACCTGCCATTTATGCTTTACACTTTACTCCTTACAACATGTTACATTGCAGTACTGTAGTTCACTGTAGTACAGTCACCATGTGCATCAGAACCATATTAGCCTGTCCCTGTATTGATGGTATGGATGAAAGGGATGTGGCACAGGTATCATCATATGCACAGGGCATACGTATGCTGACACATATACACCTACAGCACAAATGGATAACAATATAGGGACCGCAACCAACCAGTGTTATTAACAGCTATAAGGCATCAGTGCTGGACGGCAACACTACCTGCCATTTATGCTTTACACTTTACTCCTTACAACATGTTACATTGCAGTACTGTAGTACACTGTAGTACAGTCACCATGTGCATCAGAACCATATTAGCCTGTCCCTGTATTGATGGTATGGATGACAGGGATGTGGCACAGGTATCATCATATGCACAGGGTGTGATGTTGGTTTGCTAGAGGCTGAGGGTGGGCCATACATTTGACACCATGTGTGTGGATGAGGGGCGTACTGTGGTGAGTTGGGCATAGTGATGTGGTGTGTGTAGGTATGAGGTTGCCCTAGGTGTGTTTGCATAGTGTGTGGGTATGCATGCACACAGTTCTGCCATGTGACTGCCCTACACAGGTGTTTATGGACAGCTGCAGACCATACCTGGCAGGGTGTGCAGTTCACTGCCCCTGGCCATGGACACATGGACTGTGCCTGCCAGGGGTTCCATGGGCACATCCAGGTACACGCCTTGATGTGCCACTCTCACCTGATGATGACAAATGTCCGCTGGTACCAGGTCCCTCCTGGGACTGGCCAGGACCCCGTGCTCATGGCTTGCTGTGGTGCGGTGTGTACAGTGCCCCCCTGCAGGGCTGGTGCTCATACTGCCACTACGGGAGCATCTTGGTGTCCTAGCACATCCACGTTGACTACCAGCTGTTGGCGTTGCTGTCCTACATCCACACAGCCATCGCTGCACTCCCACCACATGTTCAAGCACGGACAGACCACAGTCGATGGGAGCCATCATCTCACCAGACCATCTATCCATAAACTCAGTTAATCCATGGATGGCACCAGCCAGTTGACAGGCATTGTCATTTGCAGATGTGAGAGCAGCCCTCTGCAGCCTCAGGCCCTGTCTGTGGTAACGTTCTGCATGTGCCTGGGCCACCATGACAG
The DNA here is from genome assembly GCF_019279795.1 of Protopterus annectens. Taxonomy (NCBI): domain Eukaryota; kingdom Metazoa; phylum Chordata; order Ceratodontiformes; family Protopteridae; genus Protopterus; species Protopterus annectens. The sequence goes on from NC_056725.1 coordinate 1,650,884,753, forward strand.
CCTGAAACAAGCCCCTGCTGGTACCAGCTATGTCGCCTCTGTTAGGGGCATGATGTCCAGCGGCCCTACCACAAGCACCCTGGGACATCTGCCTATGTGGTGCCCTGCCGGACATCCGGCCATGCCTGCTGCGACCAGAAACAGTAGGCATGGTTACTACACTTTCATGTGCACTGCCACCAAATGCCAGCTGTCCCTCTGGTATGGCCACTGGTGATGGGGTGTGTATAGGCACTGAAACTGTGTGCAGGGTTGGGATGGCTAAAACAGGGATGTCAAATGTTGGCACAGTGTCGGCCCCTGACAACCCCACCTGTGCCTCAACATTAATATCATCATCTTCGGTGTCTGTATGGACATCAACATCAGACTGCATGCAGGATGGACCCTGACCCACCTCACCCCCTGTAGGGGAAAAAAATAAATGCACTTTAAAACCTGTACAGAATTGCCTAACAGTACACACACACACACACACACACACACACACACACACACACACACACACACACACAGACACACACACGCACACATGCACACTGTCCATGGCTTTACAGATAGTCCCACGTACATATCCATGTGGTACCCCATCCTGCATCACACTTTAACATACAACATTGATACCACTCATTAACATATCAGTCCTTTAAATGCCTACACAAGCAGTCACAACACAAGACCTGTTGCTACTTTACCTGCCTGACCTGTTTATAGTATGTTCGGACATGATGAGAATGGCCCCCATATGTGTGGGCTACTATGTTCTATCTATAATACCACCCACTGGTGTGTCATGTGTATGTAATGCTCAGTACATGCCAGATATGCTGCTCCTTCAGCCTATCATGTGACAACTGTAATATCTGGTTACACTCCCTGGTGTTGACTAGTACTTTCTCAATGCATCTGTAGTGCCACATACATGGACTGTAGGTGACATCTCTGCTGAATGCGATATTAAGGGTGTACCTGGTGTCTACCTTCCCTCTGGATGCCTGTTCCATGCTACAGACCATATTATACTATCAGCTGTCCTGTGATTACACACATTACAGGTATTCCTGTTGTGTAATGTGGCAGTCCACGTACATATACTGCATGATCCCAGAGGGAGGTACTGCTCTATGAACACCCCACAATCACACATGTGCATGCATAGCCAGCCACACAAACACAGCCACATGCACACAAGCATCCTACATGCATCAACCTCCTTCCACTTCACCAGAGTGACCCTACAGACAAACTGACTACCCACCAGGATGCACACATGCATACAGGTGAGGTTGCACAATGAAAGTGCACACAGTCCTCCTATTACCCCTCTGTCAACATGCATAATATATGGTACCTGACAGCATGCATTGCAGCTGTAGTTAATCCATGCTGGCAACAGTATACATGCGTATGAGCTGCATGTGCTGTGTCACTAGGTGAAGCCCCTTCCCCTAGATACCACTGTGCCCATGAATACGGTATTTCTGTGCACTTGTTCTGGACCCTGCCATGTACTGTGCACCACACCTCACAGGTGTATGGCCCATTGCTGAATGTGTACTACTGTGTCGGGTATGTCAGCTTTAATGCCTATAGCCCCTATGTTTTCCAGCAACACACACCTGGTATGATATGTGGACAGATGTCATTTGTGAATGCCTGATGTCTGATTCACAGCTCTCAACATCAGCGGACCATGTATGACCAATCCAATACTCTTACACTGACAACCATCAGAGCATATCGTGGCTATGAGGGGTGTACACACCTTTATTGATTTGATGCACCCATCCTTGATCTGCCATGGGACCACATCACCGCATATTTTAGTAGTACATGAGCCTGAAATGTGACATATGTCTTGTACTTTCAAATGTCTATGGATTGTGTTAGATGTGCAGCTGCTGACCGCAATGCATACACACCATGTGGGCATATGTGTGCACACCCTTATCATGATGGTTTATCGCACCTCTTGTTGTGTGTATGACAGCAATCACTACTCCTGGCAGGGGTATACCAGTGTGGGCCATCTGCATTTGCCAGTGTATGTTCAGTCTGCCCTACCCAAGTCCCCCTATTCTGCATGATTGCAAGGTCTACTCATGCACATCCCATGGTGTTCACACACTGTCATCACTATTGCTGTGGGGGTAGGGTTACAGCTGCCACAGGTCATGAACCTGACTATGTGCAGATAGAGTCATTCCTAGCACCCTTAGCATCCCTGCTGCAATGCACTGGTGTGTCATGCTGACACCCCCTCTCCATCAGCCTTTATGCAGATGCATGACAAGTATGCCCTACACGTGTATCACTTTGCAGTGTCCCACATAATGAACACCACATGCTAAGCCTAGAACCAGCTTATAATGTGGACTACTATAATGCCTTATGCCATAGTATATCTCTGCAGCAGTTGCAATTGTCCTACAGATATATACACTGGTGTTGGACTGTATATGAGTGCTTTTCCAATCATGTCCCTACTGTAGGCCATTTCTCCCATCATTATGTTACTCCCTGTGGACACATACCGCAATGACAGGATGTTAGTTATCATGCAGGTTTCTGACATACCCTTCCAATACCCTATTAGGGTCACCCCTGTGATGCCATGCATTTCACAGCAACAGTATGTGCACATGTACAGCATGCATTCAAGGTAGTTGTGTTAGAGTTGTGCATGGAATATACCACCGCCATTACATGTCCGGAGTGTTGGCAAGCATCTACATAAACCATACTGACCAGCTACAGGCTGCTGCCTTGGTGTTATCCCAGCGGGACCTACATAAGAGGGTGAGAGATGCAATGTCAGTGGCCACACCTGTGGCAGTGCTACAGGGTGGGTGCAGTATTACAATACATCAATGGTACATTTCCACAATACTACCACATCTGGACATCTGTTTATCCCTACAATGCAGCAACACAATATATCTATGAAATGTCAGGTATGCATGATTTACCTGTACCGATGCAGATGTATACACAACAGTGGCCTACTGATGTGCCCTGTGTTCTTACCTGCATGCTCCTCAGTTGGTGTGTGGGTGCCATTCACCTCTATGATGGTTTCCAGCAGTTGGTGGCTGGCTGGATGGGCAGGTGCCAAGAGGCTGGTCAGGAGCTCCACCACATGTGTCAGGAGGGGTTTTGGATGGCATGGCCCCCCCTGTGGTGAGATGATCCCCCGGACTTCAGCAGCATACTGACGGCCATTGTAAAGCGGGTCAGTAAAATGATGCCGGACCTGCACATAACTGTGGTTGTGCAGTCCCACATCATTGACTCTATGGACTAGGTCGTTCCACAGGGTGGTCTGCTCCTGCTGTTCATGGGAAGCCCTGCCAAACAGCACTGGGTAGTGCTGGATCAGGTTTGTGATAAGCACATTATTCTCAGCTGTTGAGGAGGCAGGCAAGCGTGCATGTGACAACTTGGCTGAAAGACATAAAAATGGAAACAGGTCTGAGCAACTCATACAGCAAGGTTACCACAGTTCATAATATAGCAATAACCCACGCCTGGTTGTGGGTAATGCTGGATTTACCCACGGTTGGCATGGACAAAGCCAACCGTGGGTAAATACAGCATTACCCACACCCAGAAGTGGGTTATTGCTATTATACCATGACATTATTTAAGAAAAGAAACTATTACTTTTCTTAAATAATGGCATAGTATAATGCCTGTTTACTGCCCTTCCACAGATGTCTGGCATCCACGGCAGTTCTGATGTACTGCGTGCCTGCGCAGTACATCAGAGCTGTGGGCAAAAGCAATGGAGAAAGCAAGATCTCCGTTGCTTTTTTTTTTACTGTTTTCGCTATGTTAAATGGGTTTAACATAGCGAGACAGTTTTAAAATAAGCAACGGAGATGTCCGTTGCTTATTTTAAAACTGTCTCGCTATGTTAAACCCATTTAACATAGCGAAACAGTAAAACAAGCAACCGAGATCTTGCTTTCTCCGTTGCTTTTTTTTTAAACCTGTCTCGCTATGTTAAACCCATTTAACATAGTGAGACAGTGGGCCAGATTCACGAAGCCTCCGTGTAAGAGTAATAACTCTTACACGGAGGCTGCAGTTAAACGGTGTGATGTCAGCATGTCATGCATATGCATGAGGTGCATGAGGCATGCTGAATCACACTAGTAACTCTTACACGGTCCGTGTAAGAGAGTAGGGGGCGTGTCTGTAGGCTAAGCCCTGCAAGCGGACACACCCCCGGAAGACTATAATGGCTGAAAGTAAACAGCCACGAGAGAGGCCATGGAAATGTGAATAAACACACTACACAACACATGCCCCGACTGACCATCAGTGTATAAAGTGAAGAGATGTTATAAAATTAAATTAAAACCTTTTTTTTTTTTTAAAACCCCGTAAATGTTTGCTACTGTGTGCGCTCGTGTGCGCGGGTGTGATACTAGCGCAATTGCAGTTAGCAGTCAGTGGAAAAGGATATAAGAACTAAATATGCAAAGTAAGCCAGGAAGTAATAGCTTAGCGGTGGAGTTGCTGGCCTAAGAGTAAGCAGGCAGGGTTCGAGCCCCCACAACAACCTTTTATTTTTTTTTGTAAATAAGCACTAAAACGCCCCCTGACAGTATTGTACAAATGTAAAAGTATTCCCTTTTGTAAAATGGAATGAAATGGAGCATATATTTTGAAGTAACACAATAATAAAAATAGTCAGAAATGTACTGATAGCTAAGCTGCTATGAGACAGACTGCCCGTAGCTGAGTACTGTTTAACAAGCTGCAAACTGCATGCCCGTTGCTAAGCACCGGTTTAATAGGCTGAAACTGTTTGCAACTAGCTGTGCTTAGCTGAACATGTGTGTCACTAGCCAATTAAGATTTATCCCAGCGCACACCGTTTGCGCGCTGCTCCCACAAGCTAACTGCCAGTGCGCATGCGTTAGCTCCGCGCAAACGAGCGCAGACCTGGTTTTAAGTGCTTAAAAGTGCTTTTGGCATGTTTGATTGACAGGTCCTCAACTCAGTTCTGTAAGGAAAATCAAAAATCAGTTGCCAGATTTGAACCCAGGATACCATGCACTAGAGTCAAGGTACTAAACCACTAAGCCATGACAGCAGTACCTAGAAATGCAGAAATAGCATATATATGTGATAAAATCCAGAATGGAGCATGATAAAGCAGTTTCAGTGAAGTAGATACAATTCCAAAACGGCCAATCAGAGAAATGTGCGGGAAAAGAGGCATATATAAGCCCCATAGGTGGGAATACACAGCAGAAACGATTGTAGAACAGACCTGCAGTCAGAATGAGTGGAGTAGGTGAAGGACGTTGCTTTTGAGCACAGCGTTGGGGCGTTGAGGAGTCCAGATACATGGTCTGGCTCCTTGTCCATCATCACGAGGCCCAACTCATGCAGGGCCAGGTCTCATGGGGAGCGTACAGGGCAGAGGCATGGGACCAGTTGGCCCGTGATCTGACCAGTGCTACTGGCATTCCACGCACTGGTGAGCAGGTCCGTCACCACCATGCGGACCTGAAGCAACGCAAGCAAGACCAGTTGACCGAATGGATCCAGGAGGCCCGGGATATGCCCAACGCCCCACTACTGAGTAAGTTACATTTTACTTATGTATGTAAGGATTTCAACTGGCTGATACTATGGAGATGTGTAGTCCAATATTACTTCTTTCGTATTACAGTTGCAGGTGTCCGCTCTATGAACCGCGAGATGCATGGCCATAGGCTGGTGCGGCTGCGCCACCATGCAGGTTAGTAACCCCACCCAGTACTTGTAAATAAATATTATACTGTAGCATGTATCAGAACACTGCAGTGTATTGATTAAAAGTAATATAATGTACAAGCAAGATTTGAAAGTCTTCAGGTATGGCTGCAACAAGTTCATCAGTATGCAAGTGTAACTGGAAATATAATTGATAGAATTAAACAGTGCTGTAATACAGATGTCCCACCATTAATTAAAATAGTGTAACCTGCAGTAGTCTCAAGAGTACAGCTTCAGAATCTGAGGTAGTCACATGTGAGATATATCCCCTGTTGAAATGCTGAATCATGACAGAAGTGAGGCTGTTGGAAAGTGTTTGAATCACCACCAGTCTAACATGTGAACAAAGCCTAGAAGTAGCAACCTGAACTGTGAAGTTGCAGGATGTGTGAGAGTGACAGAAAGGGTCATGTATGAATAAATAAAGTAGTAATAACCCCTGAATATATTAGCCCCAGTGTGTTTCTACAGAACTAAATGCATGTGGGAAGTACAACTTAATATCCAAAACTGATTTGAGTGTGTCAGAATCTGGAATGTCTAGGCCAAATTCTGTATATGGTGATCACAGTAAACAATTTGCAGATAGAATGAATGATTATTTGACAGACTAAACAGCCATAGTTGTCCCCTGTCCTGTCATCAAAGTGTAGCAGGATGATGTATCTGATCAAATTCAAAATAAGTAGGATAGTGATGTATTTGTAACAGGTCTAGCATGATAGTCAAATAAAAATTATTTTGAAACATCAGCTTCAACTCAATTGTGTACCTATTACAAATGTAAATCAATGTGTAACATATGAATGTGTCATCACTTTCTATCTCCACCCAACCCTATAATTCCATATAACAATACCCACTAAATAATGGTATGTGAACATTTCATTAATCATGGACATTTGTCCATTCCAAAAATATATGCATGTCTGTTCGTGCATGTGCCCTGTTCATACCTGCAAATTTGATGGCCTGTTGCCATTAATCAACCCTGCATGTTGTTTGACTGTGTATTTCTGTTCAAATAATGCATGTGATATTGATATGCCCCTTGTTCAATGGTGTTAATATCTGGGTGTTTGTTTGATGGGAATACCAATGCATGCTGTTACAACTAATCTGAATGGAATAAAATGCCACTAACATAACTACTCACAAACCTAGAACGCTTGGGAAGGCGGGTCCCAGCGGACCCACCTCTCCCACCTCAGCTGGCGCCTGCACCTGGCACTAGTGCCCAGGCCGGACCCCCCTCCGGTGGCCCTGTGCCACCTTCGGGTGGAAGCGCTGCAGGGGATGGGGCCGGTCCCCCCTCTGCAAGTGTGGCCGGAGGGGTTCGTCCACTCACCCTCCGCGGTGTCCGGTCTGTGGTGCGAAGGGAGATCCAAGACACTGTTCTTGGGCCCCTACGCCAGCTTGAGGCTCGTGTGGCACAGCTAACGGCCCCGGACTTTGCCCCGCCTACACAGCCCCCAGCACAGCCCCATCCTGGGCTGTGAAGGAACAGTGGCAACTGCCTATGGGTGGGGATATCAGTTCCACTGTTGCCATCTCTGGGCTCATGCATCTTGGAAATCCCAACCTCCGTCCCCGTCAATTGTATAACCCCCCCACGTGTGTCATACACCGCCCCTGTATGCGTCTTGTCTGTCTTGTCTGTTAACCTACCCAACCTACCTCCCCAGCTATACCGACTTCCTTCACCTGACATACCACTCTCACCTGAAAAAAAAGGGCACTCTGTACCCACAAAAAAATTACGCCCCATACATAGCTGTCCATGTCGCACACATGTCTGCTTGACATTGAAACAGTTAATTACAATTGGCTCTACAACAAATATTAATGTTGTCCTGACACCTCTCTCAGGGGAGAAAGGTTTCCAATGTCTCACCAAAATACATGGAAATGCACAGCTGTTGCTGCCAAAGACATGGGCATCTATGGGCCTTACCTACATCCTTCCTGCAAATCCCACGCTTGTTTCCCTACTGTCTTACCCTCTTTGTGACCCCTTTTTCACAACTTTCCTGTCACCCCTTTTTCTTTTCTTTCAAAGAAATTAGCTGGTGTGCTTGTGGTAGCGAGCTCACCGCCAGTGCATGCGTGAGCTCAGCAAACGAGTGCAGACCTGGTTTAAAGTGCTTAAAAGTGCCTTTATGGCACTTTGATTGACAGGTCCTGTACTCAGTTTGAAAGTTTGCAAAGAAAAATAAATTCCCACTGTCAGTCCCGAACCCAGGACCTTGGTAACATTAGTCTGTATGACCTCCCACTAAGTCATGCCTGCTTTACAAGAACACAGTGCTAAAATAAATATAACATGTAATAGTAGGAATCAGTATAAAGGCAATATAGGAGATGTACTATCCAAAGCATGTCAGGTAGAGTTTTAATGGCCAAATTACTGGATTCCCATACTAGTTCAGTGTTAACAGAAACAGCCCTGCTACCTGTTAGCTTGTACATAGTAACGTAAGGTAATGTACATATGTGAAGGTATGTATATCTACACATACATATATATAAATATATATTAATACATATGAAATATAGTTGTAGGTCTCAGTAGCCATACACACTCACTACAGGAAACAGTGAAGATATATGCAGCAACCAGAATCTGCAACACAGCCTGGCTCCTGTGAGACCTACTAACCCCTTTAACTGCTTAAAGGTGCCTCCAGCACTTTGATTGATAGGCCCTATACTCAACTCAAAAGCAGAATATGAGCATACTAGTAGGCCCTACCACAAGACCATTGTAACACTAGTCTGTATGACCTACCACTAAGCCATGACTCTCATACAGGAATATAGTGCTAAATAAGTGGAACATGTAATAGTAGGACTGAAGATAAAGGCAATATAGTATGTCTACTACCCAAAGCATGTCATGCAGACTTTTATAGTCCCAATTACTGGATTCCCATACTAGTGTAGTGTTAACAGAAACAGCCCTGCTAATTGTTAGCTTGTACCCAATAATGTCAGCTAATGTACATATATGAAAGTATGTATATGTACACAGATATATATATATTTATATAGCAATACATATGACATATAGTTGTAGGTGTCAGTATGCATACACACTCACTACAGGGAACAGGCAAGATAAATGCAGCAACCTGAATCTACAACACAGCATGAAGCATGGGAGATGTACTAACCTTCACACTCACAAAACACTGTCAACAGCATACCAGCATGGTCCACGCCCTACAATCTGAAAGGGCAATGCCTATCTCACATACCCTTTTATAGCAGTGTCCTGAAATCACAGTGAGACATGCAATCAGTACACACCCAGCTGCATGCAATTAGCAAATGCTGCCTTACAATTGGTGCAGAGGCCATCACATGGACCTATGCAGATACCTACAAAAGCATTGAGTACCCACACTACACTCACGCAATACATTCATTGCACAAACACTACGGAGAAAGAGAGAGAGAGAGACAGAGAAAACAACCAAACAAATATTAGGACTGCCAGCAGCAAAAGCAGCAGCAAGCAGCAAGCAGCAAGGAGCAAGCAGCAAGCAGCACCACTGGCACAGCAACAGCTGCCACAAACACAGGTAATGCAAAGTAGCAGGTTAATCCTGTGTATACTGTGACACCTCAAATGTATCATAGTTCACTATCTATAGGTATGTCCATGAGATAGGTTGTGTGTACATAGTCATGAAATATAAACATATGTAATATTGTTGTACATGTGGGCCATAACTAACACTTCCATAGCTTAGAACACAAGGCCAGTTGTGCATATGATGCAGTAGTTCCCAGGGTCAGTAGAGGTTCCTCCTCATTGGTGTGGGACCACTGTGTATGTATGGTACTGTTCAGGTACATATCCTGTAGTATGGCCAGGGATTAATATCAGTCTGTCATGTGGTGCTATGTCCTCCAGGGGTGAATGTAGCACACATCCAGGGATACCATTTCGTAACAGTGATGATATGTGTTCTGCAATGATGAGGGTGGCTCTCACCTGGACATGTGAGAGGATAGGGAGGTTACAGTCATCTGGGATAACTAATAACACATGTGTAGGACAATGGGGGGGGTACCTGCACCTAAACTGTCTGCAACAATGTTGCCAATATCTGTGCATTTGGTGAATGTGAAGCATCTTAACACTGCAGACAACAGATGTCTTCCCATCATGTGAATCTGCCCTGTGCTGCAGTAGCCTCCTACTATTGTTATACAATATGCCTGTATCTGTAGTCCACTGGACAGGATTAATAAGTGGTGTGCAGTTGTTCTGGGTTAGATATCTGTGTGCACAGTACATGCAGTATGTGGGATGTCTGTGGTAAGCATATGCAAAGGTGCTGGCGGTGTGTGTTGTGGCTTCCACTGGCCCAGTGGGCTGCATGGATAGCATCACTGTCATAACTACTGAATAACTGTGTAATTATATGCATACATAGCAAGGTAGTGTACTGTGCTTGTGGTGTTGTTCGGATATGTATATCCAGGCTGAGTAATGTGTGTCCACATCACAGGGTTGGATGGCAGCACACATCCAGTATGTATGGATGAACACCCAGAATGTGTCAGACGTGTCACCTGTGCAGAAGTATCTGGCCATTACCTGTGCATCCCCCACAACACACACACATGCAACATATGGCAGAAGTACTATAGCAGTACACACATGTTCATAGGTTCATAGGTTCATTGGTTCATACTAGGCTATCTGCCCGAGGGCATTTACAAGCTTAGCCCATCGTTTTGTGGCTTACGCCACCCCTTTAGTATGGTGAACTATACCCATTATTTTGCTGTGCCTCTGTCGAGCAGTGACACTGAGGTAATCCCTGGGGTATATCTGCGATCTCCCATCCATTGGTCAAGATTTCTCTTGAACAAGGCCAGCTAGGTGCTCTGCCTCACATATACCAGGATTTTGTTCCACAGCATAGGGAGTCTTTGGGTGATGAATCTATCCCTCCAGCACGTCCTATTAATAGCCGTGTCGAGGTTTAAGTCTCCTGCCCTTGTGGCTCTGATGGATCTAGATTTTTTGAGGTGAAGCATATTCATCAAATCTGGGTTTGACATGGCCTTGTATGTTAGGCAAAGGTCACCTCTGAGCAAGCGGTAAGCGACTGAATAGAACATACATGGACATGCTGGAGGGGCATATTCCTAACCGAGAGGCTCCCTTCACTCTGTAATGAGCTTGAACAGTTGAGAATGAACAGTTCATAGGTTCATACTAGGCTATTTGCCCTAGGGCATTGGTAAGCCTAGTAGAATGTGTTTGTCTTTTGCCACCCAATTACAAGTTATGCTGCTATGCCCTTGTCCGACGTTAGTATACTGTGCCTCTGTCTAACAGTGACATAGAAGTGATACCTGGTGTACAACTATGATCTCCATCCACTCATCCAGATTCCTATGGAAGAGAGTCAATGAGGGACTCTGCCTAACCAGTAGTGTGAGCTCATTACAGAGTGAAGGGAGCCTCTCGGTTAGGAATATGCCCCTCCAGCATGTCCATGTATGTCAGTGCTGAGGTCCAGCTCTCCTGAGCATGTGGCTGTATGGGACTCTGATTGCCTGAGGTGCAGCACGTTCATTACTGCTAGGTAGGACATGGCTGCATATGGCACGCACAGATTGCCTCTGAACAGGCAGTATGCCACTGAGTCCAGCTGGATTCACTTTACCTGGGCAGCATATGACATCTGTGTGAGCCATTGCATCCCCTTAATGATGTACTGTTGTCCTGTACCAGTTGCTGTAGGTGTCTGGTTAGGTACATCCCAAAAGGTGCATTGTACGCAATTATAGGCCTGATGATGGATGAGTAAAGAGGCACAATGACCTCCCCTGCCATACATGTGAATCCCTCATGATTAGCTGGGCTATATAACATGTCTGTCAATCCACGTTGGCCATGTGGTAGACAAATGACAGACCGCTACCATGTTTCTTCACCAGGTCCCCAACTACGTCTTCTGTACTCAATGGCCTAACACCTATGTTGTACTGTGCCACCAATGTGGAGGCGTGGGAATCTGCATTGAATACTGATACTCCCCCTCCCTTGTTCAAGTGTTGGGGCCGACAAGAATGGTAACAGCTATAACATGGTAGTACTGGTGTTCTCCTGTGAAACCTGAAACAGGTTCATGTTACTGCACAGATATCGATGTCCAGAATGCTAGGTAGGGTTTTGACTGCGTGCATCCTTGGGTCTAGACGTCCAGTGTTGAGTAGCATCACTCTTACTTCCTCATCCTTTGTGATACAAATGGATGTGGGTTTGCCTTATGAGCCTTGCCTAATACAGGCACTATGGGTGTAGCAGGAGGCTCCGCCAAATGTCAATAGGACTGTGGTGACAGGTGCAAGCTGTCCCTAGCAAAGCATACCACCCCAAGATGGCAGGCATTGGCACACCTGTGAATGACACCAGTATGTCAGTCAATTGTTGGAAGGGATCATCGTGCCTTGATATTGTGGCATTGTTCTAGGTGAGGGTAGGATGCTACTCAAGGTCAGGGTCAAACTGTCTCAGGCTACGTGCTCAGAGAGCTCTGTAATGTCTCATGTCATGTAGTCCAGGGAGGAATGTGTCAGGCCATTCACAGCAGCATGGACATTGACTGAGTCATACCTGTACCTGCCTTGGGGTTACCTGAGTGTTTGTGTTATGTGGCAGGTCATAGTGCCTGACAGGCTGCACACCGTGACCCTCACCTCGTTAAGCCTGGTGAACATGATGTGAGTGTGCCTGATGATAGAGGCACCTAGTACAGGTGTATGAGGTGTGTTGTTAACTGTTAATGGCTGTGAGTGTTCAGCACATTGGCTTTGTGTGATATGTGTTGCACATGTTCGTTTATGTGGTAGTGGTTGCCTGGATGTCTGCTTAGGAGGTCTCTGCTGCATAGGCAGAGCTGTGGTCTGAGCCTACAAGTATGATCATGTGAGATCATGTGTTAGGTCCGCTGTTGTGGTAGGTCTACGTGAGACTGGAAGTGTAGTGAGTGATCCCCTTTGCCACCTGACTGGTTATGGCGGTATTGAGTAGACAGAGCCTAGCCTCCAGTCTGGTATATGGTTGCATCACTCACATGAGTTTGAATTTGTTGTTAGGAGGAGGGGGTTGTCTGTGTACATGCATCTGTTCTAACATTGTCTCTGGAGTACCACACTCACCAGCTGGACTGGGGAGGGAACTGACAACTGACCTCTGGACATGCTAGAATACTATTGTGAATTCTGTAATCATTAATGATTGAAAACAAGGTCAAGTGGGGAGTGAGGGTATACTGACATTACCTACAACTGCTGACTGATATAAAAGTGTCAGTGAGCAAGTGCCAGGTAACCTAAGTGCAATGTGTCACAATTAAGTAAATGCAACAATGACAAGCAGTCACTTGCTGTCATGTGTAACATGGAAGTACGTACAGTAAGCAATGCAGATATCAGTAGTGAGTCACAGATGTGTTGAGAAGATGTGTACTATGTGGAAGTAGCATACCAGTGAAATAACAAGCTAACAGATAACAAGCATATAAACAAAGGTAGATCCAGGAGGCCTGGATGTAGTGTTTGCTACAACAAACAAGGTGTAGCAATGTCAGTAAGATACAGCTCAGATATGCAGGCACTATAAACCTGAAACCAGATGTCCCCAGCTATGAATGGCAGAGTACAGCCTATTGTCACACACGAGTGCAGACCACAAACCTCGTTAATGTTAAATAACTGGCCTGAAGGCCAACTGCCCATACCAGAAGTAATACACTTGTACACTGGGCCCACAATCAGCAATTCCCAACTTCAATGGATGAAAGATATGTGTCCTGCCACCACAGTGCTTGCCACCAACCTCCCTAATGTAAAACAACCGGTCTGAAGGCCAAGTACTTAGTACAAATGACATAGAATGATAGCTACACTGTAATCACGTTTTAACCAAGCAGTAATAAGTAGAAGTTAACACTCCCTGTATAGAATGTGTACCATGTATTGTTGAGATACTATGCTGATAACCTGTTTGTGTACCTTTCCAGATAGACATGGCACCAAAAAGGAACCCTGCCTACTCTGCTGCAGAGGATGATGTGATTCACCAGAGCCTGGTGCGTGACTATGCCATCCTGTTCTCACGCACCACCCAGAATCAGCAGGAGAGGTCTGCACTGTGGCAATACCTCATTAGCAGGATAAATTATGTTGGCATGCATGATAGTACATATGAGCAGGTGAGACATCACTGCAGTGATTTGATAAGAAATGTCCGCCAGCATGCTGCAGATATCCGCAGGCAACAGGTTGCCACAGGTGGGGGGGTGGCCACACCCCCCTCACCAGACAGGAGGGGCTACTGCTAAGTGTTGTGGATCCAGCCCCAGAACAACAGCAACAATCATGCATCCTGATGGAGGTTGGATCCACACAGCAGCAAGACAACGAGCGTGCAGGTAAGATGCCATATTCATTTATTGTTATTACTTTTACATTTGTTGACCCAGATAGTCTAGCTGGATATAAGTCCATTTTCAGTAGAGGCCTGTGGAGAAAAGCTCCACACATAACGTAATAAAGGCAGACAGACAAGTTGTTAATACAGACAGCCAACATAATAGAATTGTACACCAGCCTGTTAATTAAATCAACATACATGTAAGGAAGTCAAACAGTTTAGAGTCATACACAATGTACCATTGGTTTCAAAGCAATCCTACCTAAAGCATAATGGTTATGCAATAAGGCAAAAGCCACATACATAATATTTAGGGCTAAGAAGGGTAGAGAAGTAGAAGGAGTATGACAGATACAATGATATGGAAGAGGCAGGAGTCAAGAAGGGAAGTGATGAAAAGAAGGAAGACAGTCAAGAGGAGGTGGGAGGGATGGGAGAAGTAGGTCAGAGCATAGAAGGACATCAAGGTGAAAGAAACAGGGTAGAAGCTAGTTTCTATGCACAATGAGGGGTTAAAAGTGAAGACAGGGTAGGGAGAGGGACGTTAGCCTGGACTCCAAGAAGAACAAAGCCAGTGGTTTTGGAAGTACAGTTTGAGTTGACGTTTGAAGAGAGGTAAGGGTGAGATTAGAGTTAACTCCTGGTATGTACATATGACTGTTCTGTACGCTGTTACTTCATGCACGCATAAGGTGTGCATGTGGTATGTATCTGTCATCATGATATATATACAGACATGATGTGCAGCTGATGTGTATAAGGGAACTAGTGTACTACTGTACTGTATCATGTGCAAAACGAATGGCACACATGTGCCCACTGACATTACTCTCTTCACACTTCCAGGTCCCTCCCATGTAGCAACGAGGCAGGCCATACATGCTGGTGAGTCTTTTTAACAGTATCTGTAAAACAATTTATAAAACTAGGAAGAGTAGTGTAACTCTGTAGTAGACATGCTGGTGACTGTGTTCACAATAACTGTAATTGACAGGTAGTAAATTGAGTAGTGTAACACGGTACTGATGTGTGTGTTTACTGTGGGGTGTGCATGTGTGCAAGTGTGCCTGTGCCCAAGTGTGCATGTGTGTTAGTGTCCATGAGTGCATGTGTCCATTTCTGAATGTGTGCATTAGTATTGAAGTGCATCTCTTTCAAATATGTATTGAGACTGTAATCTGTGTTCCATGTTTTCCTCCCGTAGGTTCTGGTGCTGCTCTGGTGACCTGCAGCAGGGAACCTGAATCTTGTGCCCCAGGTACTGATGATGATGAAATGTCTGTAATGGTGCAGGAAGGTGTGTCTGGGTCCACCATTGGTCAGCCAGTTGACAGTACACAGCTTTCAACCCCGTCAATGCGCACAGTCATCCTGCCGTTACATCCTTTGTCACCATTGTCCCTAGGTGATGGACAGTCAGCAGTGGGCATAGATCAGGGTAATGTGGTACCTGTGGTACATGCATCCCCACAAGGCAGCCATGAGCAGGGGCCTCCAATGGTACCACGCAGACAGTCGCCCATGGGTTCTCGTGGGGGCATCCGTGGCCGTACTGCCTCTGGCCGACGTGCCCAAGGAGGTATGTCAACCTCCACTATGTTTAGAACTGTCATGCAGGCACAGGCACGTATGGAAAGGTACACCAGACAGGGTCTGAGGGAGCTGAGAGCATGTCGCACAGCCATGACAGATGGCATGCGTGATGTTGCGAATGCTATCCGTAACTTCACAGATGTCGTTGACAGACGTTGTGGGGGCATAGAATAGCTGCTCCACAACCAGATGTCCATGGGCCAGGGCGATGGTGTGCGTTTGCGACGTCAACGTGGCCGTATGCCAGCAAGAGCACCAGCTGGCAGTGGCCGCGGACGACAACAGGCCCACTCGCGCGCCTCAAGTGCCAGCACCAGCCCCAGCAATGCTGGGTCTGTGCTGTCATCCAGACGCCCCAGAAGACCATGTGCACGTGGCTCTGGACAGTCCCAACAGGGAACTGTGTCCAGTCAACACACCCCTGCTTCCGATGACAGTATCCAGTCTGGGTTAGTACCGGATACGGCCCGTAGCACCCCTGCCAGGCACAGGTACAGTGTCCGTGCCCACAGACACTGATCTGGATGACCTGACAGGTGCAGTCTGTGGCTGTCCACAAAACCCTGTACATGGCAGCCATTATGTGGGACTGTGTGCGTGCTTACACACATGCAGAAACATAACACCTAGGGCAAACACATACACACACACACTGCACCAACAATGGTCCACCCTGTACTGCTGCCCCTCACAAACACACATACACACACATGTCAATTGGTATTACCAGTGGCCGGCTTGGGCATACCTAACCCACACCCTGTGCATATGATGACACTGTGCCACCTCCTGCATACTACAACATTGGTGCAGGTAAAGGTAAACACGTTGCTGATGCACAGGGTGACTACATAGATGTGTATAAGTAGTAACATGTTGGTAACTGTTGACTGTTGCAGTATAATTGTGTGTATATCCCAGCAGTCCTGCTGCAGTAACTGTATGAATGTCCTCAATTGTTATCTGCACCCATACTACTTAACAAAGTGTACCAGCTGCACACCATCACATGCTAACATTGACTATGGCAATGCGCATCTTGTGCTGTTATGTAGATTCAGCTACATGTATCTGTTCTGTCACACATGCATTTATACACACCCTGCTACCCACACACATGCACACGCTCACCTGCCATTCCCATTATTTATCACCCTACATGAGTAGCTGTTGATACATGACAGGTACACATTTCAGAAGTGCACTATGTTGTTTACTACTGGCATCCCCTTCTCTACCTGTACTCACAGGGTGCAGGCAACCTCATCAGTTGAAAGATGTAATGTGCATCAGGTACTGTAGTACCCTGATTGCCACATCAAACATGTTTCCCATACGGAAATGCACACACAGACACATCCCACATCCACACACTTGCCACATTCAGGCTTCAGAACACTATCTAGGTATATTCGGGTACATGTGCATGTTACAGTAGCATGTAACACTATACTGAGTACTGGCAGTTAGTTGTCTGTTGTCATGTTGTCTGTATAGAATAAAATAATTGTTTGATTATCCTACTCCGTTTTGTGGACATTACTTGAAGAAGTGTTACCTTACATGTGTTATCAGTACCACCACCTTCTGTTTTGTAGTTTTGTTTGTATAGGGTGCTATCAACATCACTGCTTGTTAAGGGTAATGACCAACCTGCAGTGCATAGCCCCATGTGGCAAAAGTCACATCCCACCCCATCATTGTGCACACACACTAACCCCACCAACAGTAAAACACATACTTTCCATTAGCAAGATTCAAACCCATACCTAACTGTGCAATGACAGTAGAAACAGACACATTAGCAGAGTGTGCTACTTGCAGTAGTTGGAGAAATCTTTACTAATGCTGTACTTAGAGGGTGCTGACATCATCTGTGTGTAGGAGGAGGGATGTGCACCCTGTAGTGTGTTCTCCCAGTTGGTAAAAGGCAGTTAACCCTCCCAGCATAGTGCACACACATAAACCACACTCATACTAACACACATACATTCCCTTTGCAGGATTCAAACCCCTACCAAACTACGTTATGACACTGAAGAAAGACACATTAGCAGAGCGCGCTATGCAAATTACTGGAGGACTTTACTACAGGTGATATAGTTATACAGTCCTGACATCATCAGTGTTTCAAAAGGGGGATCTGCATCCTGTACGATACTGTCACAGTTGCTAATAGGGACATTTCCCACACACACACATCGATGTGTTGGAGGTTTGCATATGTGGGGGATCCAGAACTCCAGTGTGATTAGTATATGGTTTGATTGCAACAATGAGGGATATACTCCCAGTGGTGAGCAGTTTGTACTCATGTTTGTAAAGATCAGCTCTAGTATATCTGCCCCTCTTGTGGGAAGGTTGGTTACCTGTTCCATAGCCAAAGAATGTCTGATCAATGGGAACCTTAGAGCTTGGGTATTGTGGCTTGTGTAATGTTCACAGTCTATGTTTGGGTAGCTGGCATCACCCAGTATGATGGTGTTTGCAGAGTAATCTAAACTCTCCTGTGTCAGCATGAAGGCTGTGTGGGAGTCCTGAGTTTGAGAGGGTGCTGTAAGAGCTCCTCTGTGTCTCTTTCCATGTGGTCCAGGGAGGTACCTCTCAGGTTGTTTGCACCAGCACGGACAATGTCTGCCTCATAGCTGTACTTGCTGTGGAGTGACCTGTGTGCCTGTGTTATGTGGCACATTCTATCACCCAACAGGTAGCTGACTGTGACCCTCACCTTGCTCTGTCTGGAGAGCGGCACGTCTGTCAACAGCTCATGTCAAGCAAGTGCACACCCCTCATAAATGATGTGGAAACCTTCAAAGGCCCAAGGCCTGTTGAAAATATGGACCAGACTGCAGATACCTGTATAGAGGCAATCTGTGGACACATTCAGGAATGCATGGATCATGAAGCCACATATGAAAGCATGACCCAATTCTCCAAAGGCAGATGTACTGGGCGCCAGACACCAGCCATAAACACACTATACAATAGAAGGATGACGCCACTACATGATACAACAACCTCCCAAAATGTGAAGGCACCACTGATGAGTATTGGAAGACAACTACAGACACCCATATGATTGTCTAAGGCCATCTTTGAGAGAGGATTCCACAAGCCACTGAGGATAATCACAAGGCTGCCTGTAGTTATGTTAGTAACCTGGGTGGTACTACCCAGATATGCTCAGAGGTAATCCAATATGTCACACAAAATATAAAACACACAGACATTGCCATCATCCTAGTGGACAGGTTCAATGCTGCCTTCTCTTCCCACCACACCAAAAGGGCAAATATGTCTCGCAGCACAGTGCTTCCCCCCCTGACATCACAGATGCTCAGGTAAGAGATGCCCTTCCCAAAGCAATAAACACTGCATCAATGGGACCAGACAGTGTCCCAGGCTGTGTCCTACATGAACCACAAGAAGAGCTACACCCAGACATAACACCACTGTTCAATCCCAGCCTTAATACACGATATGTGGCCAGAGAGTGGCATACAGCAACAGTGGTCCCTCAACATTCAGGTGGTGCCGTCACGGATCCTGGACACTACTCGCCCCATATGCCTGACTAGCTTTGTCTGCAAAGCTATGGCAAGGATCATCATGAACCTCACATATCTAGATATTGTGGACCTACAGACATGTCACCATACACAGTTTGGCTTTGTCAATGGCAAATCCTGCCTATCAAACCTGTTTGATTTCTTTGAAACAGTCGCCAAGGCCACTGTCAAGGGGTAGGAGGTCCACACAGCCTACCTGGACCTTGCATAAGCCTTGGATACAATACCCCACTTGTGCATTCTAGGGAAGCTCACCAGTGTACATATTAACCCCTATGTCACTATGGGTATTGCACAGTGGCTCAAGGGCAGAACACACATTGTAGAATTGCTGGAGCCATGTCAGCCTCCAACCTGGTACAAGTGGTGTCCCACAAGGCACAGCCCTAGGAGCTGTCATGTTCATTATATATTTGTCATAGGTACAGGCCAACATGGAAGTACTGTGGCTCAGCAAGTTGCAGGTGACTGCAGACCGAACACCATAATCAACTCACCAGCTAACACACGCATCCTCCAAAAGGGACTCTTGCAAACACACGACTTGTGCCACAGCCATGGCCTCAACGTGAATGACAGAAAGAGTATAGTCATCCCCTTTGACCACAACGTACCACATATGTGTTAATCCAGTAAGTGCAGACCAAGGAATTATGGACCTTGGGGTACGCAGGTTGATAGCATTCTACCATTTGACAACAACATGGACAAAGTGGTTAGGTAAGCATGTTATATGGGCCACATCATCATGGGATCCACATGTAGGCCATGGGAGGACATTGTGCCCCTTTACTCATCCCTCATCATGCCCATAATTGACTATGGTGAACCTGTCGGCATGCACCTTACCAGACACCTGCAGCAACTGGAGCTACCACATATGTACCTCGACAAGGGGATCAAAGTGCTCAAACAGATGCCACATACTGACTGGTTAAAGTAGCAGCAGCTCTACTCAGTGACATACTGCCTCTTCATAGGCTATCTGTGCCTGACATAGAAGGCCAGGTCATACCCTCACTTAATGGCCATGCTGCATCTCAGAATATCCAGATCCCACCAGGATACACGCTGGAAATACTTGCACCTCAGGAGTGATATACATAGGACATGCTGGAGGGGCACATTCACAACTCACAGGCTCCCTTCATTCCTGATTATTATCCCAATAGAGGTTAGGCAGACTGACTCAGTGACTATCTTCAAGAGTGATATTAATGACTGGATGTGACATTGTAGGGTTACCCTGGGTATCACTTATGTGTCACTGTGAGAAAGAGGCACAGTATACTAACCTTGGAAAAGGGCATAGCAAGACAGATTCACAATGCATGTTGAAAGGCACACACATTCTGGCTAGGTGGATACATATCCTGGGCAGATATCCCTGTACGAACCTATGGACCTATGTCTCTTTTTCACCATTGGCCCTATGTGCTGTCAATCACCAATGTAATCTCAATACTCCGGTAGCATGTGCAAAGGTCAGTTGTCAGTCACCTCTATGGTACAGTTGTGGAATATGTGTGTCATGTAGTAATGTCACAGCTGCCACATGTACACAGTCAACCCTATCCCCTACCCATTGATGTACATCACATGTATGAGATGGAAACACATGGCCAAACTGTAACAACAACATACAAGTCAGTCAGATGCATGGACACATATGACTCAGTCATTGTCCATGCCACCACAGCTGATGTGGGATGTCGCTCACTGGGATACATGATAGGGAACATGGAAGGGATCACTGAGCAAGTGACACAGGCTGGTAGACCCCTGACCTTGGTTGGCATCAGACCCTCACCATGGATTCCGACAAATTACTGAATGCTAATGAATAAGTGTAGCTACAACACCCTAGCTGAATGGTTCTTAGCATGCAGTCACTGCATTGCTATGGAATACTGTCTTACCACTCCCACAACAGGTGAAAACACGCAGCTCCTGTACATCAACAACAAGTAGACTTTATGCCCCAGACCAGGTGTGCATCCCTCACTACTAGGCTGATAGCATCTACATCTCACACTGTATATACACATCCCACATGCAGCACCTGCACAGAAGACCACGGTCATAATGTTACCCTGTGCAAATACCATGTATTCACATGTGGCAGGCATCACACATGGTAACTATTGAAAGTCACAGGTACATATGTGTATTTGGCACACACATACATCATGTGTGCATTGCCATAACCGGTGTAATCAATGTCATGCATTATTGTGAGGGACAACCCACACACATGGGCATTCTGTGTGTGCACAACTCATGTGGCATGTCTGTAATCAAAAGCCATACATAATTGTGATATCGTTTAGAAAGGGGTATGTGCATCCTGTAGTGTGTTTTCCCAGTTGCCAAAAGGGATATATCAATCATACACCCTTACCCCCCTTCACACACACTTGCCACCTGCTGGATTCAAACCCCTACTTAACTATGTTATGACATTAGAGACGGATGCATTAGCACAGCGCGCTATTCACATTACTGGGGAATTTCCTTTCCCCTGATATACTTATAGGGTGCTGACATCATCAGAGTTTAGAAAGTGGAATGATCATCCTGTGGTGTGTTTTCCCAGTTGCCAAAAGGGATGTTTCTTTTATACACACTTACACACACATTTACCCCCTTCACACACACTTGCCACCTGCTGGATTCAAACCCCTACCTAACTATGTTATGACACTAGAGACAGACACATTAGCACAGCGTGCTATTCGCATTACTGTGGGATTTTCTTTCCCCTGATATACTTATAGGGTGCTGACATCATCAGAGTTTAGAAAGTGGAATGATCATCCTGTGGTGTGTTTTCCCAGTTGCCAAAAGGGATGTTTCTTTCATACACACTTGCCACCTTCACACACTTGCCACCTGCGGGATTCAAACCCCTACCGAGCTATGTTATGACACTAGAGACGGACGCATTAGCACAGCTCGCTATTCGCATTACTGGGGGTTTTCCTTTCCCCTGATATACTTATAGGGTGCTGACATCATCAGAGTTTAGAAAGTGGAATGATCATCCTGTGGTGTGTTTTCCCAGTTGCCAAAAGGGATGTTTCTTTCATACACACTTATCCCCTTCACACACACTTGCCACCTGCTGGATTCAAACCCCTACCTAACTATGTTATGACACTAGAGACGGACGCATTAGCACAGCTCGCTATTCGCATTACTGGGGGATTTCCTTTCCCCTGATATACTTATAGGGTGCTGACATCATCAGAGTTTAGAAAGTGGAATGATCATCCTGTGGTGTGTTTTCCCAGTTGCCAAAAGGGATGTTTCTTTCATACACACTTACACTTACCCCCTTCACACACACTTGCCACCTGCTGGATTCAAACCCCTACCTAGCTATGTTATGACACTAGAGAAGGACGCATTAGCACAGTGCGCTATTCGCATTACTGGGGGATTTCCTTTCCCCTGATATACTTATAGGGTGCTGACATCATCAGAGTTTAGAAAGTGGAATGATCATCCTGTGGTGTGTTTTCCCAGTTGCCAAAAGGGAAGTTTCTGTCATACACACACTTAGCCCCCTTCATACACACTTGCCACCTGCTGGATTCAAACCCCTACCTAACTATGTTATGACACTAGAGACAGACGCATTAGCACAGCACGCTATTCGCATTGCTGGCAGATTTCCTTTCCCCTGATATACTTATAGGGTGCTGACATCATCAGAGTTTAGAAAGTGGAATGATCATCCTGACACACACTTGCCACCTGCTGGATTCAAACCCCTACCTAACTATGTTATGACACTACAGACGGACACATTAGCACAGCGCGCTATTCGGATTACTGACAGAATCCCTTTCTCCAATAAACTTATAGGGTGCTTACATGATCAGTGTCTAGAAAGGGGGATGAGCATCCTCTGGTGTGTTTTCACATTTGCTAGGAGTAAAATTTGGACCAAGTGTGTGAGCATGCCCAGTTCAGCCTTCCCATGGCATGTTGTGTGAAAGATGTCTCATTTATCTAAGTGTGTGAGCATGCCCAGTGTGGGCTTTACATATGTTGAACTCTGCAGTCCATCACATTTGTGGATGAGTGTGACCTTCAACAAATACCTCCAGTTTATGGTTGTGTGTTCTGTGCCATGTTGTGTAGTTACTGTCCAAATGCTTTTTGTGTGAAAAAAACAGGGAGTATACTGTGCCTGCAGGTTTTGCATGGGATACTTTGCACACAATTGTCAACATCCGTTCATACTGACCTAACACTGTAGCACTGTCTAGTGTAGTGTTTCAGTACTTTCACTGTGGTGGTCAGTATCCTGGGCTTTAGTCCTATCACTGCTTTACATTTCCATAGTGTGCACAACAGCCTGGATAGGGTCCAGTTGTGCCCATCTGCACAAAGGCAGTGCCTCTACAGACCCTGGTAATTGCTGCCCCATAAGCTTAACAAGTGTAGTCTGCAAATCTATGGAGAGGATCATAACTGAGCTCATAAACAAAGATATAGGGGACATGCAGACATTGTACCCATCCCATTTTGGCTTGGTCAGGGGCAGATCATGCCTTTTGTACTGGGTTGACATCTTCAAATTGGTCACTTAGGCCATTGTTGGGGAAAGGCAGTCCATACAGCCTACCTTGGCCTTGCAAACACTTTCAACACAATACCCCACTCAAACTGGCTTAAGGACGGGACCCACAGGGTTAGAGTTGCTGGCACTATGTTAGACTCCAGGCTGGTCACAGGTGGTGTCACACAGGGCTCAGTCCTTGGCCCCCATTGTTTGTCATGTACTTCATAGAAGTACAGGCCAACATGGGAGGACTTTGGATGACAATGTTAGCAGATGACTGCACACTGGGCACCATAGTGGACAGTGCATCACACACAGATATCCTTCAGAAGGGAATCACAGTAACTGATAGCTGGTGCCAGGGCCATGGCCTGAAGTCAAAGTGCACAACATGTGTAGACATACCCTTCAGGAAAAGCAAGGTGACCCCAAGCTACCATATAGGTGGCAATCCTCTAAGCATAGAGGAGGTTATCATGGACCTGGGGACCCAGGTTGACAGTCGCCGTTCTTCTGAGACTCACATTGCTAAAGTGGCTAGGAAGACCTTCTACATTGCCCACCTGATCAGGATGGGATTCACATCCAGATCTAGTGGGTCATTGTTCCCCTGTACTCTTCACTTATCAGACCAGTGATCGAGTCGAATGCCCTATTCTGGCTGTATCTCACCCAACATCTGCAGCAATTGGAGACACCCTGACTGTCCCCCACCTAAAGGATCAAGGAACCCCAACAGCTGTCATATGCTGCCAGATTGAAGACACTCACACTCTATTCACTCACATACCGTCTGCTTAGAGGTGACATGTGTCTGACATGCGAGGCCATGTCCAAACAGAGATTAATGGACATGCTCCACCTCAGACTCAGAAGATCCACCTGAACCACTAGTGCAGGTGACTTACACCTTAGCAGGGATGTATGTTGGACATGTTGGAGGGATGGAGTTATCACTCGGAGACTCCCTATGCTGTGGAATACAATCCTGGTCCATTTGAGGCAGAGCACCTTGCTGGCTGTGTTCAAGAGGTATCGTGACCTAATGCTAGTCAGAGAGTGTGTTTGTCCATCAACACATTGTAAGCGTAGTTTGCCATGTCATATGTCTTGTTTAGTATACTGTGCCTCTGTCTACCTGTGACATAACATTGATACCCAGGGTAAACCTCCCATCTCCCATCCACTCATTAGGATTCCTGTTGAGGGGACTCAACCAGTGTCTCTATGGACAACCTGTACAGGTAGTTTACTCATGTGTGGGGGTGGCTTCTGTGTTTTGGATAATGCAGTACAGCCTGTCCTATAAATGTCAGTGCTGGGGTTCAGGTCCCTCATGTGCATAGCTCCCTGCCATTCAGATTGTACAAGGTGCAGCATGTGCATTGATTCCAGCTTGGACATGGCTTTCTACATCAGGCACAGCTTGCATCTGGGTGGACAGCATGGCAGTGTGTGGAGCTGCACTCTGTTTAATCAGACTACACATTACATGTGTTCCAGCTCTGTCATACTCCTGGTGAGGTACTGTTGTGGACTTTACAGGTGCTGGATGTGTGTGCATGAGGTACACCCCACAGGGGCTGTTGTGGTCATTTCTAATGCTGATGAAAGATAACTGCAGAACCAGAATGACCTCCCCTTAGCTAGATGTCAGACAGCATGGACCATACAATCACAACTGAAAACAGGACCCTCTCCACAAAGGGAAAGTGTCCTGTCTGGTGGACCCCAGCCATAAACAAACTGTATGACAGATGAGGGTTACTAATGCAAGACAGAG
This sequence comes from Protopterus annectens, assembly GCF_019279795.1. NCBI lineage: Eukaryota > Metazoa > Chordata > Ceratodontiformes > Protopteridae > Protopterus > Protopterus annectens. The sequence continues at coordinate 1,650,910,510 of NC_056725.1, forward strand.
CTACATCTCCAAAAGGGAAGACAGCTGTGATCAGCACTAGTAGAAAGCTACATTATCTCATAAAGACATGCAAGGTCACCAAAGACAATGAAGGTAACCACACTGCTTTCTTCAGTTATGTCAGACACCTGGTTGTGAACCCTCGGATATGCTCAGAGTTGGTACACAACAACATATATTCCAGTGACCTGACAGATATTGGCAACATTCCGGCGGACAGCTTCAGTGCGATTTACCCCCTCCCTCACCCCCAAAACAAGATAGTTATCACTGCTGTATGTAATCTCACTGTCATCTTGGATGTCCCTGTGAGAGCCACACTCAGCAAAGACAAGTACACAGCATCCATGGGACCTGCTGGCATCTCCAGTTGCATGCTATGTGAACTCCAGAAGGGGCTGGACCCATATATACAACTGCTATTTAACCTTAGTCTTGCTACAGGATATGTACCTGAACACTGGCATACGGCAACAGTGGTCCCACTCCACAAAGGAGATGCCTCCACAGACCATGGCAACTACCACCACACAAGCTTAACCAGCCTTGTCTGCAAAGATATGGGAGGAGTCATGGAGCTCTTACACAGACACATTACTGACCCACGGACCCTTGTTCCCACCTAGTTCAGCTTTGTACAGGGCAGATCCTGCCTTTTGCACCTTTGCACCCGAAAAGTACCTACCATGAAGATCAGGGTTCTTCAACACATGTCATATGCTTCCAGAATAGAGGAAGTCCAGCTTTGTTCAGTGTCATACCGCATACTTACAGGTGACCTATGCCTGACATACAAGACCATGTCCAATCAGGATTTGGTGGACATGCTCCACTGCAAGCAATCCAAATCCACCACAGCCATGAGAGCTGAGTATTTGAACCTCAGCACATACATGTATAGGACATGCTGGAGGGACAGAGTCATAACTCAGAGGCATCTCACACTCTAGCGGAGTATCCCAGTTCATGTTTGACAGAGTCCCTCACTGACTCTCTTCAGGAGACATCTGGACAACTGCATATGAGACGGAGGCACAGACTAGACAGAGACACAGTCATGTTATTCAATTACGTAAGGGGGTCATAATGTGTCACTACTAAGTCAGAGGCACAATATTCAGAATCTATTCTGTACACTTATTACCACTATAAGGGGTGGCAATAGCCACATCACGATGGCTAGGCTTATACATGCACTAGGGCAGATAGCCTAGTAGTAGACTATGACACTATGAAACACCGGTGTATGTGTAGCTATTGTCAATCAAACAGTATGATGTGGCTTGGGGGCTTGATATCTCCCTGTATTCCAACATTGTTTTGTCTATTCCTTCTAGCATGTCTAGGGATCAGTTGCTAGTGTCCTCTCCTGCTCAGCTGGTGAACCTGGGAATATTGAGGCACTGTTACACTTGCCTCATGTACACTGACAACCCTCTCCTTCTGCCATAAAACACACATACATGTGAGAGATGCAACTATATAGCCAAAGTGGAGGCTGAGCTCTCTCAACATAGGACTAGCAAGACCAGAGAGAAGGTGAAGCTAACCACACACACATCACAAATCCAGTCTCACATGGCACTGTCACAACTTAAGATCATACACATAGACACACAGAGACACTCTCGGAGGCTCTGATCAGAAGTCTACCAGAATGGCAGTGGCCACCACAGCAGACACTCACACAACTGCCTCAACAGGGCACAGCACATGCAACACATTGACCACAGAGTCGGTGTGCCAAACAGTCACAGCCCTTAAGGCCAAACACAATGCCAGACACACTTGTCACAGGTGACTCCATAGTCAGACACACTGATGTCCCACTCACCAGATCAGGTACAGAGGAGGTCACAGTAAGCTGCCTATCGGGCACTGGAATCAACCACATAATGCAAGCACTCAGGTCACTAAACTGCAAGTACAGGTCTGACCCAGTCATAATCCATGCTGGTATGAACGACCTGAGATGTACCTCCCTGGACTACATGGAAAGAGACATAGAGGATCCCTCTGATTATGTAGGCCAGGCAGGTATGACCCTGACCTTCGGCAGTATCCTACCTTCACCAAGTATGATGCCACATAAACAGAGACAAGATGATCAGCTGTAATATTTTGCTTAGACTATGGTGTCATTCTAAGGGGGTCCAATGTCTGTCTGCCTGGGATGACATGCTGGACAGGCCACGGTGATTTGCAAGGGATGGCTTGCACCTGTCACCCCTGGGCTTCCGGATTTCAGATGATGCTCTTGCCACCCCCATTGTGCCTTTTTATGCAAGATTCAGATTCTACACCTACCACCCTAGAACACAGTAAAGGAAAGACACTAAGGGTAATGCTGCTCAATGCCCAAGGTCTCAACCTCAAGCTGCACACACTCTATGCCCTTCTCAGTATGTAGCACATTGATGTCTGTGCTGTGCTTAAAACCTGGTTCACAGCTTCTGACAGCACCCCGGCTCTATCAGGTGTTACCTCATATCATGCATTCCGGCACCAGCATCCCGACAACACCAAGAAGGATGGTGGGTGTCCATATTCATCAAGGACACCCTCACCTCATGGTTGGTGGCAACACACGATGTATCGGAGACCATCCAGGTGCCAGTGACCGTAGGCAAGACTGCTCTGCAGTTTGTAGCATGTTACATGCCACCCGCTCAAACTCAGGTACCTCACACAGCTATCCTGCAAACACTGAAGGGGATAAATGTATCTCCAAACACCATCCTACTGGGTGATTCCAACTATCCACATATAGACTGGGATCACTAATCATGCCACAACACTCTAACACAAAGGTTCCAAGAGTTCATACACTGAAATGCCATGGGACAACTGGTCCCAATCCCCTCAAGTGGAGGCAACAAACTAGAACACATCATCACGAACATGGGGTCACACTGTTCAACACCAGACGTATACCCATCATTGGTGAGATCAGATCATGGACTACTCTCAGTGGGAGTCCACATCCCACCCACACCCCAGATGGGAAAAGAAACAGTGAAGACCTTCTCAAATGCTGACTTCACATTTCTGAGGACTGGTGTGGTCTCTTTCAAGGCGCCCAGGCCAGCGGACACCATTACCCAAGCCACTGTATCACTTAGAAATGCCTTCTACCAGCACCTCCAGGACTGCATGGATCAGGCAATCCCAAATAAAAAAGACTCTTTGTACCACAGGCAAGCATCCAGTCTGGTGGACCCTAGCCATAAACAAGCTGTACAACACAAGGAAGGAGCTACTACGAGATAGACCGTAATCCGTAGGAGGGAAGACACCCCTGCTCATTGTGAGTAAAACACTGGGTTCCCCCATACAATCATCCGAGGCATGTTTTGAGAGTAAACCCACTCAGGACTCCAGGGACAATCATGAGGCCTTTTTTACCTATGTTTGAAACCTGGGAGGGAACTCCCAGATATGCTCAGACTTAGTTCGGAATGATGTTGATATCACTGCACCTACAGACATTGGCAACATACTGGCTGACAGGTTCAGTGCAGATTTCTCCCTCCCCAACTGGAGGGGTATGTACACCAGAGGATTGTAGCCCCCCAAACATCTCCACTGCTGGGGTGGGAACTGCTCAATCCAAGGCAGAAAACACTTTATCCATGGGACCAGATGGTGTCCCCAGTTGTGCGCTCCATGAACTCAATGAGTAATTAGACCCGCAGTTAGGGCAGCTGTTTAATCTTAGCCTCATCTCAGGATATGTTCCCAAGGAGTGGCATACAGCAATGGTGGACCCACTTTACAAAGGAGGTGCCTCCACCAACCCCGGAAACTACCATCCCATCAGCTTGACAAGCCTGTTCTGCTAAGCTATGGAGAGGATCATAATGGGAATTCTAAATGAAGACATAGGGGACTTGCAGACATTGGATCCAATCCAGTTTGGCTTTGTCAAGGGCAGATCATGCCTTTTAAACTTGGTTGACTTTTTCAAAACAGTCACCCAGGCCATTGACGTGGGCAAGGCAGTCCACACAGCCTACCTTGACCTGGCAAAGGCTTTCGACACAATACCCCACTCAGGTATCATTGAAAACATCACCAGCTTAATTGTGAACCCATACATCACAGCATGGGTTGCAAACTGGCTAAGTGACGGAACACACAGGGTCAAAGTTGCTGGTGCCAGTTCACACTCCAGAGCTGTCACAAGTGGTATCCCACAGGGCTCAGTCCTGGGCCCACATTTGTTCAGTATCTACTTTTCAGAAGTACAAGCAAACACAGGAGGATTATGGCTGACAAAGTTTGAAGATGACTGCAAACTGGGAAGCATAGTTGGAAACCCATCTGACACAGACATCCTTCAGAAGGGTCTCATAGACACGGATAACTGGTGCCACAGCCATGGCCTTACATTAAACACTAAACAATGCATAGCCATACCCTTCAGGAAGAACAAGGTTACCACTACTTCCCATCTAGGTGGCAATCCTCTAAGCACAACGGAAGTTATCAGGGACCTGGGCACCCAGGTTGACAGTGACCTTTTGTTTGACACTCACATTGCCAGGGTAGTTTGGAAGGCCTTCTACATTGGCCACCTCATCATGCAGTGATTCACATCTAGATCAAGGGAGGTCATTGTTCCCTGTACTCATCACTCATCAGACCAATGATTGCATACAATGCCCCATTCAGATTGGATGGGCCCACAAATTCCTCGACAGGAGGTGAAAGGGTCTCAAACATATTTCTTATGCTGCCCGACTGAAGGAATTCCAGCTGTATTCAGTCGCTTACCGTCTGCTCAGAGGTGACCTGTGCCTGACATACAAGGCTATGTCCAACCCAGAATTAATGAACATGCTTCACCTCAAGACCTCTACATCCATCAGAACTACAAGGGCAGGAGACCTAAACCTCAACACAGATATTACTAGGATGTGCTGGAGGGACAGATTCATCACCCAGAGAGTCCATATGCTGTGGAACAACATCCTGGTACATGTGAGGCTGAGCACCTCACTGGCTTTGTTCAAGTGAGATCTTGACCAATGGATGGGAGATTGCAGGTATACCCCAGGGATAACCTCAGTATCACTGCTTGACAGAGGCACAGCAAAATAATGGGCATATTATCCATCAACTTGCAGGGGTGGCAGAAGCCACAAAACTCTGGGCTAGGCTTATTAATGCCCTAGGGCAGATAGCCTAGTATGAACCTATGAACCTATGGACATAGGCCTGGGGCAGTTCCTGCTATTAGGACAGTGGTCTGCAGCAAGCTATATAGTAGTAGTCGGTTTTAGCCATTGGTTTTGACCATGGCTATTCCATGTTGCTTCTTGTTGTGGTACAAACATGGGTGTGTGGTTATCCATGCTATTTATTGCTAGTCACCCTCATTTTGTATCTTGTTCCATGTTTTTGCACATGTACATCACTGTATGACGTGCAGCTGTTTCCGCAGGGTCATATGCGTGGATATGGATGTTAGTTGGGGTCCTCAGGTGTGCATATTGTACATGATATTACATTACTTAACACATGGCATTCATGCCGCAGGTGGTGCTGCAGGGCCACCTCTGTTGGATACACATACTACACTCCCTGTACGTTTGGAAGCAGGTTGTGTCATGTTAGGCATCCCTGTTACTGTATGAGTGAGTCAGAGCGGGTATCAGTCCCAGTGTTCCTACTGACCAAGCATATGTGCTATGCGTTGCCTCTTTGCCAAGGCCAGGGCATACTGGGCACGCCTCCTTCTGCCTACTGGGACTAGGTCAGGTTGTTCCTCCTCCGAGTCACCCCCTGTGGTGGCCTTGGCAATGGTGGGGGGATGTTTGGCCCAGCCCTGTGCTGGTCCTGCTGCAGCTGTTTCCGCAGGATCATATTATGTAGCATAGCACATATCATGATCATTTGGGTACATGTAGTTGGTGTGTACTGCAAAGCTCCACCAGACATGTCCAGACACCGGAACCGTGACTTGAGCAGCCCACACACACGCTCTATGATATTACGTGTTTGTGCGTGTGCCTCATTATGGCGTTCCTGTTCAGGTGTGTGTGCATTTCTGATGGGTGTCATCAGCCACAGCTCAAGTGCATAACCTGCATCCCCCACTAGGTGTCCGTGTGGGAAGTCCCCATTGGCAAATGATTGGTACAGCTGCGTCAGATGCCAGATGTGGGAATCGTGGTAGCTCCCAGGGCAGCCAGCACACACATTCATTATTATGCCCTGGGCATCACACACTACCTGGCAGTTGATGGAGGGGTATCCCTTGTGGTTAATGTAGGCTCTACCCCGCTCACCGGCTGGTGCTTTGATGCGTATGTGCGTGCAGTCTATTGCACCCAGCACCTCAGGGTATCCCGCTATTTGCTGGAAGAGACGCATATTGCTGGCCACAACCTCACGGTCATTAGGGACATATATATGATCACTGACATGTGGTGACATGGCATCCAGGAACTGGTGCAGTACTCTGGAGGCTGATGCCTGTGATATCCCCATCATATCACCAGTTGGTCTCTGGAAGGTACCTGTTGCTAGTATTCTTAGGCCAACACATACCTTGGTTTCTACTGGGATGGGTTCCCCTCTGTTGGTTCTGTGTGTAAGATGTGGCCTGCACAGCTCAACAATCTGCTGCAGAAGGTCTCTGTCCACTCTGTAGCGCTCTACTATCTCCAGCTCATGTAACCCATGGTAGGTGACCCTGGGCCTGTATACTCTTCTCCTTCTCCTCACTCTGGGTTGTCTATCAGCGTCTGCATTGTCACCACCCTCAGCAATTCGCCTATGCCTGATTATAATAGCCATGGCAGCCCCTAGCATTTCTGCTCTGAGTTCAGCTTTTTTCAGTTTTCAATTCTGATAGCTTAGTTTCTGGCAGTATCTCTTGTGAGAAACAGCCTGCACTGCTCTTTGTTGTGTTTTAAGTGCTGGGTTGGGCTTCTAGTCTACCTGTGTAATTGCCTGCTTCTAATTGTTTCCACCAATTAACTCTAGTAGTAGCTTCTGTCAGTTTCCATGTATTTTAGTTGTTTCCTGTTTCCTCTCTGTTTCCTGAGGGGGAGCAATGTGCACACCAGCTTAAACACGCTCACAGTTACTTAAACGCGCGCACACATCCCTACACGGTGTTACACGCCTGCACACATCCTTACACGGTGTGATTTATGTTAAAACGCGCGCACACTGCCTTCCACATGTGCACGCCCGCGCAAACCGTTGTAAACAGTTTGCAACACGCTCCCACATGTTAAACCTGCCTTACACGCGCGCACAAGATGCATCGTATATCAAGAAAATTTGAGTGTAGGGATAGCGTATACCCTCAATTTCTTGACTTTCCTAGTGTTCTGTTGAGACACACCTCCCTCCCTGATGTCTGTCTGTCATCTGTTACCTTACATTGCCCTCCAATCTGGTACATTTCTTTCTATCCTTCCCCCCGTGATGTCACCTACCTCTTACTCTGTTCCTCCCCCTTCTCTAAGTCTTACACTACTCAGAAAGTGCTCATTACCTATGTGGCAGTGTGCTTCAGTATTGTAACCCTCATTTACATAGGATTGCCTAGTAATGACTAGTTACATGTCTTACACGGAGCTTCCCCCCCTTGACAACCACTACACGGAGGCCATATTGTTTTTGGTCTGCAAGTCCCTCCATTGACATTCAATGTACTACATAAATCCCACAATTGTGGGCTTATAAGCTTCGTTTTTTAGTTTTAGGTAGCGCACCCCGTTTGCGTGGGTGTGCGCTGCAGTTAAACCCAGAAATCCCATGAAAAAAAGTTATATAACTTATTTTTGCAACACTTTTTCATGCCAATGGCCACATATTTGGCCATTGGCATGCTTAATGAAACATATGCACCCTTTATTTGGAGCTGACATAGCTCCGTTTTTAATTTTGCAGAAATGTACTCAGTTGTCAGCTGAGTACATTTCTGCAGCTAACACGTCCGTTACACGGACTGGTTTTGGCTTCGTGGATCGCTCAAATACCTCATTTGCATATCTTGGAGCTGCAAATGAGGTATTGAGCATTTCCACGCCCAGTCCGTGTAAGAGACGTGTTAGCTGTCTCTTACATGGAGATTTGGGCTGTTCCTGAATCAGGAGGCTTACACGGAGGCTTACACTACTCTTGAACTCCGTGTAAGCCTTCCTGAATCTGGCCCAGTGTTTTAAAAGTAGAGTTATACTAATGGAAAAAAGTCCGGGCGACCGGACCTTTTTCCATTAGTATAACTCGATTTACAATGTGCACGCTGGCCAATCAGCGTGCACGTTTTAGGGGGGTCATGGTATAATACACATCTTTGTCACCCCCCCACCATATCGGCTTCAACAAACTGTACACACAACTCATTAGGTATGGCTACAGCTTACCTACCAGTGGGACAGATATTGTATTGTACCACACTTTCTGCTATGTGATTGTAGCCATGTTCCCTGTGTGGACACTATCATTGCTGGCCTGTTACAGATTATTCACCTGCATGCCATTGTCAGGGCCACTATGGTTACATATATGCCTGTATTATGGCTGCTTTGTGATTGCTGCACATCTGACATTCTGTGTTAATGGGGATATCTATGCATGCTGTTGGACATGTTCTGGGATTGTGTAGACTATTACTACTAACAGATGTTCTATAACAGTGACACATTAACATGTATATGTACTATTGGCCAGCAGAACCACCTCTCCAAACCCATCTCCCCATGTTACTTGACCACATCACATGCGTGTCCCAACCTGGGGCCTCCTCATATACTGGCCCAGCAATACCATCAGGTCGAACCAACCCAAGGGATGTGGTCCCCCCACGGGGGCACACACAGACATGTTCCTGTCCCCTGAGGTCAGGTCCAGGGTCTGTTCCATATCAGGCTCCACAGATACATGTCGGATGTGTTACATCACTCTGAGGAACCCAGTACACATTCACAAGGCCGACATGCTTTTCCTGCTCAACCTCCAGGCCAGGCACCTTCAGGACTTGGACTGCTGTTGTGAGTTGCAGTGAGTGGGAGGCTTGTTCCCATTGTGCCCATATTGGGGTCCATGGGGCATCCACATCACAGAACACACACACCATCCAGGGTGTTTACCAACTACATGTGTCACATATCACCCCTGTAGACTGTCCTCTATATTTACCAACCCTGACCACCTCCACAACTATACCTGCCATACTTCCCCATATTCCCATTGCATACTTCACAGGTGAGGGCAATGTTGTCCCAACAAGGGATTAACATGTGACATACCCATCCATGTTGCACACATTGCCAGCTCTAGATATCTGTGTGTATTGCTATGTGTGCTGTTGCCTCACACATAGCATGCATCACTGTGGTAGTAATATAGGTGACATGTATTTACATACATATATGTTTGTGTGTGCTTGTATATATGTAGACATGTGCATATAGGTATATATCTATATATGTGTAGATATATGTGATGTTGTATATATGTGCTCATATATATGTCTACACATGGGTATCTGTAGATTTGTGGACATACATGCAGATATATAAATATATATATATATATATATATATATATATATATATATATATATATATATATATATACATATATATATATATATATATATATGTATATATATATAGATATATATATATATATATATATATATAATATGTGTGTACATATGTACACATATGCATAACTATATGTGGGGTACATTCAGACATCAGGTCCACAATCACACAACACCTTCCTGCACAGCTGCACTGTTCTGCCTTGCTACAATACAGACAGGTGCCACATATGGACACAGCCTGACATTAGGGGGGGTATATGTACAACCAGATTGCAGGTAACCCTATTACACACCTATGGCATTCATGCATGCTACATTACAGATTAACCTGAGTATCCTGCAAGGGGTGAGCTCTGAGTCCCATGTGTCCATCAAAATGGCATTACATCCACCATCAGCTCTTGGCCACGTAATATACATACTTCCCATTACACAACACACACTATGCTGGCTTACATCTTGTCAGTCAGTGCTGACCTGTACAGTGGCCCACTACTCATAGGGACAGACACTATTGTTCATAGCAGTTGTTCAGTTGAACATCATTACAACACCTGATGGCATGTATAAATCATTCCACATCATCTATCCCATTATTGTGGACAAGGCACTACATTCAGTTATATGCATATATACTTCACATACCTGTTTTGGGAATGTCAGTTCTGGATGTTTTGCTGGATGTTAGAATGGTTTGTTCTTCCTTTGGCTTTTACTTTGCCTTTGTCTTAGGCTTTTGTTTTCTCTTTCTCTCTCTCTCTTACTCTCTGTCTCTCTCTTACTCTCTTTCTCTCTTACTCTCTTTCTCTCTCTCTCTCTCGGTCTCTCTCTCCAGTAAATGGATTGAGCTGCTTTGAATAGATTGCAGCATGGCTTAAGTAGGAAATGCACATGATCAGGTGATGGCCTATGCACCAGTCAGTGTCCTTCACTTGCTAACTGCATTCAGCTTGTTGTGTAGTACTTCCAATTACCACTGTCATGGCAACCACCTACTATTAATCCCTACAGCATGTGGGTGTGGTCCCTTTACTTTCCTGTGAGATGGACATCCTTCCTGTGTGTAGGCATCAGTGTTACAGACAGCAGGTAGCAATACCTCTTACAAGAGAACCTGCACACTCAGGCCAGCTACATATCTGTAGGAGGTTCCAGAACTACAGACAGAGTGTGAGTAGAGTTGTGGTATGCTTTGTATAGTACTGGTGTCACAGGGTTTATGTGTACATACTAGTTTACCTTGGATGGAGTCTGTCTGCATAGCTCTCAACTGTGGGCCTAGCCTCTTGATGGCCAAAGGTGTACCTATTATGTTTTGTCTGTCCACCACACAGGTCCTATGTCAGATATTTCACTGGCAGTGTGTGTGTTGAGTGCTATCAGTACATGGCTACATCCATTTATGTTTCTAACCTCAAATCCCTGACTAAGGGTATATTGCAGACTATCTTGTAATGTCAGTGAATTGCTTAGTGTATTACAACAGTTTTCCACATATGGGCCTGTGTTCCAGCCTCTGTCCTCCACCTACATACCAAGCTTTGCACATATGACATGTTGTCAGGAGTTGTTCTGTAGTGGGCTGAGAGTATGTCATGCTGCCATTCCTGCCATCAGTCCACTGCTGTTGTATGACCCCACACACATATGGTGGGGCTGGGGCCATATATGTGTGGGCTTCACCTAAACAATACATGCATGCCCTATGCACTCCAGAGGCCACTGTATGTAACAGTGGTATATGGCCCTGTATAATTGAGTCTAGGGGGGTGCAACATAAGTAACCTAGGCTGTTACAACATTTGGGGGTATCAGGGGTGAGCTGCCTTAAGGTATCTGAATGTACATTACCCTACAATTCACCTATATTTAAAATAATTAAATAAATTGTGTTAATACAAGCATACTGCCTTCTGCCATGCAGACAGTTCTGTTTGTCAGTATGCTTGTGATGGTGTCCGTTATGCCTTGTTATGCAACAGTTACATCCCATTGTGTCTACTGAGGTCTTTACCACCTAGGGATTGTGTACATAGTGTAGCTAGAGGCTGCTGAACTATACATCTGCATTACTTACTGTTGATTGTTTGGTATCCCGTGGCCCAGTCTGTCTTTATTATTGTACTATTTGAAAGCCTCGGCCTGGACAGCAACATTTATAAACCTTTCCAGACTACTGTATTAGTATAACTGTTTCACAGTTGCATTACTCTGCATATATATATATATATATATATATATATATATATATATATATATATATATATACATATATAGATATGTTGTATCTGTTTAGATATTAATATATATACACATACATACATCTACATGTTGGAATACATTCCCTGTACTGTTGAATGACTGGGCTGGATGACATCATATCAAACCCAGACCTTGCACAGCATAGCCAAAGTGATTTGCCACTGAGCCATATCAGATATACACAACATTGATATCTTTGTCTATGCTGTGCAAGGTTCTGGGTTTGAGCCTTGCAGAGGCTGTTTTGCTGGCAGAACAAGGGAGGATGAATACAGAGTGATTAAGGCACTTTTGAGCAGTTGTAAGTGGATTTGCACTGGTTTGCATGGAGGTAAGCACTGCTAACTTTCGGTTACAGTTTCTTATACTCAGTTAACTTCTAAATTGCTTAACCAGTGTAGGCATTGCTTACACCTGCACAAACAGGCTTAAACCCACTTACTGCTGCTTAAGAGTGCTTACTCCTGTTTACCCCCATGCTAATTTCTTTAAAAGAAAAGAAAAAAAGGATTGATAGGAAAGTGGTGAAAAAGGGGCACAAAGAGGGTAAGACAGTAGGGAAACTAGCTAAGGATGTGCAGGAAGGGTGTGAGGAAGGTCCATAGCTGCCCATTATTTCTACAGCAACAGCTGTGCATATGCACTGAATTTGCAGGTAGATTTGGACATTCAAACCCTGGGGAGGGGGTGAGAACAACAATAATAAATTGTGATGCCAATTACACCAGATTACATGTGTCCAGTGGACACATGTGTGAAATGGACAGCTATGTATGGGGCAAGTTTTTTTTTTTTTGGGAACAGATTGCCCTTTTTTTTCAGGTGAGAGTGGGATGTTAGGGAGGGATAGTAGGTATATTTGGGGATGTATGTTGGGTAGGTTAACAGACAAGACAAACAAGATGCATACGGGGGCAGTATGTGACATGTGGGGGGTAAACACCTTGATGTGGATGGGTGTTGGGAAATCGGAAGCCCATGAGCCCCCTACTGGACACAGTGTGACTGAGGTCCCCACCCATTGGCAGTCACCATTGCATCTTCACAGCTCCAAAGGTGGCTTTGCTGGGGGCTGAGTCGCAGAACCAGGCTGACCCTCTAATCACGACATGCGGCCCTCGAGCTGGCATAGCAGATCACCAAATTGCTGGTTGAGCTCGCTACACACCACGACCCAGACCTGGTGACAGGTTCCTGTCGGCGCCCACTCCCGGGGGGGGAAGCTCCATCCCCTGAGGCAGTTCCACACGAAGTTGGTGCAGGACCAATAGACAGGGAGGTCCCGAGATGGGCCCCAGACATGCTGGTGTCCGGTGCCAGGATCAGCTGAGGTGGGTCAGGTGGGTCCACTGGGACCTGCCTTCCCAAATGTGCTATAGTGTTTAGATTTTTATCATCATATGTGGGTTAGTAATAGTCAACACATTCCAGGGTTAGGTATAACAGCATGCATACATAGATATTCCCAATAACCCAGACACCAGATACGGAACAGTTGCATACCAAACAGAACACATGCATGTATGGGACCACAGTGGTAATAAGAACAGCATGCAGGTACATTGATGACATCATGCCACCAATGTTAAAATAATTCAATATAGCACATGCATGGGATCAATTAAAATATTTATCAAACAACTGGACATTATCAGAACATTAGTCATTACATACCAGTTGGGGTGGGTATGTTGTTTATTGTTGGAGATATGGCGGGGGGAGAGAAAGATGTCAATTAACTACTATATTCCTGTAGTCCACATAACTTTCCTAGTCAGTACTGTTATCTGTACCTTACAAGTCTTACTACACTGCCCTATAGCCTTAGTTTGGACAGTGATATGGCTGTTGTCATTATCATACCTGAACTGATTTTACCTGCAGTATACACCTCTTACCTGGTATACATGTGGAGGGAATGTTTGTTAACACTAACTAACTGTTTCTACACATACTCCCAGATTTCAGGTTGATATTGTGCACATAGCTATGCAAGTCTTTCTGCACAGACTCTGGCCATGTGTTGACCACATGCAGGTGTACAGGGGCATATCTAGACTATTGCCCTCTTCAACTTTAATGACTTGACACACACATATACATGTGTTCCTACACAGTTATATTATGTAGCACAGTGTGGGTGACAGTGATCAGTGATACCTTATTATTTAGTGAAACTGCAACACTCAAAATTCCCTACAATACCACAGTAAACAGTACCAGTACAGGGTATAATGTTTTTTTATTTCTCAGCACAGTCTTCGTATCCGACGTATCTGTGGGAGCAATGTTTGTTAGCACTACCTGAATGTTTCCACTCAAAGTTCCAGACTACACATCTCACTCTGTTACTGTACACACTCTGGCCACAGCTTAACAACATGGGGTTGTAGATAGGACATACTTGGCTTATTACTCTCCTAACAGTTTTGGGAGTTTCTACAGTGACAGGTTTGTTCTCATAGATGTTTGGCAATCACTTGTATTCCCTGTTTGCTGGTTAAACATCTGAGATCATCCTACAGACCTAACAAGGGGACATGGGGACAGGCAACAGATATGGGGCCCATATACTGGACATTCTGGTCTTATCTGTACAGTTGTGGGGTATGATTCTGTATGCAGCCTACTTCCACTCCCAGGATTCAGACCATGGCTGTGTATGCTACAACTTAAACACTGTCCATCAGAGTTGTGTGTGCTATATAGATATTGTTTTATATCTGCTCTCTGCTTTCTGTGTTATTATTCTCCTGAGCCCTGGTACTGGCCCTTCAGCAGTCTCTGTTCATGGTCTTTGACAAGGAGTCCTGCCATGACTCTGGACTCCTGGATGCACCAGCAGTGCGCCTGAAAGCATACACCCTCTCCCCTTCCTGACACAGTGCCTGCAAGGGAAGCTACAACCAGTTATGAGATGTATTCCCACCCCTTGGGTTTAAGTAGGGCCGATTTCCCGCACTTTTTCATGATTGGCTGGTTTGAAAAGACTAAGCTATGGGCAAACCTGCTTATCTAAGGTTGGAATTGTTTAAAGGGATATAACAATGGACACATTGAGTTAGCTGGCCTACACATTGCTTACACCTCCTAAGCTGGCCTGTGCAATGCTTAGTGTTGCTTACATTTGACTTTGCATTATATTTCCTTTTTGGCATTGATTTATTATTCATTACATCTTATATGTATGCCTGGTATCCATGATTCTTGTGTACATACACTGTATGGGGTCCTTGTGTTTTATTGTGGACTTCAACACTCTATTACAATTATACCTGACTTCTGGGCTTACTGCTGTGCTCCAGTTCACATATTTATGTTATGTAGTCGGTTATGGAACATATGTCTGTATACTGATTCTTTTCACAGGTTTAGTTTGATTTTACTATAGTGAGGACTTGTTTGTTGATACCTCATTCTTCGGTACTGCTGTGATGGCTTGGTGATTAACTGCTGTGACTAGAGTGTATAGGGTCCTGGGTTCAAGACCTGCAAGGCTTTTTTTTTGTTGTTGATGGGCAGAACAAGGGCCATTAGATATAGAGTGATTAAGGCACTTTTGAGCATTTCTAATCAGGTTTGTGTTGGTTTGTGCAAGGACAAGCAATGCTAACCTCCAGTTACATATGCTTACAGATAGTTAGCTTCAAAATTGCTTAACCTGTGTGCGCATTGCTTACCCCCGCACAAACTGGATTAAACTCACTTACTAGTGTTTAAATATGCTTACTAGTGCTTATTGGTGCTTAAACTTGCTTATTAGTGCTTTATTCATTATGACACTGACACCTCACATGTGCATTTATTGCAGTACTCCAGTTCACAAATATATGTTATTTAGTGGGTTGTGCAATAAAAATATTGGTCATAACATGCTTTGCCATGGAAAATAGAATGTGCTGCAATGGGATTCAAACCAGGAATGCCTGCTCGTAAGACAAATTCTCTGCCCACTACACTATTGCTATGCTGCTTCATTTGCATATATCTTCCTTGTTAGCCTCTTCAGCCATTTAAGCTGCATTAACCGTAGCTAAGCGATGGGCACACCAGTGCACCTATGGTTAGCTTTAATCAGATTTTTTTAAAAAAAAAGGTTTGTTAATTTTATTTCTGTATACTTGCTGTTGTACACAAGGGGGTCTGTTGGTGGGGATATGCGGACACCTATGAGCGGTCTCGCTCATTTCTTAGCCCTTTCTGCTGTTCTTCATTGCGGGGGTGTGTATATTCTGAGAGCTCTGTTCTCAGACACACCCCTGCACTCTTACACACTCGGTGTAAGATTAGGAGCTCAAGCAGCACGCCTCATTAATATGCATGGTGCACTGCCGTTCTGCTCCTAAATGTCCGCCTCCATGCAGGACTAAGCTAGTCCTGCACAGAGGAATAGTAAATCTGGGGGAGAGTCTGATGAGGTCTGAGTGAGCATGCAGAATGTACACTTGCAACTCAGAACTCTAATTTAGACCATAAGTTTTAGGACTACCTCCCTATTCAAATGTTATGGGTTAAGGTGTCTACCTTGCTAACACAATGGTGGCAAGCACCTGTCTCATGTATGAGAGAATTCTTCTTTGTTGGGCAAGTCTCAATTAGGGACACACAGGATTTCCCCTCATAGGAAGGATTTTTCAGTTTTCAAGCTTAGTCTGAATCTATATAGCTTCTTTACCCAACTGAAAAGATTTGTTAATTTTTCTCCAAAATAGGAGCAAGATGTTGATATACATGAGTAAGAGGAATCATATAAATGAGGAAAGACATCACCCACAGGTAGAAAACTTGTTTATGGCATATCTGTGGGCTAGCTTTATTCTTTTCTTAACTGAAAGCTGACATAATATTAGGTGATATAGATTTTAGACAAAGTATTAGTTGTAAATCAGGGTACATGATGTATTATACACCAGTCCTACATCCCACAACTTTGTTATTGGCTTGTTCATGTTCTTAAAATCACTTAAGCCATTTCTTATATTTACAACAGTATTAGAGACCATATTTAATTTAGCCATGCTGAGATTTCATATTTGTTATTAAATTTGTCTGAGTAGGTCTGTGATGCTAGGACTTAAATGTTATCTGAGTAATTTGTAAATAGTCACTGATGTTTATCTGTTGTTATGTTACTACAGTATTGTTATTTCTGCTGAAAGGTTACTATACGCTTGAATAAATATGATTTACTAAAAAAATGTTAGGGGAAAATAGCAAAGATGCAGGAATGAGTCGATAGTACTGTGGGAGAAGGAGACATATGAGAGACAGAGACAGAGCTGAATGACTTATGAGGGTCATGAAGGATTAGAAGCAGAGAAGTGGAGTGTTCGATGAGTAGGACAATAGTGAAAAAGTACAGTTGTGTAAGATGAATTTACCATAACAGTAGATGTTCATATGATCACTGCTGCAGTAGCCCTAATTATATGGGTTACATCCTGCCAAGGATATAATGGCCAGAGAGCTTCCAAAGCTTCAGGGCACATTCCATACAGTCAGACTTTAAAAACACCTCCAGCTAAACTGACTAAAAGACAAGTTTGGGTATGAATCCCTTCAAAACTTTACAATACAGCAGAAACAGGGATGGCTAAGCCCTGAAAGGACAGATCTAGCAATAACACTCTGGAATAAAACACACACCAAAAAACAAGGATGATGGAGGGAGGGAGTGGCTAATGCAGCACTGATCATTTGAACATATACTGTTGTGGTAAGTGCAACTTATATAACTGTACTATGTTCTTCATATTGATCACTGCTGCGGTAGCCTTAGCTATATGGATAGATTATCATAGTTAACTATGTTTAGGAGGTGGAAGGAAAAGGGTTCAGGAGCCCTTAGAGAATGGTCCTAGCAAACTTGATCTTGACTAAGAGAAGGAATCTAGCTTATAGTGCTTTGCAAAAGTATATACAGAAGACCAAGTATCAGTTTACAGAATATTTCTAGATTATCCCTTTCCAGAAAGTCATAGATGAAGCCAAGGCTCTGGCAAAGTGGTCCTTAACCCTGCCTGGAATAGATTTGTAATGGTGAGTACAACAAAAGATAATAGCGTTAGACAATCATTTGGAAATAGTCTGTTTTGACACAGATTGCCCCTTCTTACCTTTACAAGAAATAAATAATAAATCTGAAGATGTGAGATATTAAATCAGTCAAGATAGTACTCGAGTTGTCTGTGGACATTCAAGGTACGGAGTGTGTTTTTGTCCTAATTTTAAGATTAACTAAAGAAAATGGGGAATTGGATAGTTTAGCTTAAAGTAAACGTGGATAACACTTTAAGCATAAAGGAAGGATTAGTTCTCAAAGAAACCTTGTCCATATAGAAAATGATGTAGGGGTGACTCACCATAAGAGCTTGCAACTCAGATACACTTCTTGCAGAGCAATCAGTAAATTTGTTTTCCATGTTAAGAACCTCAAGTCAGCTAGATTAGCTGTTCCCAATGGAGCAAGTGTTAAGATCTCAAGGAAAGTCCACTGGTTTACTTGGCAGCCTCTTATGCAAAACACCTTTCAAGACCATTTTGACATGAGATGGCCTTGAATGAGGATGATCTATGGGCAGACATGCTGATAAGGCTAATAAATGAACTTTGACAGATGAATGAAAAAGACCATAGGATAGTAACTCACACTTATTGTAAAACCAGATAACAGTTAGCCATAAATGGGTGCTGGTTATGTTTTTGGCACCATCTAGGAAACCTTTTCTCTTTTACTAATATAGGATTCTGTAGTACCAAGCTTTATTGCCTCCATTAGTATCTGCTGCACATTCTCAGAAAACATGTGCCTAAAGATATTAAGACCTTATCATTACATCAGTCAGTTGAAAATGAATGATGTTGGAGTGTATCAAACACCCCTATTCTTGTGTTAGTAGATCCAGTCTGTGAGAAAGTTTGTGGTAATTGCCCCTGACCACTTTCAAAAGAAAGGAAAACTGCAGTTGTCTGGGACAGAAGGGAGTCACCACAATGAACTTGGGGGATTCCTTCTGAATCTTCAGAAATTCCCCGGATATTGGATATCAGAGAAAAGGGTGGAAAAGCATACAGGAACATTCCTATTCAAAGAAAAGAAGTGGCATCTCTCCTCCAGGCCTTCTTGCATAGAGTCCTGGAATGGAATCTTACCAGCAGATTGCTCAATAGGATAAAAAAGATCTACTTGAGGAACTACCAACAGATGCATCAAATCTTGGAAGACATTCAATCTAGTTTCCATTTGGGAGGGTCTGTCCTGGTCCTGCTCAGCCTGTCTGCCACACAGTTTTGCTCTGATGAAATGCAGGATGCCTGTAGAGCACACCTCTCAACTGTACAGATTTTTGCAGAGTGTACATATTTTTGCCTCATATTTTTGATCTGTTTCTCATAACATTGTGGTTTCCTAGAAAATCACTGGCAAATCATTGAGAGTTAAATTCAGAAAATAATGACAATTTGAGTTTAAGACTTCATACCCTTCAGAAAATTAATGCTAATGCAAATTTTTTTATTCTATCAAATTTCTAAGTTTTTAAGATAAATATTTAAAAAGTGTCCCTATTTTGGGGACTTTGTCCCCCCATTATTGATAGCTTTGTCCAGATTTCTTAGTCTAAGAGGTTGAGAGGTATGCTGTAGAGTGAGATTTTGCTGTGAAGCTATATCACAAGCTAACATAGCTAATCTGCAAAGGGGATATGACCTGGTTCCCCCTTGCTTGTTGATGTACCACAAGACTGTGCCATTGTCTGTAACCACTGTGAAGAGGACCTGGGGGTCAAAGATAGTTCAGAGAGTTGAGTACCTAGATCAGGGCAAGCATCTCCTAGAAACTTATTTCCTTGCATCTGCCCTTGGTGTTCCACACTCCTACATTTTTATCCCTCTTAAAACTGTTCATCAACCAAAGTCTGAAGTATTTGTGTTGACTGTCTACTTTGGAGCAAGGAAGCGGAAGGGGAAACCTGGATTTAAGGATATCTGTTTTCTCTACCAAAATATTTATCTTCTGACAAGCCCAAAAACTGAAATTTGAAAATATAAAAGGTGTTGATGCTTGGAACAAAAAGATTTTAGGTACTACTGTTTCTTTCTCATGAGGAGTCTTGCCAGGGGTTACATGAAAATCATAGATCTCTTGAGTTCCAAAATCCTGAAGTATTTATTCCCTGACAGTGATGGAGGTCTGAGTGGAAAAACTTAGAAACAGACCTAAAGATCTATTTTTTTCCTCCAGAATAAAAGTTCTTTGAAATTAAGTGTCTAATTGACATCCCAGGAACAGAATCTTGTGCAAGGGAGTCAAGAAAGATATTTTAAGTGTTCTCTTAGAATCCCAGCTTGTGTATGAAATTTCTCACCCAAGAAAGAGATTCATGACACTTTGAGAAATGATTCTGCAAAGATAAGCAAGTTGTCTAAATATAGAAAAGTATGGATATCCTATATCCTGCAATGAACTATAGCTGAAGCTAGACACATTGTGAACACTATTGGTATAGTGGAAAGTCCAGAGGTTATTGTAGAGAGCTGATAATATGATCCAGACATACAAAACCTTAAAAAAGTCTGAAGTATGGATGAATAGGAATGTGATGATAAACATCTTTTGAGTCTGGTGTTACCAGGAAACTTGAAACAGGAAGAGGAGGTAGCAGGTTATGAAGTGACATAATTTTGAATGAGGACACTATCACAAACAGGTTTAAGAAAGAAAGAAAGAAAGAATCGGTCTCCAAGTATTTTCTTTCTTTGACACTAGGCACATTTTGAATAAAAACCCATCCCCACTTGAGAAGAAGGAATTGGTTCTATCAGTCCTTTGGACAGCATGTGATCAACAACTGGAAATAAAAGAGTTTGATCTGGAGGATGGGAAATGACCCCTGGAGAGGTTGAATTTCCTCCCACTGCCATCTATAATCTTGATAAATTATATTTAGAACCCATTTGTCCAAGGCAATCTGTTCCCAAAGTGTGAAAAAAAAAGAGAGATTAAGATCTTCTGGAAGAAAAAGGGAGCCAGGGTGGGAGAGGGTCACACGGTCTCTTGAAAAGTCAAGCAGTCATATTAGACTGTCTTTGGTTTGTGGAAGCTAGAGACCCCATTTTGGAACTCCTGTGCCATTCTTTCTTACATCTGCTTACCTGAATTCTTTGGAGACTGTTTACTCTGTTTTCTGCCAAAAATGAAACAGCAGAAAGTAAATCCCTTGAACAATTCAGAAAATGAGAGCTGAAAAATCTTAGAGATTTCCTGGATCATCTTGCCTCTTCTATCTCACATTTTGACCACCTCTGCTGCGGAGGGGCCAGACACTAAATTGCTATCCAAGGGAGAGTTTAAAATGTCATTTTTAACATCATCTGGAAGATTATAAGAATGCAACCATGCAAACCTCCTTACAGTACCAGCAGCTGGTGCCCTGGAAGAAGTATCAATAGAGTCATGCAGTACACTGCTAATAATAAGTGCAAAAGAAGAAACTAAATTATTTAAAGCAGATTTTTCCTCACAAGAAGAAACTGCACTGCAGATAACATTCCTCGTACTTTCACAATGTGTCAGAACATGTTTCAACATGCAAACCTGACTATTCAAAATTATGAAAACCAAAGTTACAGAAGTATGCATTTTCCCCATACCAATCAATAATTTTCCCATCCTTATCAAAAAGAGTATGATTGGAATTAACTAAGTGCTTAGCAGCAATTGAATCAACTAAGGCTGTAGCTACAGGCCAGATTTGAGGATAGTGTTTAAAAATTTAAAAAAATTAGGAATTTTATGCATCCTCTGCCTTTTTAGGGGCAGCTGGCTGAATAGTAGGAGAACTGCAGGCAGTAGCACACACATCTTCTAAAGTTGACAGAACAGGAGGAATGTGTATAGATTCTGAGAAATCCTTCTGTAACAACTCATATTATTTTCAGAGGGAATGAAAAACCTCAGTGTTCTCCCACTGAGAACATGGCCTGAATCAGAAATTTGAGGAAAAATCCCAAAATCTGTCTCTGCATCTTTCTGTACAGATTCAGAATCTTGAATTTCTTCAAGAAAATAGGAATCCCTCTTTCTTTTACCAGAAACTACTTTACAAGAAAGATCAATAGTCTGAATTAACCCCTGAACCAGACCCAGTAAACTACTCCTGTCTAATGAAAATTGAGGAAGAGTAGATACAAGCTTCATTTTCTGTTTCTTTTTTACATGAAAAATGAGAATATATGTGCTACTAATAGCAACAGCTACTTCCCCAAGGATAGGCACAACATTCTGGCACAACAGGGAAACCTCCCCTGTTCCCTATCCCAGGACCAACAAGAGTGGTTCTCCCCTGCCCATTGAGGGGAGTCCATCAGCCACAGAGTAGATGCTAGACCAGAGGGATCCATGGTCAAAAATGAGTGATCTGAGTTTCAAGGAATGGCTACAGCAGATTCACCCACCTTAGGTTGAGGCAAACTCCTATCCTGCTGTGGTGGCCATGGCTGTTTGCTTAACTTTTTTCTTTTTGTGGCTGGAAGAAGGATTATTTGTGGGACAAATAGTCTGTCCCATGGTCAAGCTTAACATGGTGCCTCTTTTCCAGTGAAGACAAGCAGCAAATGCCAGTAAAACTACCAGTCCACAAATGTTAGTTTTTTTAACAAAAAAAAAAAAAAAAAAAAAACAGTAAAAAGCAGTTTCAACTAATATTCCACCCCCACCAAGGAAAAATTAACGCAAGTTTTCAACAGAAAATATGTTTTCAGTTAGTTAAAGCTGCTTTTAAACAGACAGAAAAGTCAAGTTCTCCATTTATGATACAGTGCTGAGCACCATACGGATCTGTGCTGGGCTCCCTACTGTTTGGAATCTATTTCTCAGAAGTCCAGGTGAAAATAGATGGCCTGTGGCTGATCAAGTTTGCCTGTGACTGCAAACTGAGTACAATCACTATAATGCTGACATTCTACAAAAAGGGCTTACACAGACAAATGATTTGGTGTCAAAGCCAGAGACTTAAACTAAATGCGGAAAAATGCATTATCATCCCTTTTGGCAAAGGAGAACTCCCTGTAAATTACAATATTAGCACTACCCCCTTAGCTCAAGCCCTCTGGTGAGACATTTGGGAACACAAGTTGACAGCAATCTTAACTTCGATCATGTGTCCACAGTGGTAAGGAAGACCTTCTACCTTACACATCTTATTAGTAAGGGGATCACATCCAGAACTAAGGATATTATAACTCCCCTGTACTCCTCCCCCATCAGACCACTAATAAAGTACAATGCTCCTTTCTGTATGTACTTCACCAGACACCTGCAGCAGCTGGAGAGAGATCAGAGGTTTCTCACCAAGAAAATTCAAGGCCTTCAACACATGACCTACATGAACAGACTGAATAACCTGTCACTGTTCATTGTATGTTATAGGCTGCTGAGAGGGAACTTGTGCCTAGCCTACAGAGCAGTCTCAGACCCTGCCCTAATGGAAATGTTACACATTCTCATGTCAAATGGAATAAGATTCACTCACTCTAGAGATTTTAACCTAGCCTGCAACATTAACAGGGTATGCTAGAGAGACAGATATGTCTCCCAGAGATTAAAAAGCTTGTCTAGCTGGTTAATAGGCATTGGCCCTAGGGTCTGTATAAGCCTTGCCACTCCTCTGGAACAAACTCTCAATTCACATAAAACAGAGCTCCTCAATAACCCTATTTAAGAGTAACTTAGACAACTGGATGAGAGACCATAAATTTACCCCGAGGGTGTCACCTATGTCCCTCTTGGATAAGGGTAGTCAGTGCTAACCATGGACTCGCTCTGAAAATATAGATCATACAACTTCTTCAATAAGGGAACAAGGTTATAACATGGCTAGGCTTATAAAGACCCTGGGCCCAATAGCCTAGTATCCTCCTATGAACCTCTGAACAATCTGTTAAAAGACAACACTCCCAGCTTTTCAATAACTTTCCTGAAGAGGAAAGTAATAAAAAATCAATAAATTTAAGAAAATGGAAATTATTTTCCACAAAGGCAATTTATCTGCCTAGCAAAGGAAAGCATAATTCAACCATTGATCCTCAAGAGGCTCAGACAAGCATACTTTTCAGTGGCAATAAAGCTCTGAAGAGCTTCCCACCCAAACTTGTCTTTTAGTCAGCTCAGCTCAAGCTGCAAGATAGTTTGAGCATGTGGAAGGTGCCCTGAAGCTTTGGATGCAGGCTGGCCATTATATGTTTGGCAAGATATAACCCATATAGCTCAGGCTACTTCAGCAGTGATCAATGTGATGAACATAATTCAGGTCTCCAGGACTATACAATAGTGGTGTGGGGGTCGAAGGGAGGGCTCTGAGTTACATACATGAAGAGGTATGAAATTTGACTATTACAAACCAAATAAGATTAAAGTGGCAAAGTACTACTTTCTGATGTGTATTGGAATGTATTTATGAATATTCAATAAAAGACTTGATACATTAAAGACACATTTCTTTCACTATCACAATGTCCATCACTAAGGTATATGAAATAAAGCCTTAGACAGAAACAGTCAACAGAAACAGACAGAAAAGTCAAGTTCTCCATTTATGATACAGTGCTGAGCACCATACAGATCTGTGCTGGGCTCCCTACTGTTTGGAATCTATTTCTCAGAAGTCCAGGTGAAAATAGATGGCCTGTGGCTGATCAAGTTTGCCTGTGACTGCAAACTGAGTACAATCACTATAATGCTGACATTCTACAAAAAGGGCTTACACAGACAAATGATTTGGTGTCAAAGCCAGAGACTTAAACTAAATGCGGAAAAATGCATTATCATCCCTTTTGGCAAAGGAGAACTCCCTGTAAATTACAATATTAGCACTACCCCCTTAGCTCAAGCCCTCTGGTGAGACATTTGGGAACACAGGTTGACAGCAATCTTAACTTCGATCATGTGTCCACAGTGGTAAGGAAGACCTTCTACCTTACACATCTTATTAGTAAGGGGATCACATCCAGAACTAAGGATATTATAACTCCCCTGTACTCCTCCCCCATCAGACCACTAATAAAGTACAATGCTCCTTTCTGTATGTACTTCACCAGACACCTGCAGCAGCTGGAGAGAGATCAGAGGTTTCTCACCAAGAAAATTCAAGGCCTTCAACACATGACCTACATGAACAGACTGAATTACCTGTCACTGTTCATTGTATGTTATAGGCTGCTGAGAGGGAGCTTGTGCCTAGCCTACAGAGCAGTCTCAGTCCCTGCCCTAATGGAAATGTTACACATTCTCATGTCAAATGGAATAAGATTCACTCACTCTAGAGATTTTAACCTAGCCTGCAACATTAACAGGGTATGCTAGAGAGACAGATATGTCTCCCAGAGATTAAAAAGCTTGTCTAGCTGGTTAATAGGCATTGGCCCTAGGGTCTGTATAAGCCTTGCCACTCCTCTGGAACA
This sequence comes from Protopterus annectens, assembly GCF_019279795.1. Taxonomy (NCBI): domain Eukaryota; kingdom Metazoa; phylum Chordata; order Ceratodontiformes; family Protopteridae; genus Protopterus; species Protopterus annectens. The sequence continues at coordinate 1,650,935,804 of NC_056725.1, forward strand.
AACTCTCAATTCACGTAAAACAGAGCTCCTCAATAACCCTATTTAAGAGTAACTTAGACAACTGGATGAGAGACCATAAATTTACCCCGAGGGTGTCACCTATGTCCCTCTTGGATAAGGGTAGTCAGTGCTAACCATGGACTCGCTCTGAAAATATAGATCATACAACTTCTTCAATAAGGGAACAAGGTTATAACATGGCTAGGCTTATAAAGACCCTGGGCCCAATAGCCTAGTATCCTCCTATGAACCTCTGAACAATCTGTTAAAGACAACACTCCCAGCTTTTCAATAACTTTCCTGAAGAGGAAAGTAATAAAAAATCAATAAATTTAAGAAAATGGAAATTATTTTCCACAAAGGCAATTTATCTGCCTAGCAAAGGAAAGCATAATTCAACCATTGATCCTCAAGAGGCTCAGACAAGTATACTTTTCAGTGGCAATAAAGCTCTGAAGAGCTTCCCACCCAAACTTGTCTTTTAGTCAGCTCAGCTCAAGCTGCAAGATAGTTTGAGCATGTGGAAGGTGCCCTGAAGCTTTGGATGCAGGCTGGCCATTATATGCTTGGCAAGATATAACCCATATAGCTCAGGCTACTTCAGCAGTGATCAATGTGATGAACATAATTCAGGTCTCCAGGACTATACAATAGTGGTGTGGGGGTCGAAGGGAGGGCTCTGAGTTACATACATGAAGAGGTATGAAATTTGACTATTACAAACCAAATAAGATTAAAGTGGCAAAGTACTACTTTCTGATGTGTATTGGAATGTATTTATGAATATTCAATAAAAGACTTGATACATTAAAGACACATTTCTTTCACTATCACAATGTCCATCACTAAGGTATATGAAATAAAGCCTCACTAAATTTAGAAAAAAATGTGCAATGTAGTAATTCTTCCCAAGATCTATTTATGTGCAAAAATAAGTCTTTCACAGAATAAAAATCACTCCAAAATATTTCTATATTCAGTAAGATGGACAAATAGACATAATGTAAACAACCACTAATAATTTGCCTCACACAAACTGCCATCAGACAAAATCCATCAGAAATATGTGTACTCTGATAGAAATGGGCAAGTAAGTAAAAGATTTTGCAGTGTAGTCCAGTGCAAAATATTGCCTATTAATCAGCTAGACAAGCTTTTTAATAGCATTATACAAATGATAATTTACTTACTATCTATATTGTTCAATCTACTACATCTGTTATAATGCATAATGCATAGTTATTAAGAATGAAAGATATTGTTCACCGTCTCAGTAGCAAAACACTTACCTGCAGGGTAGTGTACATTAATCAGGTACAAGGGTTCTCAGTTTATATGAAGTATATGTGAAGTAGAGTCTTATAACAAAACTGATGATATTTTCCACTGGAATGCAGACGTATATGAGGATACAAAAAATAAAAGTAAGGGATTCAAGAATATAAAAAGGCTAGTATTAATATTCCAAAACAATTTAAGTTACAAGAACGTAATGTAGAGAAGCACCGAAGTATGGATAGCAGACCTTAAATTCAGCAAGGCATTTGTCTGTTTAACTTATTAGAAGATGATACAGAGGATTATGAGTGGTTCACCGATGCTAACTGCTTTATTATGTGTATGTGACGTGGATGCCAAGAAATTCTCCTAAAGAGCGAAGCTCAAGAGTTGAATCTCGTCATCCATGTCAAGAACACAATGTTAGGTTAACAATTGTCAAACTGCTCATAAGTCCTTGTGTGCATAGAACTTTATCTGCCCCATGTATTACAAGTTCCTGTAAAAATGAAAAAAGAAACAACTCTAAGGGTTTTATCAACTTTCAAAGCCATAAAACACTTGTGAATTCTTTCAGAAAGGTAGTGTAACAGTCCACTTTCTTTACACTCACCCTTCCATGCCTTTCAACTGTCCATATTTTCACAAACTGTTAAGATTTTTGCCTCATATGTTGGGTGTGTTCCTGAGTTTTGGACAAATTACTGAAGATTGAAGACACTAAATAATGGCATACATTAAAGTTTCAGCTTTTGTATCCTTCAGAAAATCAGGCAAACATACAACATGTTCTTCCAGGAACTTTCTAGGTTTAAAACAGGAAGTCAGAGCCATGTTACCAAAAGAGAGCAGTCAGAAATACATTTTTTATTCTGCCACTGTCATTTGTACTGGTGAATTGGACTGCCTAGCTGCAGACCTGACCTTAATAACTTTAGTGTGGGGGCAGGGGTGATTCTAAACATTTGTTGAGGTCAGGTCTCATGCCACTCTAGTCCTTAACTGATTTCTCTTTTTCCAAATATTGGAGCAAAATCCCTTGCACTACAAGGAACTTAGGTTTATTAAGTTGTCGGACAGTCTTCCAAGTAATGGAAAGGTAGTTGGAACATAATATAAAATGATAAGTAAAACAGGAAATAGTAACAGAGAAAAGTAGCTGGTAGTATAGAGGAAGGGTCAAGTTTTAGGACCAAGCTTATTCTATATATTATTTATTTTATTTATTTTTATTTATTAGATATATAAAAGGTGCATGTCATATAGTATGAACTTTCTTGCAGTCCATAGAAAAATATACGATAGGGTTACACAGCTGAGAACATTATATACCATGAAAAGAGACCTAGACTAGCTAATGACATGGTCAAAAAAGTTACACTTTAAATACAGTCTAGATAAGAGCTCAACAGGACTCATGGCCACATTGAAGTAAGATAGTGTCTGTCCTGTGAGTGTGCATGATGTAAACTAAGGAGTGTGGATAATAAACCAGAGATATAGAAGTGAGACTGCACACACTTTGCAATATCAGATAGGTTATTCAGGAAGATATGAGCATTGTCTAGCCTACCCCAAGAGGACAATAAAGGTTTATACTGCGGCAAATTGCACTGAATGAATTCATGGACATGTCGAACACATACCTCTCAACTGTACAGATTTTCACAGAATGCCCAGATTTTTGTCTTATATTTTTGGTCCATTTGTCAAAAAATTGTGGCATTCTGGCAAATTAGCGGCAAATCATTAAAGACTGAAGTTAAAAAATAATGACAGACATTTGAGTTTTAGACTTCATACCCTTCAGAAAATTTATGCTAATGCAAAATCTGTTATTCTATCAACTTTCTAAGTTTGTAAGAGCAATATTTAAAAATTGTCCCTATTTGTACCACTTTTAAAGGTTCATAGGTTGGTACTAGGTTATCAGCCCTAGGGCCTATACAAGCCTAGCCATAACAATTCCCTGGATATTTCTTCCCACAATATTTACTTCCCTGGATCCCTGTCTAGCAGGGCGACTGATGTGATCCACAGGCTGAATTTCCTATCTCCCATCCAATCGTCAAGGTTCCTTTTGAAGAGGGCCAAGGAGGAGTTCTACTTGACATGTATGGGCAGTCTATTCCAGAGTATGGGGAGTCTCTGGGTCAGGAACCTATCCCTCCAGCATGTTTTGTTTATTGTGATGACAAGGTTTAGATCCCTGGAGCATGTGGTTCTGATGGATTGGGATTTCTTTAAATGGAGCATGTCCAACAGCTCAGGGTTTGACATGGCCTTTTATGTTAAACAGGGATCACTTCTGAGTAGATGATACGCGGCAGAGTATAACTGGAGTTTTTTTAGATGGTCAGCATAGGGCATCTGCTTTAGGCCTGTGATTCTTTTAGTGAGATATTTCTGCGGCCTTTCCAGCTGTTGCAGATGTCTTGTGAGGTACACACCAAATGAGGCGTTGTACTCTATAATGGGTCTAATGAGGGATGAGTACAGTGGGACAATGACCTCCTTATTTTCTGGATGAAAAGCCCGTAGTGATGAGTTGTGCCACATAGAAGGATTTCCTGACTGTTGTGGTGATGTGGTTATCGAAGTTGAGACCACTGTCCATCTGTGTCCCTAAGTCTCTCATCACACTTTCGGTGTTTAATGTACTGCCACCTATGTGGTAATTTATGGGTACATGGCTTTTCCCAAAGGGAATACATTTCTTGGCATTAAGTTTGAGCCCATGGCTCTGGCACCAAGCATCTGTTTCTGTAATGCCCTTTTGTAGAATATCCACATAATTTGGAGACTCAATAATGGCTTCCAGTTTGCAGCGAACTTTGTTAGCCAGAGTCCCTTAGTGTTGGCCTGTACTTCAGAGAAGTAGATGCCAAACAAGAGTGGTCCCAGGACTCAACCCTGAGATACTCCACTTGTCTGGAGTTGTATTTGGAGTCAACTACTTTTACAGTCTGGGTTCCGTCAGTAAGCCAATTGGCAACCCATCGAATGACGTAGGGATTTATGTCCAGCTTAGTAAGTTTATCTATGATTCCAGAGTGGGGGATGGTGCTGAAGGCCTTGGTGAGGTCCAGATAGGCTGTGTGGACCACCTTACCCTCATCCACAGCTCTACTGATTCAAAGAAGTCAGTCAGGTTCAGGAGACAAGTTTGACCCTTCACGAAACCAAACTGGGTGGAGTCCGGTGTTTGAAGGTTGCCAATGTCTTTGTTTATAAGTTCCATGATAATGCATTCCATGACCTTGCAGATCAGGCTCATCAGACTGATGGGATGGTAGTTCCTGGAATCCAAGGTGGATCCTCCCTTCTGGAGTGGGCTATAACTGTAGCTGTGCGCCACTTCGTGGGCACGAAGCCTGAGTTGAGGCTATGATTAAACATGACACTTAGGTGAGGTGCCAGTTCATTTTGTATATCATGTAGTACAAAGCCCGGAATGTCATCTGGTCCCGTGGATGCTGCATTCTTAGCTTTGGAGAGTGCAGTTTATATCTATGTGGCCGTGATTACTGGAATTTGGCAATTTTTTGTTATTGAGATGGGCCCTTTAGGAGGTGAGGGGGATGAAGTTGGCACTAAATTGATCTGCCTGGATATTGGCAATATCCTTGGGATCAGTATATTTAATGCCATTCTGTTGTAGCTCAGCAGATCTGAGCATTGCAATTTAAATTCTTGACATAACTATAGAATGCCTTGTGATTGTCTTTGGAATCTTTGGCAATTTTATTTTCATAACTAGCTTTGGAAGATTTTATGAGGGATCTCAGCTTCTTACTGAGGCTGGAAGGGAGTTTTTTGCATCCTGGGATTTTCCTCTTTTCTGCAACAGTTTCTTCCTTTTGTTGTATAGTTTGTTTATAGCAGAAGACCACCAGATTGGCTTCTGTTTTTTGGAGGAGAAGATCTTGGTTCTATTTGGGATGGCACAATTCATGCAAGAGTGGATGTGCTCATACCGTGCCTTAGTGAAGGATTCAGCAATCAAACTTTCAGGTCCCGTCTGCATAGGTGTCATGAAGTTTGTCACTTCTGACTTGATTAGCATGAAGTTGACTTTGGAAAAGTTTTTTGCAGAGGTTTCCTTACTGGGGGCGGGGGTGGGATGTGGATGTCAAGAGTGATTAGCTTATGGTCAGACCTGACCAATGAAGGGGTGACCACTGGTGTGGAGCATCTATCTCCCATGTTGGTAATGACCAGGTCTAGGATATTGGAGTCCCTGGTGGAACAATGGATTAGTTGATCCAGGGCATTGGCATTTCTGAATTTCAACAACCGTTGGGAAAAGGTGTTGGTACCCGAGTAGTTTTCATGGCTTTGTCCAGATTTCTTACTCTAAGAGGTTGAGAGGTATGGTCTAACATCAGTGGTATTGCGATTTCCATTAACAAGCAGTCATTACATGTGCAGGAGGAAAAATATGTTGCAGGAAAGTACTGGCATGTAAGAGATTTTTTACTCTCCATATGGGCCCATCTCTCAAACAAACGGTGCAGGACTAAAGGACAAACACATACAAATGTCTAGATAAATGCACAGACTTGAGGAACAGTTGTACATACTGCTCATACAATTTCTGAAAGTGGATACAACAGCAGTTGTGGCAGTAGCATGCATACTATGAAAGCTAGGTAGTGAGACACAGAACACATTCAAATCGTTATACAGTGCAATCCACAATGATATGTCACAAAAAGACAAGTTAAATGAGCATAGTGCAACACACAACAGCAATACTTGGCTTCCAACACTCAACACACCTCACAGTTAGTTGTAACATGACATCAGAATTAAACACAGTGAACTGTGCAAGCTGAGAGAGTTGGGTTAAAAAAAGAACAGTAGACAAGCCTATAACACTGTCGTTGTCCTCCTTGCATCAGCTGTAACCTCCTTTGTGTGACAATCAGCAGAGCCATGCAGTCAAAGGAAAATTTTCATCAGTTTTTACCGCAGCATGCAAAAGGACAATTACTAGTCCCAGACATTGATGACGTTTGCTTTTTGCTAACATTCATGCAAAAGAAAATGCACAAAATTGTTGTTAAACTGGACATACTCACAAGGAAGTGCAGTATCTAGGAGATCAATAATGTTCACTCATGAAAAAATATAAGACATCACACCACTAAATTCCTCTCTTTTTTTTTTTTTTGTTTGTTTTACACACTCATGCACTGTAGCCAATGCTGGATGTGACCACATACCTATGCATCTCACAGACTATAGACCTGTGCAGTAGAAGTTGACTCCAAAGAAGAACTCTTAATACAATTATTAGAAGGCACATAGATGAAGGCATAACCTAAACATTGTGTTTTAATGTATACGGGCTGCCTTAAAAGGGGATGCATCACCTTGGGGAAGAAAACCCTCCATATGTGAAAGCATTACCAATAAGGAACATTATTTTGCCACTTTATACTGGTCACAGTAATACAAGTGGCTCTCTGCATCTGCCTGTTGAAATCAACATTCTTTAAACCTGTGCAACAACTGCTGATGGCTCAGGAGAAGTCATATCACAGGAAAGCATACAGTTGAAGAGATAACTTAAGCAGTGATTTGGAATGGATATGGCTTCTCTAAAATGGAGTAAACAACTTGGAATTTCTGTCTCACAGTGTCATTGCTACCGCTAAGTTGATTTGTACTCATCAACACCAATCCTGCTTACTTTTATTTTCTTGCACTCATATAAGGTGCACATTGCTGGATTTGAACACCTGCTTATCTATGACCACATTCTCTAGCACTGTGGATTAACCACTGATGTCACAGGAGAAGTCAAACTGCAAGTGTCAGATAGAACATAGTTGCAGGGAGAAAGGCACATGCCTGGGGGGGATTGGGTATGTGCTTTGTCAAACAGATATCGCCAATGTGTAGATCACAGATCACAGCATCATACTGTATTAATAAGTCAAACATCCCCTCAGGAGTACATTAAGGCATCTGGACTGTTATAATAACATCTGTCTCCTCATACTGATATTAGCATTCCTTTCTATGATGCAGTGGGGTGTAGTATATTAGCATACAGAGCAACATATGAATGTAGCTGAAGGCAAATACTGTTCAATTTTTGCCATATGATGTAAAGTGTTTTTTCTTTTACCACCAGTTAGATTTGCTGATCGATGCCAAGCAAAGTGCAGAGGTGACAGCAGCAAGAGTAATCTGTTGTGTTATTAAAAAGTATTGTGTCAATGTTAAGTGATACATTTGTTACTTCACATGAATTGTGGTGGAGACTGAGATATGTGTGTGTGTAAGATTGATGCTATGTATACATTACTAGAGTTCAAGTCATGAAAGATATGTGCTCCACAGCAATGTTATCACAAGTGAAATCACAAAGGGACTTGTACTGGCATGTGTCTAGCAAGTCTCACGTGAAGAAACTGTACAGAATGGCAAATAGAAAGGTGATGTTACAGCGAATCAACACCAAAATATAGGTTTTAAACTGTGGAGCTAAGACTAATGAGGTTGGCGAGCTCAGGAAGCTTATCGGGCAGCTCACTCAGCTTGTGGGGCTTTTGACACCAGTAAGCCAATCATTGGCCACGGTTTTGATGACGTTTTCTATGCCAGGAAACCAGGAAGTGCCACGGCATTTGGATGTGCGAGAGAGACGAGCCGTTGGTGAGGAAAATGAAAGCAGGGACGCTGAAAAGCAAAATGGAGCTGAATCAAGTAGCCTAGATGGATTTCCACAGGTTTTTATGGATGAAACTGATCGCGGACAGTCTCAGCAACCAAATAGTGGCAATAATGTATGCGAGGGATTCCGTAATGGCCCCGGTGCAAACGTTAATCCAACAGGTACCAGAAGACAATTTAATGACATTTTTAACGTTGTATTTGATTTTGCCACTAAAGACACTGGTAAAGACAATTTCCAACGGACTTTTGTGCAAAAGCTTGAGGACTTGGACTATTTTTTATACAAATGTAAAATGCTTGAGATGGACAATACTTATTTAAAGTATTGTTTAGAGCAGAAAATAGTGCCCAAAGGGCTTAGGGTATGCAAGTACCCTAATAAGGTAGTGGAAGGAACAGAGTTTTATTTTCAATTAATTGAAGCTTTTGACAACTGTGGATTTGAGATAATGAGGGCTATTATAAAGAACAATGAAGTAGAAATTAAGAAACTACAAGAAACTGTTGAATGAATTAACAGGGATATAACCAATGATTTATTATTCACAGTTGAAGAAGAAAGAATTAAGTATCATAAACTTTTAGATAACTTAGAAATTAAATGTTTAGAGGTAAAGAACAGAAAATTGAATAAAATAGATAGGGACATCAATGAATATAAAGCTAAAAAAACAGTACCCAAAGCCTAAGAATTGGGTAAGAAATAGTAGAAATTATGAAAGAAATTATTATAGGAAAATTAACAATGATATTTCTGACAATGAACCACCTTTGGATGATGATTATGAAACTGCATTTCCGCCTCTAAGAAGGTCAGAGAGGCTTATGCACAGGGAACCCGTTAGCTATAATTCAAAAAAACTACAAAACCAGAAACTGGGGAGCTCAAGAGAGGAGACGACCAGTCTGGGAACAATAATAAATGATGGTTTTAAATACACTTATAATGATTTTAACATTTTTAACTACACTGATGTAACAATAAACATTAATTATTTTGAATTACTTACAAAAGGGTTTGGTTTTATTCCTAAGGGAAGAACAAACATTTTTAAATTATTAATAGATATTAAATTATTTATTAGGAAGAAAAATCTTGAACTGTTATTTAAAGGAAAAGGTTTTAATTCTAATAATGAGCAATTGTCCCGTAAAAGTATTTTTAATCCCCCATTACATCCTCAGCTCAGAAACTTTGAACTAGGATTGGAGCACGAGCTAAGGAAAACCTTGGGTAGTCAAATGGTGCATTCAAATTTAACTGGCCCTGAGCTGGTGATTTTAAAGTCACTAAGTGAAAATAAGAGTATAAGAATTATGAAGCCAGACAAGGGTGGGGGAGTTGTACTGATGGACCACATAAATTATGAGAGTAAAATTTTGAAATTTTAAATGATACTACAAAATACACCAGAATATCTATAAATGAAATAAATATTGCCTATAAGAGAATTTATGTCATTTTAAATGATTTATTATTGGATGGGGTTATTGACCTGTGTACATTTAGATACCTGCATGTGGAAAAACCGAGAATAACCTCTATTTTTGGGATACCGAAGGTGCATAAAGACGTAAATGACCCGCCTTTGAGAGTTATAGTTTCATCCGAAGGTTCGGTCACTGCACCTCTAGCAAAGTTTATAGACCAGAAGGTAAAGAAGCTTGTTAGCAATAATTCTGTTATTTTAAGGGATTCCTGGCAATTTTTAAGGAACCTGAATGATTCCCTGGTTGGAGAAACAAAGGGCTTTGGTACTCTGGATGTAACCGATTTGTTTACAAGTATTCCTCATGACACAGGTTTAGAATGGTTTGAAGAAATGTTGGTAGATTCTAAACTTTTGAAACAAAATGACTTTAGAACTGTGTTATTATTGATGGACATTGTGTTAAAGAACAATTTCATCTTTTTTCAAGGCGAGTATTTTAGACAAATCAAAGGTGTAGCTATGGGGGCACATTGTGCTCCCACATATGCTAACATTATAATGGCATATTGGGAGAGTAAATTTGTTTTGAATTCTGAATACAAGAACAAGTGGAAGTTATATTGTAGATTCCTTGACGACCTGTGTTTTTTGTGGGGGGGTACCGAGGATGAATTTGTGAATTTTGTTGAATATTTAAATGGTACCACCGAATTTTTGAGATTTACACACAAATTCACAGTAGAGGAATTAAAATATCTTGATGTAAATATTGTAAAGACACGAGAAGGTTTTAAATCTAGAATTTTTAGAAAAGAAACCTTCTCAAACTCCTACCTACATTACTTGAGTTCACACCCACCACATCAAAAAAGAAGTGTCCTAAAAGGGCAATTCGTGCGGTTGTGTAGGATGACCTCTGATGATTTTTGGTACATTAATGAATGTAAGAACTTAAAAAATATGTTCTTGAACAGAGGTTATCCGGAAGAACTTATTGATAGTATTTCTAAGGAAGTCATGGAGGGTAGGAATGGCAGGTTTGCTCCTATACTGGGTAAAATAGAAAATAGTGAAACTCAGTATGTGAAAAATACCAATATAGATGGTTCGAAAGATGATTACACTTCAGGTATTATCACTACATATGACGGACAAGCAGGAGTGATAAGAAGAATTTTCAACAAAGAGTGGAATAATTTTTCAAAGATTTCTGATTTAAGTCATATTTTTCAAAGTGACATAAAATATATATATAGGAAAGGTAACAGCCTAAAGGATATTTTTGAAAGAGGTAGTAAAAAGAATTTTTCAGTTACAGGCAGTAACAAAAGGGCTGGTGTATATAAATGTGGTTCATGCAGTTACTGCTCTTATCTTATTACAGGAGATTCTATTAACTTGCGGGCTAGGAATAACAAAAAATTAACTTTAAAAACCTTTGCAAATTGTTGTACCAAAGGAATTATTTATTTAGGTTTATGTAAAAAATGTGATGCCTTTTATGTGGGTAAGAGTGAAAGAAAGATTAAACAAAGAATTTATGAGCATATCTATGATATTCGAACTAAATGTGAAACAAATTCTTTGTATAAACACACTAAAACATGTCTGGAAGCAGAATTTCAATTTTTTATACTAGAAGTTGTATCAAAAGATCCTAGGGGTGGCATGTGGGAGACCTTGGTGGAATACAGGGAATTATACTGGCAAATTGTACTGGAAGCCAGTAAGACCCCAGGTTTAAATTATATGATCTCTCTCACCCCTGTATTAAAAATGAGGTCTGCAAAATTGTGAGAGATGTGTGTAGTAATATGGATGGCCATTAGAGGGAACTATCACATTGTGTTTTACATTTTTGTATTCATTTATTTTAAGTGACCTATATTTACATGTGAATTTATTTTTCTAATGTTTTAAATACATTTCTACATCAGGTAGTATTTGCAATATGTGTCTTTTAAATTAGGAATTTAATGTGGTTTTATATGTGTAATAGAATTTTATATATATTTTTTTTAATGCATTTTTAATGTATTTATTCATTCAAAGTTTATTTAGAGCATTTTCATTGGCTAATTTAAATGGGTTGAGGAGTATTTAAGTGGTTTCCTGAATGTAATTGCATTATCTGACGAAGTTTTTGACGAAAACGTATGGGCATTATTATCAGCGTTTGTGTATGTTCGGTGATCTGTTCGGCTTATTAAAACAGTGTGCCTTATCTAGCAGTGGTTCAGGGTGCTTTGTTTGTTTATAGGTTGATGATGGCAGCTGTCACACAGTGACGATCTACTCATGCATTCCTATTAATCTGCAGATCAATACATGTTTTATTATAGTAGGCATCATTTAAATCTCACTGTTGCATGCATATAATGTGCAGGATAATAACAAGTCACGCATACAATTGCGCTCATCAGCACCAGTCTGCAAACCTGTTTGTAGTTGTGCACTTCAATGGAACTCTGTGTGAGACTGGGGAGGAAAACATGAGAAAATGCTACCCTCAGAATAACACAGTGGAGTGACAAGTGCATTGGCATGGACTCCTCATACCAAGTATATGCAGCTAATACTGACCACTGTCACTACTTTCATTCTGTCTGAATCAGTTGCACAGTGCACTGCTGGCAAGTTTATTTGCATGATCAACATCAAAGGATTGGTGCCTGCATAATTACATTTTAAGTTGTTGCTATAGTATAAGAATTAGGAGTAGGGTCAGCTGCTTGATGCTAAGGGTTGCACAAATTCTGAGTACAGAAATTGACATCTATAGGTCATTTCAAGTCATGCGTGTGGTGTGACGTAATTTTTGACCAGATTAAAGGTGTGAAATGGGTTGATAGGACAATGATGAAAATGGGAAGCAAGCAGAGGGTAGGACACTGGAGGAGTAATTAAGGAATGAGCAGGATAATGGTGGGAGAGGACCTTAGCTATCCACGTCTTCCCAAGCTAACATTGTACTTGTACAAACAATTTAGTAAATATGGATAATCACATCATAAAGGATGTGTGAAAACAACTTAATAATGTTGTCTGACTAATTTAGCCATGTGTAAAGTGGACAGTTATGTATGAAGTGTATTATTTATTTAGTTTTTTTGTGAGACACATGCCCTTTTTGCCTTTTTTTTAAAAAGAGAAAATAATTTTTGGGAAGGTATTTAGGAATAATGGAGTACTAGGAATACAGGCCATGTAAGACAGACAGGGATGGTAATGCACACAAGAGGGTGTGAGGCACAATGGCTGGGATTAGATATAGGACTTGTCTAACAAGTATGTCCTGATGTGCCAATAGTTGATAACCTATTGGAAAAATCAGTGCTGTTATGAAACTGCAATCAGTCTGTGGTATCACAGTCTCTCTTGACATATCTCTCAATTGCCTTCAATCTCTGCAAAAACTACACATGAAAAATCTGTAATGAAGACCTATTTGCGTTGCCACATCATGGTAATATATTGCATGGTTAGGGGGCCATATACTTTCACAACCGAGGACCTGTAAATAATCCTCCCATCAGCTGAGGAGGTCTTGTATTCATCTTTTTTAAGTCTTTGTACTGGTGGCAGCACTGTTCACCCACATGAAGAATGGCAGTATCAAGGGTAATAGCATTCGCTAAACTATTCCAAACCTCAACCTTGTACTGAGATCCAGTATAACAATCCTGTAGAAGCCTTTACCTGCAATGTTTAACAAGGAGTCATACAAAAATCTTAGACTCCTCCCAGCACCACCTCTGTGCTCTAAATGGAACACTACCATATCCATCACCTGCCATGTCTTCCCTTCAAAGATCTCAGGAAAAATGTCGGGGAATTGGTACCCAAATAAGATCTCATTTGCTCCAGCCTGCTCTCAATGATGGACACAGTAGATTACCACAACTACAAAAGAAAAAACACAGAAATGAGCTAGAATTAATTAAATATATGCATGTAGTTATTATTTCTTCAATGTCTAGATTAGGTTAGAAATGTGACAGTCACACTTGGCCATGTGTTGGTCAGTGTAAATACATGCTCCACAGTGACCACAGCTCATTTTGGTTACTATTGATACTTCATTTAGATTTCAAAAGAATTATCCTATTTCTGAGAATTTACTCAGGGACAGTTTATATAATCACCTGCACAACATTCTTATTCTTCTTTGTTGTGTTTAAGCAAGTTTGGTTTCAGTATTACAAAATGCATTGCTGTCACATAAACAATAAAACAATGCCAGTGACAGCACATTGAAATCAAACCAATAAAAAAATGAGACATGAACTTCCAAACTCTGTATGTCAACTAGTATTATAAAATGACTGTCCATTAATATTCAAAAATGAGCACGCCAATTGGTCAGCCCAACCAGCATGCCCGTTGTAAATCAGAGAATAAACAAACGGAAAAAGGTTCACTCACCTGGACTTTTTTCTGTTAGTATATCTCATAAATTGTTTACTTTTCTTTCTTTTCTTATAATAAAATAACAAAATGGAAGACCTCAAATAGGGTTACCACCTGTCCCACTTTGTGAGGGACAGTCCCACTTTGGGCATTTGTGTCCTGACAAAAAATTAAAAAAAATGGCAAATGTCGAGATTTTAGGACAAAATTATTTCCTATATTTTATGTAATAGTTGCATAAAACAGTTATTCTGTGTATAAAATACCTAAATGTTATAAGAAACATAATAAGCAACTAAAATGCTACAAGAATAAGCTTTTATTTATGCAAAAAAAGTTACGTTCTATCCTTTGTACTGACCATGGGTATGTGTCGGCCTGTAAAATCTGATGTTTGTACCGAAAATGTCCCACTTTGGCCATTTGAAAAGGTGGCAACCCTAACCTCAAATGAAAGAGGGAGATGGTACAGGGAAAAATAAAAGGATAATCAGGTACATTCTGGAAAACTATAGAAACTTATCTGATTATTTTTTTATTTTGTCTGTCCCGGGTCTCTCAAATGTTAAAAGTCTCCCAGTTTCTTTTTTCTCTTTTCAATTAAAAAAAAAAAAAAAAAAAAAAAGCAACAACGGAGAACTTTCTTTCTCCATTGCTTTCTTTGCACAGCATTGATGTGCTGCATAAAAGTGAGAACACGAGTCCCATAGGCATGTGCAGTAGATCAGACAAAGCCCCAGGATACCAGAAAAACATGGAAGGGCACCATGGAGGCATTATACAAGGTCATTATTTAAGAAAAGAAAGTTTTTTTTTCCTTAAATAATGTTGTTGTATAATAGCAATAACCAACTCCGTAGTTGTGGTATATTGAAGATTTACCCACGGTTGGCTTTATTTAATCACAGGGGCTTTGCCCTTGCGACTAAACCACACCAACTGTGGGTAAATCTTCAATATGCCACACCAACATTGTTGGTTATCGCTTAAATGCCATCAGGGGAACTAACATCCCAAGTGTCTTAGTTGTGGAGCACAAACATGTACATGACCTATGTCTGTCAACACTGTAACTGTTGTGCTGTAGTGTGTTCCTTTATTGGAATAATAATTTGAGGCAAAGATGGTTTTATGTAGAATATTTCACTGTTGAATTAAATGATTTAATATTTTCAAAGCTAATTGGCATGTGCCAAAGCCAATGTTATTTGTGTAACCAATGTCAAAGCCTTTGTGCATGCATAATTATTTTTTGAGATCTTGCCATAGGACAAGAAGTGCCATTTCTCTATAGCCAGTCCTAAAAACTGGGAGTGCTCTATGCCAGCTGTCTCACAAATAATAAAAAATGTCATTTTTACTTTAGAACACTTTGGTTGCTCATGTCTGTGATATGCTAATGTTTACACTGGCATAAGTATCATTTGGTAAGTATTAGTCTGAGGCAGGAATGTGATAGAAAAGAACTTCAGCAGTAGGGAGTTTATAAATATTTGGGAAGTAATGAAGAGCTGACAGTAAAACATGACCAAATATGAACAAAAACTCAGAAAGTAATATTTCAGAAGACTAAAATTAATACGAAAACAGCCCTGACAGCTAGGAACAAAGTTCAAGCTACAACAAGTTTGCAATTCTTGTTTTAACTTATAGTGTGGGGTGATTGACTGGCCCCAAAAAGCATTGTATCAGTTGGACAGGAAAACAAGAAAAATGCTTCACACTTATCAAATGACCCATAAAAATTATTCTGAAGGAAGTATGGGCCTTCTTGAAATTGATTTTATGTATAGATCTGCAACATTGGGACTGAATACATATCTGCTTACTATACCAGATCCAAACATAATGAAAGTTTTAAAATATGAGGAGAACAAGTCTAAGGTGACTTCCCGACTTAGTTTAGTAGAAGCATATCTGTGTCAAGCATGAATATAAATCAAACCAAAAATAGATAAAACTCAAGCAGCAATTGAATGTGCCAAAAAGCAAAAGAAAAAATATAAGGAGAAGGATCAGATGAAAAGGAAAGAAATGTGGAAAAGGCATAAATATAGTTGCAAATACGGAAAACACTTGGAACAACTTTATGTTAATCAGGATATGACACAGGAATGGTTAAAGAGAGGTGAATTTAAACCAAAAGATGAAAGGTTAATATTGGCTGCCCGGGATAGTAGACTATGTACATGTTGGTTTACAAAGTCCATTGAACATGTGGGAGAAACCGACAAATGCAGGTTCTATAAAACAGACCTGGAAACAATTGCACATCCTGTTGCTGGTTGTGACATACTAATGGCAGAAGGACTGTATACTGAAAGGCATAATAATGTATCAAGACTGTTGCACTGGGGAGCCACAAAGTGTTGTAGAGAATTATGAAGTTGATATCATATGAGATCACCCATTACCAACAGTTCAAAAAGTAGGTGCGAGAAAAGCAGATATAGTAGTCCATGAAAAGAAGATAAAAGTAGCATTGATCACTGAAATTTCTACACTCAGTGAATACAGAGTCTTACATACAGAGAGAGGGAGAGAGAGAGACAAAGTCATAAAAATACCAACATTTTGCAGACAGAAACAATGGCAATGTGAAAGGATACCCATACAGTTCCAATAGTAGTAGGACCAGTGGGTCTCATAGTAGATATGGCACTGGAGCATGGTGAACATGTTTTGAAAGCTGTTTTGCAGTACTCTTCATATTCACCTTTCTAGTTTTGTTTTCTCACTGTATTTCACACACAGTATTTATTCCACAGCATGCATGCAGCAATGGGTAATTATAATCATTAATGTGATCACTCTGGGTGAATATAGGTGACATCATCAGGGTTAGCAGCCACAGTCCACAGAAATATTATGGCATTACTGTTAGAACTTGCATGTGTAGCTTATATTAAATAAAAAAAAAATGATTACATGTGTGAAGACTGGTAGAGATGGGTGAAGGCTGCCAGCCTAGTCAAATAGAATTTGGTACATAATTCTATCATTTGTAAATACTGTGAAATGTTGAACTTAAAACAATGGGGCAACATTGCCCTCTGCTGTAAAGAAAGCTAAGTCAAGCATTTCTTGCTGGTCCTTTGAAATTAAAGTTATTTCATCACTGCCTTTGATGTTTACAAGTCAGCTCCAGTCGGGCTAGATGAAGGCTTCCTGTCTATTGTTTTAAGGCTAAAGTTAATGACCAGAATTTACATGTGGAATGTCCTTTATTGCTCTAAGTGTAAAAGAATGTAAATGCAGTTTCTGTCAGCCTAGGAACACCAAGAAAGTGTGAAATGATGTAATGTTTTATCAGAACTGCAGTTTCAATTTAAACAGTGAGAACCAGAGATTATTAAGCATTTTTGTCTTGAACATCCAACTTAGCACTGCCTTATGCTCTCTTTATGTAAGTAGTTTGCTAGAACTGGAATTGGAAAATATTAGACTAAGTGTTTTACTGTTATGTCAGAACTGTACTACTGATTTATTTTAAGTATGTCTGTGTGATCTCTGAACTCTTGACTAGCACTGTCTGTGTAGTAGAAAGTATTGTCTTGTGGTTTTAATTATTCATTATTAAATATTTTAAAACATTTTAACTGTGGCTGGTTTGTGTAGAGATAATTTAAACTCTTAAGAGCCTTTGGTAAAACTGTACAAAGCCACTCTAATAAGCTTTACCCCTGGGCTATACTACCAATTGGATATTAATATTGCACAGTAATAATTGGACACCCTTTTAAGAGCCTTTGAGTAGCTGATAAATATTAGCTGGATGGTGGCAGTAATTACTACCATATAGACTGCTTAAAAGGGGCACAGCTGGAGAACCTGTGCCAGCCTTCCCCAGAAGGGTCTGTGTGGTTGTGTAAACTCTTATCTCAATGTGTGTGTGTGCATGTGTGTGTGTGTGTGTGTGTGTGTGTGTGTGTGTGTGTGTGTGTGTGTGTGTGTGTGTGTGTGTGTGTGTGTGTGTGTGTGTGTGTGTGTGTGTGTGTGTGTGTGTGTGTGTGTGTCAGCTACTTGGGCAGGGACACAAAGCACTGGTTGGACAGAGAGGGTGCTGGCAATTTTAGCTTGCCCAGCTAGGCTGAGATCTGCACTCTATAGCTGTGCCAGTGGGGAGTCTTATTGGGAACCTGGGGAGCAAGTGAACAACTGACTGTGATCTCTGTGTGCTCTTAAGGGAAATTGCACTTTGCTGTGTGTATTTATTATCCTCTCCTCATATATGAGACACCCTCTCTGGTGTTAGTGGTGAGGATTGAGGCTCCTTAATTGCTGGACCAGGGCACGGGCATCACCTATTAATTGGTGGCAGTGGCTGGGATATCCACATCACATATTAATTGGTGGCAGTGGTTGGGATATCCTCCCATATTAATTAACAAAAAGCACGGTAGAATAAACAGGATACCAAACAAAGATGAAATTTATTTAGTGCTTTCATCAAATATTACTATTGACTTCTTCAGAATACCTGACAGTCTGAAGGACCATCTTTTATATACATCAGACAATTACTTCATCAATCAATCAATAAAACACTCATAAATACTTAAAGAAATTGACTCCCTTAACTTATAAAATTATTTCCTTCCACAATAAAATGAACTAGTTCATAGTTACACTACAAAAAGTATGTTTTGAATATGAAACCTAAAACCAGGTTATAGAAAAATCACCTAATAATAAGTGCATAAAATGCTAAAAATCCTAGCAAAAGAAATAAAATGAATAAAAATGAACAGTAAATGCATATATATGTGTGTATGCAAAAACAAGTATGTGCAGTAAAAATCCAAATATCCTTATGCAAACAGTGACTGAGGACAAAATAGAAGTTGATATTAAATCTTACATGTTAAATAAACAGCATGTCATAGTGTACACCTCACTAAAATAAAAAATCAGCTTTTAGTTTTAAATAACTAGTGAGGGACACCATATGATTCAAGCCTGGACTGGTGGTGGCATTAACTCTAAGTTGCCACATTAGTTCTTTATATTCGAGGAACCAATCAGTAGGTCCCCCTCTCTCATCCATTACCACCCTTTCCAGTACAATAAACTTGAAATTATGACTTGGAAAAGTATTGACATGCTTTGCCAAAGGGTTTTTAATATTACCTTTGGTTATGTCATAAATGTGTTGATAGACACATGTCCTGAAGGCATTTTTAGTCTTGCCAATATAAAACCCAGGACACGTCTGGCATATGGTTGCATACACCACTTGTTTACTCCCACAATTACAGTTCTGATTGAATCTCACCCATCCAAAACCTTCAATAAAAACTCTGTCACTCTCTAATATATATTTTCATTGGGCACAATGCCCACATTTAGTCATTTTCCCAATACCAGGTTTTGTATTCTTACTCTTGGACTCCAAAAGGTTCTTGATACTATAACTGGGGTGTCACCCACCTTCCTCCCTATGGTCTCATCACTCCTGAGAATGAACCAATTTCTGGCCAAGATGTCCCAAATCAATGGGAATTGTGGATTATAGGTGAGAATAAGTCCATGTTTAAATGGAACAGTTGTCGGTACCCTACTATCTGTAGGTGCACAAAGTCTGGAAATGTCCAAACCTAACAATGGAGAGAAATAACGTCCACTCTCTTTTTGGTTACTTCATCAAGTAATGGTTTCATGAAATCTTTAGGGTACCCCCTATTAACCAATATACTCAATAAAACATCCCTTTCCTTATAAAAATCATCAATTCTACTGATCATGCGGGCCAATCTCACCCCTTGTCCTTTAATTAATGATCTTTTTTGATGAGGGGGATGCCCGCTCTCAAAATGGAGAATGGTGTTCGAGTATGTTGGTTTCCTGAAAATATTTGAATAAAACTGACCATTCACCAAATCCTTGGAAATGTGTATGTCAAGATAACTGATGGATTCAGTGTGGGTCACCATAGTAAACTTCAAAAAGGTAGTGCTGGAGTTAAGAAACAGTAAGAATTCAGACAACTGCTCCTGATTCCCCCTCCAGAAAATGAGGATGTCGTCCAAGTTCCGCCCATAAAAAGAACAGTTTGACATCCATTCGGATGTAAATACTTGTGACAATTCCCATTGGGTCAGGACAATATTGGCAAAAATTGGTGCACAAGCTGCCCCCATCGCTATACCAGATTTTTTTTAAAAAGATGTCCCTCAAATGTCAGGAAACTGTTTTCCAGGACTAGTTCCATTAGAGTTCTAAATGTAAGAATCCTGGTATGAGAAAATGTGTGGTGACACAAAAAATCATAAAACAATCCAATGCTTTCCGAATGCGGAATGACATTTAATAAGTCTTTAATATCAATGGTTGTGAAAATTATGTTCCTGCAAAAGAGATCTTGCTTGATTTTTTTTTTTTTTTGCTTGATTTTTTTAAGACAGTCCCATGAGTCTTTGATAATGTGAGTAAATGGACTCCGTTTTTTAACTTATGGTCCAAGAATTTAGCAATGCTAATAGTCTTTGAACCTTTTGCATCCACTATGGGCCTTAGTGGGGGATGGGAGATATCCTTGTGGATCTTTGGGATCCCAAATATAGTTGGGATCCGAGGATGTTTCTGTGTACAAAAATACATTTCCTCCTCGGATATCTGATTGTTAAAGAATAAGTCACTAAGGACCATATCCACATGACTGTACGCAATGTTTAATTCATTGCATGATATTTGTACATATCCATCTCCAAGAAGATGTTCTAACATGCATCTCATATTAATTGTTTGGAAGTGGTGGGATATTCACATCACATATTAATTAGTTGGCAAATACTAATTGGCTTGTAGTGGTGTGGGTAGAGTGAATCCTGTAGCTTGTGTACAGTGACCTTTGAAGGTGTTTTGTACTCTAAAACAGCCACGCAGTGAGTTCAGATCACAATTGTTTTATTTCTTCTGTTAGCTTAGTCAGGGTGAGCAGGCAGCATGTCAGCAGAGGAGTATAGAAAGCTAACAAGGAGCCAGCTGGCGGAGATGTGCCAGGCTAGGGGACTGTTGCATGGAAACCTGACTAAGGCAGACCTGATTGCAGCCTTGGTTACAGCTGCATCAGAAAACAGCAGCCAGGAGGACAATCAGACTGACAGTGGAGATACAATATTCTCTGAGAATGGACAGCTCAATCTTTCTGTGAAGGACTTAAAAATCCAGCTGGAGCTAAAGAGACTTGAGTTGGAGGCCAGGCATGTGGAATTAGAAGCAAATGAGAGACTGTGACATTTGCAGGCTGAGGAGAATGAGAAGCTGTTAACGTCTGCAAGCTGAGGAACAAGAGAGGCAGAGGCAGCATGAGAAGGAGATGCTGACTCATTGTTAGAGTCATGGAGGTAATGGGGAAGAGAGTAACTGGACCCCAGAAGCACAAAAGGTCAGTAAATTTTTTCCACAGTTTAAAGAGGGGGATCATTTTGATAGTTTCATTCATATGTTTGAGAGGGTATGTAAACACTATGAAGTTGACTAAGGGCTCTGGGTATGGTTCTTGACCCCCTTACATCATGGTAAAGCTGACTGCATTATCTAAAATGCCTGACATTGCATGTTTTGATTATACTGCTGTAAAGAAATGCCTTTTAGAACTGTTTAAGCTAACACCTGAAATGTATAGGAAAAGTTTTTGTGAGCATAGACACAAGGGAGATGAAAGTGTGTGTGAATATGTTGCTGAATTGAGCACTTATTTCCATAGGTGGGTGAGTGGATGTCAGGACACCACCTTTGAAGGGCTGGCAGACCTTTTAGTGAGGGAACAAGGTCTTAGCACTTTGCCTGAGGACATGAGGATCTGGTTAGCTGATAGACAATGTGCTACTTCAGATGAGTTGGGGAAGAAGGGAGACTTATACCTAGCAAGCAGGGCAGCCCTGCACAGGAAGGGAACCCTCAGTACTGCTCATGGGTCTAAAGGAACCCATGGTGGGCAGCACAGATTGACCCAACAGAATCTGCCAGTAGCAGAGGAAGCCGCTAGTCCAGGTACACGTCCAGGAGCTAGGGTTAAATGTTTTGAATGCAACCAGTGGGGCCATGTGGCATACAGTTATCCATGGAGGCAAGGTAGGGAAACCAAAGGTGAGGGAGCCAGTAAGTGGAAAAGAGAAAATGCCAATAGTAGGTACTCTTGGGAGAACAAGGGTACCAAACTACCATCCTGCAGATGTCCTGAGAGGGAAGGAATTGGATGAGGCAGTACCATGTGCTTATGCAGTTACACACAGTCAGGCTAGGAGACAAGCATGTGGGTTTGCTAGACTGGGGCAGACCCAGACAGACTGCATACTTGCAGCCCATACTGGTGAGGTGGTTACTTCAGGGAGGGAGCTACCCTTTAGCAGTGAGCCTGAAGGTGAGCCACAGCTGCTTGTGGGTACTGATGGTCCCTTGGACAGAGTGACTGCAATGGTAGAGGTGAGTAGTAGTACCCAGACTGACAGTGAGGCACCACTGTCAGAGGATGCCAGACTTCCTGTGGAAGGGGAGCTGGGAAGGGTTACAAAGAGAGAGTTGAGACAGGCTCAGCTCTCAGACCTTACATTACAAGGCCTGAGGCAGGTAGCTATGGAGGCACCTGATTTTCAAGGAAAGGGGAAATCTGTGTACTAGGACAAGGGGTTACTATACAGAGAGTTGACCCCTGGGGAGAGCTAGAAGGTGAGAGAGTACAGCAGTTGATAATGCCTAGAGCCTACCATCTGGCGCTACCAGCCATAGCCCATGATATTCCCTTTGCAGGTCATATGGGCATAAAACATACAAAGAGGCATATTATGCAGAACTTCTATTGGACTGGAATTTCCCGAGATGTAACAGGGTACGGCAGGACCTGTGAGCAGTGCCAAAAGGTAGGCAAGGCAGGAGACAAGGTGAGAGCTCCTTTGATGCCTTTGCCTGTGATTGAGGAGCCATTTCAGAGGGTAGCTATGGATATTGTAGGTCATCTGAATACCCCAAGTTTCACAGGGAAAAAGTATATCCTAGTGGTAGTGGATTATGCTACATGATACCCTGAAGCAGTGGTTTTGTTCTCCATGGAGGCAAAGAAGGTGGCAAATGTTTTTTTAGAGATTTTCAGCAGGGTAGGTTTCCCAAAGGAAATACTGACTGACAGAGGTGCCAATTTCATGTCAGACTTGCTAGCTTGTCTGTGGACATCCTGTGGGTTGAAGCACATGAAGACCACCCCCTACCATCCCCAGACTAATGGTCTTGTTGAGAGGTTAAACTCTACAATCAAGTCCATGCTACGGGCATTTGCAGATCAGTTTAAGAGGGAATGGGACAAATATTTGCCCCATATGTTGTTTGCTTAAGAGAAGTTCCCAGGAATCCACAGGTTTTTCACCCTTTGGGTTGGTGTATGGGCATAGGGTGAGGGGACCTCTAGATTTAATTCGAGATGAGTGGGAAAGTGAGTGCAAGTATCACAAGGAGTCTATTGTGGCATACATCCTAAACCTCAGGACAAGGCTCACAGAACTCATGGGATTGGCCCAGGAGAACCTGTCAGAAGCCAACAACAGAAAAAGGTGTGGTATGACAGGAATGCTCGAGCTAGAGAGTATGCTGTGGCGCAGCAGGTAATGGTCCTCATTCCTGTCAGACACAACAAGCTGCAAGCAGCTTGGGAGGGACCCTACAAGGTGATAAGAAAGGTAAGTAATGTTAACTACATGGTGAAACTGCTAGGCAGATGGCAGTGGCACAAATTTTACCATTTTAACATGATGAAACCTTACCATGATAGGGAGACCCTTGTGCTGAGCATTTGCAGTGGATTGCAGGAGGAGTCTGAGGGAGATCTGGGGAATGATCTCCTCAGTGAGGCTTGGGCTGACACCTCAGTGGAAGGGGTAACAATGTCCTAGCAGCTACCTCCTACCCAGGTTCGGGAAATCCGAGTAGTGTTGCAGGAATTTGGGGATATGTTTACTGGGAAACCAGGGTGCACCCACCTAGTGCAGCACCAGATGGATACAGAACCACTAAGGCCTATTGGGCAGTCCCCTTATAGAGTGACTGAGAGAGTCAAACAGACTCTGAGGGAGGAGGTACAGGAGATGTTGGAATTAGGGGTGATTCAAGAGTCCAACAGTCCCTGGGCCTGCCCAGTGGTGCTGGTGCCAAAGAAGGATGGCAGCACCAGGTTCTGTGTGGACTACAGGAAATTAAATAGTCACACAGAGTCGGATGCTTACCCCATGCCTAGGACAGATGAGGCTCTAGAGCATCTGGGTGGGGTTAAGTATATAATAACCATTGATCTTACTAAGGGTTACTGGGAGGTGCCCTTGACTCCCAGTGCTAGAGAGAAGTCAGCCTTTGTGATGTCTTTTGGCTTGTATGAACTCACAAAGATGCCCTTTGGAATGAAGAATGCCCCAGCGACTTTCCAGAGGCTGGTAGATAATATCCTAGCAGGAGAATGAGGGTTTGCCCTTGCATACCTGGATGATATTGCCATCTACAGCCATTCCTGGCCAGAGCACCTTCAGCATGTCAGGGAGGTGTTAGGCAGACTACAGAGAGCAGGGTTGACCATTAAGCCGAGCAAATGTCAGGTGGGTATTGCAGATGTCTCCTACCTCCACAAATTTAATGCGTGAACTTCTTCAGAAACACTTGTATGACAATCCAATTCCTTAAATACTGATAATACAGAAAATGACCTCATAACAATAAAATGTTTGACCGAAACACAAATAATGATAATAAATACAATTAATACTAATCTAAGTAAAACCATCAAATCAGACACACTGTTGTGCAATAAAGCATAAATATAAAAATACATGTAAAAAAAAAAAATATATATATATATATATATGTGTGTGTGTGTGTGTGTGTATGTAAACACACTTGAATACATATGTGTGTGTATAATGTAAATACATATACTTATATAAAGAAAATTACATGTAATAAAAATAAACTTATCTATATTTTAAGAAACATTTGAAATTGATAGCGTCATTGAGGCCAGGTGGCTTGTCTGCCCCCAACACAAGTTGCCACATGGTCTCTCTGCACTCCAAAATGTTGTCAAAATCTCCTCCAACATTGATAGTACTGATCTTGTCCAACACTGAAAACTCAAATTTGGGGGCAGACAAGCCACCTGGCCTCAATGACTCTATCAATTTGAAATGTTTTTTTAAAATATAGATAAATTTATTTTTATTACATGTAATTTTCTTTATATAAGTATATGTATTTACATTATACACACACATATGTATTCAAGTGCGTTTACATACACACACACACACATATATATATATATATATATATATATATATATATATATATATTTTTTTTTTTTTTTACATGTATTTTTATATTTATGCTTTATTGCACGATAGTGTATCTGATTTGATGGTTTTACTTAGATTAGTATTAATTGTATTTATTATCATTATTTGTGTTTTGGCCAAACATTTTATTGTTATGAGGTCATTTCCTGTATTAACAGTATTTAAGGAATTGGGTTGTCATACAAGTGTTTCTGAAGAAGTTCACGCATTAAATTTGTGGATGAAAGCGCTAATAGACTTGTTTTTCTTTTTGTTTCCTGTTTTGCTCACCAGTTTTAGATTTTATCAGTTCTTTTCAGTGTTCGGTTTATTTGTGGTACCAGAGGTCTCCTACCTAGGACATAGAGTGGGGAGTGGTAAGATAAGGCCAGAACATACCAAAGTGGAAACCATTCAGTAATGGCATGCACCTGTTACTAAAAAGCAGGTGGAGGGCATTTTTAGGGACAGCAGGGTAGTACAGAAAGTTGGTTCCCAGTTATAGTACCATAGCTGCTCCCCTCACAGACCTGACAAGAAAGAACAGGCCAGATAAGGTATTGTGGACCCTAGCATGTGAGTAGGCATTCCAGAAGCTTAAAAAAGCTTTGGGAGGACCCCCTGTTTTACCCAGTCCAGATTACAGCAAATAATTTGTTGTGCAGGTGGATTCTTCGAACCATGGGGTGGGGGCTGTACTTAGCCAGATTTATTCAGAGGGGGAAGAGCACCCAGTGGTTTATCTAAGCTGTAGGCTCCAACCCAGGGAGGAATGCTATGCAGCTGTAGAAAAGGAATGTATAGCTGTAGTGTGGGCATTGTAGAAACTTCAGCCTTATCTCTATGGAATAAAATTCACTGTTATGACAGATCACAACCCCCTAACAGGGTTAAACAGAGCCAGCCAGCAAAATGCCAAGTTGCTAAGATGGAGCCTAGGGTTGCAAGCATAAGATATGTAAGTGCAGCACTGCAGTGGGAGTAGCAATGCCAATGCAGATGGGCTCTCAAGATAGGGAGTGGGGTAGGTATACTCAGATAGACCTAACCCTCTCAAGCGGCGTTTCTCAAGGGTCACTTGAAAAAACTAGCTTGAGTTCTCTGGGGGGAGATGTGAAGACTGGTAGAGATGGGTGAAGGCTGCCATCCTAGTCAAATAGAATTTGGTACATAATTCTGTCTTTGCTAAATACTGTGAAATTTTGAACTTAAAACAATGAGGCAATATTGCCCCTCTGCTGTAAAGAAAGCTAAGCCAAGCATTTCTTGTTGGTCCTTTGAAATTAAAATTATTTCATCACTGCCTTTTATGTTTGCAAGTCAGCTCCAGTCCGGTTAGATGAAGGCTTCCTGACTATTGTTTTAAGGCTAAAGTTAATGAACAGAATTTACATGTGGAACGCCCTTTATTGCTCTAAGTGTAAAAAATGTAAATGCAGTTTCTGTCAACCTGGGAACACCAGGAAAGTGTGAATTGATGTAATGTTTTATCAGAATTGCAGTTTCAATTTAAACAATGAGAACCAGAGATTATTAAGTAGTTTTGTCTTGAACATCCAACTTAGTACTGCCTTACGCTCTCTTTATGTAAGTAGTATGTTAGAACTGTGTTTTCCCCTAGAAATAGCTAGAAATTAGATAAGTTTAAACTAAGTGTTTTTCTGTTATGTCAAAACTGTACTAGTGATTTATTTTAAGTATTTCTGTGTGATCTCTGAACTCTTGACTAGCACTGTCTGTGTAGTAGAAATTATTGTCTTGTGGTTTTAACTATTCATTATTAAATATTTAAAAAAATTTAACTGTGGCTGGTTTGTGTAGAAATAATTTAAGCTCTTAAGAGTACTTGCATGCCTTTGGTAAAACTGTACAAAGCCACTCTAATAAGCTTTAGACCTGGGCTATACTACCAATTGGATATTAATATTGCACAGTAATAATTGGACACACTTTTAAGGGCCTTTGTGTAGCTGATAAATATTAGCTGGATGGTGGCAGTAACTACTACCGTATAGTCTGGGTAAAAGGGGCACAGCTGGAGAACCTGTGCCAGCCTTCCTCAGACGTGTCTGTGTGGTTGTGTAAACTCTTATCTCAAAGTGTGCATTTGTCAGCTACTTGGGCAGGGACACGAAGCACTGGTTGGACAGAGAGGGTGCTGAAGATTTTAGATTGCCCAGCTAGGCTGAAATCTGGACCCTATAGCTGCACCAGTGGGGAGTCTTATTGGGGACCTGGGGAGGGAGGAAGGAAGCAACCAGCCCCGGAGTGACTGTGATCTCTATGTGCTCTTAGGGGAAATTGCACTTTACTGTGTGTATTTGTTATCCTTTCCTCATATATGAGACACCCTCTCTGGTGTTAGTGGTGAGGATTGAGACTACTTGATTGCTGGGCCATGGCACGGGCGTCACAACATGCATTATGCAAAATATAAATTGCAGGTAAGGACATGTTGAGTAAAATGCAGCAGCACAATTTATTTCTAACAAAACACAAAGCTTTCAGGAAAAAAAATCTCTTCAGTGTGTAGAACAATTAAAATCACAGCACTTTTAAAGCACTCCAATAAAACACAGCCCTATGAGAATGATTCACTTGTAAACTTCAATTAAAGAATTAAAGGCATAGTGAGCTCAATGGTTATATCACATTCATTTGTTTTCTCTTGAGAACAGGGTTAATACTAATAGCTACATTCAAGCATGGTCTGTGGTCTGCATCTAGCAGTGTAACCCATTCATATTCATAAAGCTCTAGATCATTATTCAGATCTCCACCTCTTATATTTTTATATATAATTTCTATTACTCTGAACCAACATTTGTGTTCTATAACCCTTTCTGCTATATGCTTTGTGTTTTTGTGAGAAATAAATTGTGCTGTTGCTGCAATGTGTCCATACCTGGAATTTATCTTTTGTGTGCTAATTTGTATTTCAATGCTTTAACCTTTCTGTGACTGTTTTGTGTTCTTGGAGTTAACCAGCCTTGGGCATTGAGTTTTGCATCGGCCAGTTTTATACAGCCCGGATTCTTATTCTTATTTACAATGAGTGTTGGTTTGAACAATAGAGGTGAATCTCTTTTTTCTTTTATGACTGTGAAAATTAACCCTTTGCTTAGCCAGCTGAATGAGTTCACTTAAATGCATACTGCTGACTAGAAAAAGGTGCAACTATTTAAGCATTTCTAGTGGCAACACTTTAGTTTCATTGCCTATCTGGAATATGGGGTTGTCCCTTGTGGGCTTAGAATTTTGAAAATGCCCTCATATGGCAACCTCTACCCGGATCTTCTGAAAAGCTGGCAAGAGTTACATCTTAAATTAAGAGCAGACTATATGCAACTAATGAACACCTTCTTTCAGAAAATGGAAGCAGACCTACATGTTGAGATATCTGGATTAGAAAAATATATTACTGATTCACCTTTATTTCAAGAGAATGTAAATGTCTATGGGTTAATGTTGGACAGGCTTGCTAAATATGAAGAGAAACTAATAATGATTAAAAAGAAAAAAATACAAAGAGACTTGAACAATTTCAAAAATGGTCATATATTTTCCTGGCCTCGGGAGCAGCATAACATAGACTTTAAAATAGGGGGAGTAAAAACTACCATGCCCCCGTCTTCCCAGTCACTTGATAGTCAACATACTTTTCCTACTGTTGACTCTGCACCATCATCAAGTGGACAGCAAATATGCAGTACTGAGTCTGCTCCTAAAAATAACACACAAGCTGCCTCTATAAATGATGGTATATCGACTTCCTGCACCTTTCGGTCTAATGATATTTCCCAGCAGGAGGTTTATCAGAGACATCCGGCATTATTACAGTTGAAACTACCAGAAATTATAGAAATTAAAGGCAGGAGCAGGTTCCAATTGTAGGACCGCTTGAGAGGCAGACAGGAGCAGAGAGGCAACGAGCAGAAATGCTGGAACAACAAAGGCCCACAAACCAAGAGCAAATCCAAGCAACAGTAATAGACTAAGTACAAAATGGACCTGTAGTGAATTTATCTAGCTTGAATTTGTCTGCAGATGATCTTTCAGTTTTACGTAAAAGTCTTAAGTTTATTCCATCAAATGAGGATACTTTAACAAATGCCATTACTGATTTGTAGATGTTTGTGAGAAATTTAAGTTTAAAACTCACTTAAAAAAATTCATTACATCCACTGAAGCAGGTATGTAAGAAATTTAGTACATTTGTACCAGAAAACTGTCCAATTATAACATCTTTTAATGAAATACGTGAGCGTGCATTGAGACAATGTTATGATACGAATGATAACAAGAGGTACTATAATTTAACTTTGCAAGAAAAAGAAGTTTTAAGCCATTTGGAGAAGTATAGTGATGTTATCATAAAACAAGCTGACAAGGGAGAGACAGTTGTTATCCAAGATAAGAATGAATATGATGCCTGTACACTTGAATTTTTAAATGATTATGCAACTTTTATTAAAATTGACAGGCTAGATATATCTAGGAAGATATGCAATATAAATATGGTCATTTATGATATGCAGCTCAATGATGGCATAGACCATTGATTTGTTTCACTTTTTTCTGTCTCCTGTTCAAAAATACTTGTAATATATGGTCTTCTGAAAATCCATAAGGATTAAAAAAAATGCCCCAGTGAGACCTATAGTGTCTGGGACAGGGTGGATAACACAACCCATCTCATATTATTTATGGACTGCACTGAGTTATTACTTAAGTAGAATAGAAAGTTATATAAAAGATACTAAGAATTTTCTAACACAGTTAAGTATATGTATTGATAAGAGTACAGTGAGCAATAGTTTGTTTGTTACATTAGACATTAAATCGCTGTTTATGGTCATCCCTACTGACATTGGAATAGAAGCAGTAAGATACTTTTTGGGACATTATACCCCATTATCTAACAGCAGAATATGTAATATATGTGGTTTACTAGATTTGGTGTTGAAAAATAATGTATCTCTGTTTTATGGTCAAATCTACCACCAACACATAGGTGTTGCCATGGGTACACCAGTGGCGAATACTTATACAAACACTGGGCAGGATTCACGAAGGCTTGCATGGAGTCTAAGAGTAGTGTAAGACTCCATGCAGCCTTTGCGATCCAGGAACCACCCAAAGTCCGTGTAAGAGACAAGCTAAAACGGCTCTTACACGGAGTGGGCTTGGAAAAGCTAATCACCTCACTTGCAGACGAATAGCATGCAAATGAGGATGATTAGAAATCCAGGAAGCCCAGAACAGCCCATGTAAGAGCCATTTTAGCTGCAGAATGTACTCAGTTGACAACTGAGTACGTTTCTGCAAAAATCGCAATGGAGCCATGTCAGCTCCAAATAAAGGGTGCATATGTGTCAGGCAGCATGCCAATGACCAAATATGTGGCCATTGGCAAGGTAACCTGATGCAAAAGTAATAAAAATATATATATTTTATTCGGCGATCGCTGATGTTTAAACCCAGCGCAGCCCCGCGCAAACGGGCTGCGCTGTATAAAACATAAAAACGAAGGTTTTAAACCCACAAATGTGGGTTTTATGCAATACATGGAATGTCAATGCAGGGACCAGCAGACCAAAACCAACATGGCCACCATGTAGTGGTTGCTAAGGGGGGAAGCTGAGTCTAAGAGATGTAACTAAGCATTAGTAGGCAATCTGATGCAAATGAGTGTTAGGATACTGAATTCCACTGTCACATAGCAAATGAGCACAGTCTGAGTAGTGTAAGAGTTACAGAAGGGAAGGGGGAGGAACAGAGTAGGAGATAGGTGACATCACAGGGGGGAATGGTAGAAAGAAATGCAGTTCATTGGAGGTCAGAGTTACATGACAGATGTCAGACAGATGGAAAGAGGTGTGCCACTAGATAAGCATGAGAAAGTCAAGAAATGGAAGGTGTACACTGTTGCCTACACCAAAGTTTCTTGCTGGGCATGCATGCACGCAGCGCACCATGAAGCACGAGTAAGACAGTGTGCGTGTACGGCAGACTGAGCATGTGGGAGCGCGTTTAGAGATGTTTAACACTGTTTGCGCGGGTGTGCGCACGTTTTAACCCGAATAAGCAGATTCTGAACCGTATAAGCATGTGTGCGCGTGTGTAAGCCACTGTGAGCATGTTTCTGCTGGTTTGCACATGGCTCCTCCCTGAGGAAACAGAGAGGAAAAAGGAAGCAACAGATCTAGTAGGAAGCTAGCAGGGAATACTGCTGGAGCTAGCAGGTGAAAACAATTAGAAGCAGGCAATTACACAGGCAGAATAGTAGCCCAGCCCAGCACTTAAAACTCTGCAAACAACAGTGCAGGATGTTTCTCTCAAGAGACACTGCAAGACAGGAGTAAGTTATTAGAAGTGAAAACTGAAAAAGCTGAACTCAGAGCAGAAATGTTAGGGGCTGCCATAGCTGTCATAATGAGACATAGGCGACTTGCTGAGGGTGGTGACAATGCAGATGGTGCCAGACAACCCACAGTGAGGAGACGGAGAAGAGTGTACAGGCCCAGGGTCACCTATCATGGGTTACATGAGCTGGAGATAGTAGAGCGCTATAGAGTGGACAGAGACCTCCTGCAGCAAATAGTGGAGCTGTGCAGGCCACGCCTCACACACAGAACCAACAGAGGGGAACCCAGCCCAGTGGAAACCAAGGTATGTGTTGGCCTATGAATGCTAGCAACAGGTACCTTCCAGAGACCAGCTGGTGATATGATGGGGATATCACAGGGATCAGCCTCCAGGGTACTGCACCAGTTCCTGGATGCCATGTCAGCACATATCCGTGATCATGTATATTTCCCCAATGCCCGTGAGGTATTGGCCAGCAATATATGTCTCTTCCAGCAAATAGTGGAATACCCTGAGGTAGTGGGTGCAATAGACGCACATATGCATCAAAGCACCAGCCGGTGAGTGGCGTAGGGCATACATCAACCATAAGGGCTTCCCCTCCATCAACTGCCAGGTCATGCGTGATGCCCAGGGCATAATAATGAATGTGTGTGCTGGCTGTCCTGGGAGCTAGCATGATTCCCACATCTGGCATTTGACATAGCTGTACCAGACATTTGCCAATGGGGACATCTCGCACAGACACCTAGTGGGGGATGCAGGTTATGCACTGGAGCCGTGGCTGATGACACCCATCAGAAATGCACACACACCTGAACAGGAACGCCATAATGAGGCACATGCACAAACTCGTAATGTAATAAAGCGTGTGTTTGGGCTGCTCAAGTCATGGTTCCGGTGTCTGGACACATCTGTTGGAGCCTTGCAGTACACACCAACTACATGTACCCAAATTGTCATGGTATGTGCTATGCTACATAATATGATCTTGCAAAAACAGCTGCAGCAGGACCAGCATAGGGCTGGGCCAAACAGCCCCCCACCATTGCCAAGGCCATCACAGGCAGAGAGTGACTCGGAGGAGGAACAACCTGAGCCTGCCCCAGTAGGCAGAAGGAGGCGTGCCCAGTATGCCCTGGCCTTGGCAAAGAGGCAACACATAGCACATACACTGGCTTAGTAGGAACCCTGGGAATGATACCCCCTCTGACTCACTCAAATAATAACAGGGATGCCTACAATGACATGACCTGCTCACAAACATGTACAGGGAAGTGTAATATGCGCATCCAACAGAGGCAGCCCTGCAGCACCACCTGAGACATGAATGCCATGTGTTAAGTAATGTAACACCATGTACTACATGCACACCTGAGGACCCTGACTAACATCTTACCCTTACCAAGCATCATGCCACAATATGACAATGAGATGATCAAGTGCAATAATTGACTGAAGTATCGCAGTTAGTCAAAGGGGATCCAATGTGTGCCAGTCTGGGATGACATGCTGAGCATGACATGATGCTCCACCTGCTAGGACTGGTGTGCACCTATCAGTGCAGGCCGTATGGATACTGGCAAAGGCTGTTGTTACCCACAGTGTGCCCTGAATAGGTAAGGCTCAAAACACAAACCTATCTCCATAGGTATCAGAAGGGATAAGAATAAGATAAGGGATAAGTCGAAACAGCAAGATGCATGCAGTCTAAACTCACCCAGTATGGAGAATGTTGATATCTGTGCTGTAACAGAAAACTGAGTCAAGGCTCACAACAGCACCCTAACACTACCAGGTTACACCTCATACTGTGCTGTACAGCCTCAAAACATGGAACAAGCTACAAAAGGAGGGTGACTAGCAAGAATTGTCAAGGATAACCACACCCCCATGTTGGTACCACAATAAGAAGCAGCATGGACTAGCCATGGTCAAGTAACAGTGGCTAAAACTGCCCCCCAGTTTATAGCCTGCTACAGACTACTGCCCCAACACCAGGAACTGCACCTGGCCTATGCTGGAATACATGAATATATCAAGTCCTCCAAACCACATTATATTGGGTGACTGAAAATACCCAGACTTAGACTGGGAGCATTATACTAGCTCCAACAGTGTAGGACAAAAGTTCATAGAATCCATAAACCAAAAGGCTCACTGGTAAAACCAGACCATAGAATAATCACACTGGATATACAAATCCTGACCACAGTCCCTGGCCAGAAAACCACAGTGGAAAACATGTGTAAAGCAATATTTGCACTCCTCCAAACTGATGTGGAATCCATTAAAGGTCCTGTGCAGGTGCAAAATATGGGCCACACCTCAGAACCTGTAATACAGCCATTCCATGAACACTGCCAGGAATGCTTGGATTATGCAATCCTAAATTAAAACAAGACACAATGCCATACACGCAGGCATCTGGCATGGTGGACACCAGCCATAACCAAACCATGCAAGAGAATGAGGAAGCTACTACATGATAGAGCAAACATAAACAATGAAGTAATCACTGATCAGTAGTATGGCAATAAAATATGTCCACACATACAATCAACTAAGGCCAGCCACAACAAGTTGAATCTGTGAATCCTGAGGCAATGTTACACCTGCCCCAAGTACACAGACAACCCCCAACTCCACCCAAGAAATACAAATATATGTGAGAGATGCAAACATCTATCCAAACTGGAGGCTGAGCTCCCTCAACTCAGTACTCCCAAAACTAGTCAGGAGGAGAAGGTAACCATACACACCACAAACACAGTCCCACATAGACCTATCACAACTGCAAACCAAACACATAAACACAGAAAAACATTCCCGGAGGCACAAATTACAAACACAGCACACCAACAGAGGCCTCTAAAGCAGACACCCAATCAAACAACCTCCAAACATAGCACATGCAACACATAGTACACAAAGCTGGTGTGCCAAACAGTCACAGGCCAGAAGGAGAAACAACATGCCTGATACAGTTGTAATAGGTGACTCCATAGTCAGACACACTGATGTCCCGCACACCAGACTGAACAAGGGAAAGGGTACAGTAAGCTGCCTGTAGGCTGCCACAATACGCCACATATCAGAAGTATGCAGGTCACTCCAAAGCAAATAGAAATATGATGCAGTCATAGTCCATGCTGGTGTGAATGACCTGAGATGTACCTCCCTAGACTACATGAAAAGAGACATAGATGAGCTCTCTGATTATGTAGTCCAGGCCGGTATGACAGTCACCGTTTGCAGCATCTTACCCTTACCAAGAATAATGCCACAGTACAAACACGGAATGATCAGTCATAGCAAGTGGCACACTTACTTGTGTCATTCCAAGGGGATCCAATGTCTGTCTGCTTGGGATGTCATGCTTGACAAGCAACGCAGCTGTTCTTGGGATGGCTTGCACCTGTTACCCCTGGGCATCTGGAGATTGGATAAGGCCTTTGCCACCTCCATAGAGCCTTTTGTAAGCAAGGCTGAAAAGACTAACCCACCACCCTAGAAAACATAAGTGGAAAGAAACATAAGGGTAATGCTGACCAATGCCAGATGTGTAAACCCCAATATGCATGCTCTCAAGGCCAACCCCAGTATGGAGAACATCGATGTCTGTGCAGTGGCAGAAACCTGCTGCAAGCCTCCTGACAGCACACCAGCACTACCAGGTTATACCACATATCATGTGTCATGGCCCCAAAACCTGGAACAAAACATAAAAGGAGGATGAGTATCCATATTCAGCACAGACACCCATATGTCCAGGTAACTGACAATGCACAAGGCATTGGAGTCCACCCATGTGCAACTAACTGTAGGCAAGACTGCTGTACAGTCTGTAGCATGCTACAGACCACACTCTCACACACAGGAACCCCACCCAGCTGTCCTGAAGACACTGGACAGTATGAATGTCCCACCAAATACCAAACAAGGTACCACAAATTACCACATAGGTGGTAAACCATTATGTATGGAAGGAGTAATCAGGGACCTAGGGACACAAGTGGACAGTAACCTGTTATGTGACACTCACATTGCCAATGTGGCTAGGAAGACTGTCTACATTTGACACCGTATCAGGAAAGGATTCACATCTACGCCAACAGAGGTCATTGTGCCCCTATACTGTTCTCTTATCACACCCATAATCTAGTACAATGCCTCATATGGGATGTACCTTATCTGACACCTGCAGCAGTTAGAAAGACCTCAAAGGTACCTCACCAAGAGGATAAAGGGTCTCAAATATATGTCATATGCTGCCTGGCTGTAGACACCCCAGCTGAATGCAGTCACATACTGCCTACACAGAGGCATTGCATGCCTGTTGTAGAAGGCCATGCCCAACACAGGAGTAATGGACATGCTCCACCCCAGAAAACTCAAAGCCATCAGAGCTGTGAGAGTGAGAGATGTCAACCTCAACAAATAATGAAATAGGATGTGCTGGTGGGACAGATACATAATCCAGAGGCTCCCCACACCCTGGACCAGAATCCCACTCCATGTTAGGCAGAGCCCCTCACTGACACTCTTCAACAGGAATCTTGCCAAGTGGATGGATGATTGTAAAGTTACACTGGGGGTCTTCACTGTGTCATGTCCAGACAGAGGCACAGCAAAGCAAATCATAAATGGCCATAATATTCACATAGCAAGGGGTGGCAAAAGCCACACACACTCTGGCTAGGCTAACAAATGCCCGAGGGTGGATAGCCTAATATGAACCTATGAACCTATGAAGATACAAATTGTACAGGACACTAAGGATAATCCCAAGGCTTTCACAACTGATGGTAGGAACCGTGTTAGGAATTCACAGATATGCTCTGAATCACACAAATATCACAAACACACACACATATTGCCAACATACATCCTGACGGGTGCAGTGCAACCCCCCCCCCCCCAGAATGCAGAATATCTATCCCATCAGACTGCTGGCCCCCTGACATTGCAGAAGCTGAGGTAACAGCCAGTATCTACAAAGCAAAACACACAGCAGCAATTATATGAGATGGTGTCCTGGGCTGAGTGCAACATGGACTCCAAGATGAATGGAATGCCAAATCACACTACTGCTCAATGTTAGCCTTACCACAGAATATGTACCCAAAGAGCAGTGTACAACAACAGTGGTCCTTCTCAACAAAGGTGTTGCCTGAATGGATACTGAAAACTACTACCCCAGAATCCTGAGAAGCTCGGTCTGCACAGCTATGGAAAGGATCAGCATGTACCACAGACATAAAGATATTGGGGACCTACTGACACCGGACCCTACCCAGTGTGGCTTTCTTAAGTGCAGATCCTGCCACTAAACATGTTTGACTCAATTGAAACAGTCATTAAGGTCACTGATGAGGGCAATGTGGTCCACACAGCATAGCTGGACCTTGCAAAGGCTTCTATACAATACCCTACGTGTTCATTATAGATAAGCTCACCAGCTTAAATATAAACCCCTATGTCGGTAGAGGGGTTGCAAACCAGACCAAGGACAGAACAGACATGGTCAGACATGCTGCAGCCATGTCAGACTACAAACCAGATATAACTGGCATCCCACAAGGCTTGGTCCTGGGATCTCCCTCGTCTGGTATATATGTCCCATAGGTACAGGCAAACATGGAAGGATTGTGTCTGAACATGTTTGCAGAGGACTACAAACTGCTCACCATATATGATCCACCAGCTGACACAAGCATCCCACAAAAGGGCCACATAGAAACAGACAACTGGTGCCATAGCCATGTCAGCAATTGCAGAAAAGTGTATAGTCAACCCCCGTGGATATACAGTAAGTGCCCACCAATTACCACATAGGTGTTAACCCATTATGTAGTTAACATGTAATGAGAGACCTGGGGACACAAGGTGATAGATATCCTGCATTGGACAAACATGTGCTGTAGTGTTTACAGAAACATACCATATACCCACCTAATCATGAAGGTTGTCAGATCTAGATAAGGGGAGGTCATTGTGGCTCTGCAGTCATCCTTCATCAGCGGTACAATTGACTACAATAGCCCCTGTGGGGTGTACCTCAGCAGACACCTCCATCAACCGTAAAGTCCCCAACAGTACTTCACCAGGAGTATCAAAGAGCTTGCACTGATGCCATGTGTTGCCTTTGTTGCTGGTATCAATAAACATGCTGCACCTTGTACAATCTGAATGGCAGTGAGCTATGCACATGAGAGACCTGAACCCCAGCACTGACTTACATAGGACAAGCTGTACTGCATGATCCATAATACAGAAGCCACCCCCACCCATGAGTGAACTCCCAGTACAGGCTACCCATAGAGTCACTTATCAATTTTCCTCAATAGGAATCTTGATGAGTCGATGGGAGATGGTAGCTTTATCCTGGGTATCACTGTCCTGTCACAGATAGACAGAGGTACAGTATACTAACCATGACATATGTCATGGCAAACTCCACTTACAATGTGTGTTGAAGGACAAACACACTCTCCAACTAGCATTAGACATGGACTAGGGCACATCGCTAATGTTAGCAAATGTACACCTATGTTGTGGAATACACTACCAATGTTGGACAAGCCTGGTTTAAGTAGTTCATATCTGAACAGAATGCAACATGGTCAGATGTACACAACTGGCCCCTAACCAGGCTGTTGTGCTCACTATCGAAATGTAAAGCAGTGATAGCACTAAAGCCCAGGATACTGTCCACCACAGTCAAAGTACTACCAGTACACTATACAGTACTACAGTGTTAGGTCAGTGTGAAAGGATGTTGACAACTGTATGCAAAGTATCCCATGCAAACACTGCAGGCACAGTATAATCCTGTTGTGTTCACACACAAAGCAGTTGTACAGTAACTACACAACATGACACACAACACACAACCATAAACGGGTGATATTTGTTGAAGTTCACACTCATCCACAAATGTGGTGGGCTGCAGAGTTCAACATATGGAATGCTCACACTGGGCATGCTCACACACTTTGATAAATGAGACATATGTCAGACAACATGCCATGGGAAGGCTGAACTGGGCATGCTCACACACTTAGGCCAAATCTCAGTTTAGCAGGTGGACACACATATCTGTTATTTTTACGTGTTATTCCAGGAACCAACCACATTACAGCAGTCTGCCCAGTGCACACAGTTAAATGACTACAGAGACATACGTGATATAGTGGATCCCTCCCATATGCAAACATCTTCCACAGATGTACAAGTTGTTCATACAAACAGGGAATGCTATGGCAATGAAGATGTGCAAACAGTCTATCAGCAACAAATAATGTGCATTTGACAATTAAACATATGGGTGTAGAGGTCAACACTAGGCTGTTTGCCCTAGGGAATGACAGCTTAGCCAGAGTGTGCTTGGCATCTGCCTCCCCACAGGATGCACATTCCCCTTTCTAAACACCGATGATGTCAGCACCCTATAAGTACAGCAGGAGAAAAGAAACCTCCCAGTAATGCGAATAGCGCGCTCTGCTAATGCGTCTATCGCAAGTGTCAAAACATAATTAGGTAGAGTTTTGAATCCTGCAAATGCTCAGTGTGTGTGTAAGTCTGTGGGAGAGAAATTCCCCCTTTTGGCAACTGGGAAAACACACTACAGGATGCACATTCCCCTTTCTAAACACCGATGATGTCAGCACTCTATAAGTATAGCAGGAGAAAGGAAACTTTCCAACAATGTGAATAGCATGCTCCGCTAATGTGTCTGTCTCAAGTGTCATAGCATAGTTAAGTAAAGGTTTGAATCCTGCAAATGGCAAGTGTGTATGTTTGTCTGAGGGAGATTCGTGTGAAAAAAATGTCCCTTTTGGCAACTAGGAGAACAGACTACAGGATGCACATTCCCCTTTCTAAACACCGATGATGTCAGCACTCTATAAGTAGAACAGGAGAAGGGAAACCTCCCAGTAATGCAAATAGCGCGCTCTGCTAATGCATCCATCTCAAGTGTCATAATATAGTTAGGTAGGGATTTGTATCCTGCAAAGGGCAAGTGTGTTTGTTTGTCTGAAGGAGATTTGTGTGTGTAAAGAAAATGTCCCTTTTGGCAACTAGGAGAACAGACTACAGGATGCACATTCCCCTTTCTAAACACCGATGATGTCAGCACTCTATAAGTATAGCAGGAGAAAGAAAACCTCCCAGTGATGCAAATAGCATGCTCCGCTAATGCATCCATCTCAAGTGTCATAACATAGTTAGGTAGGGGTTTGAATCTTGCCAATGGCAAGTGTGTGTGTTTGTCTGAGGGGGATTCGTTTGTGTGTGAGGGAAATGTCCCTTTCGGCAAGTAGAAGAACAGACTACAGAATGCACATTCCCCTTTCTAAACACCGATGATGTCAGCACTCTATAAGTATAGCGGGAGAAGGGAAACCTCTCAGTAATGCGAATAGCGCACTCTGCTAATGTGTCTGTCTCAAGTGTCATAGCATAGTCAGATAGGGGTTTGAATCCTCCAAATGGCAAGTGTGTTTCTTTGGCTGAGGGGGGTTAGTGTGTGTGAGGAAAATGTCCCTTTTGGCAACTAGGTGAACAGACTACAGGATGCACATTCCCCTTTCTAAACACCGATGATGTTAGCACTCTATAAGTATAGCAGGAGAAGAAAAACCTCTCAGTAATGCGAATAGCGTGCTCCACTAATGCGTCCGTCTCAAGTGTCATAACATAGTTAAGTAGGTGTTTGAATCCTGCAAGTGTGTGTGCTTGGCTAAGAGGGGTTAGTGTGTGTGAAAGAAATGTCTCTTTTGGCAACTAGGACAACAGACTACAGGATGCACATTTCCCTTTCTAAACACAGATGATGTCAGCACCCTATAAGTACAGCAAGAGAAAGGAAACCTCTCAATAATGCGAATAGCACACTCTGCTAATGTGTCCGTCTCAAGTGTCATAACATAGTCAGATAGTGGTTTGAATCCGGCAAGTGTGTGTTTTTGGCTGAGGGGGGTTAGTGTGTGTGAGGGAAATGTCCCTTTTGGCAACTAGGTAAACAGACTACAGTATGCACATTTCCCTTTCTAAACACTGTTCAGCTGAAGGCCATGGCTCTGGCACAAGTTGTCTGTTTCTATGATGCCCCTTTGGAAGATGCTTGTGTCGGCTGGAGAGTTGATTATGATGGCCAGTTCGCAGTCATCTGCATATTTGGTCAGCCACAGTCCGTCCGTGTTGGCCTGTACCTCCAATAAATATATACCAAACAAGAGAGGACCCAGGACTGAGCCTTGTGGGACACAACTCGTAACTGGTTTGGAGTCTGGCATGGCTCCAGCAATTCTAACCATGTGGGTTCTGTCCTTGAGCCGCTGTGCAATCCATCTAGTGACATAGGGGCTTATATTTAAGCTGGTGAGCTTCTCTAGAATGCCCAAGTGGGGTATTGTTGTGAAGGCTTTATGCAGGTCCAGGTAGGCTGTGTGAACCACCTTCCCCTCATCAATGGCCTTGGTGACTGTTTCAAAGAAATCAACCAGGTTAAACCTGGCAGTGCTGGTGTGCTCTCAGTAGCCCTGAACCAGGCATCTGTTACTGCACAGATATCGATGTTCTCCATGCCAAGGAGAGTTTCGGGTGCATGCATCTGGAGGTTTAGACTTCTTGTGTTGGGTAGCATTACTCTTAGTTTCTTATCCCTTGTGATACCTATGAAGGTGGGCTTGTCATTTGAGCCTTGCCTAACATAGGCACTATGGGGGTAGCAAGAGCCTTTGCCAATATCTGAAAGCCCAGGGGTGACAGGTGCAGGCCGTCCCTAGCGAAGCAGGTAGCTCAACAGAAGATGAATATGTGAAGGTGTAGTGCCTGTGATTAGTTAGCAGTAGCATATATGACTGCTCACGTGGACACATGCCAAGTAAGTCATATGCACTGTGTCACAGGCAATGTACATGTGAACAGGACAAACAATGACATCCTGCCAAGTGGGACATGGACATACATATAGTAAGCTATGCAGATGGCACTAGGAGTCCACAGAAGCTCTATAACTATGCATTGCAGGTGTGATCAGTATTCCAGGGTAATTGCAAGCAAACATGCATGCAAACAAAGCTACAGTAAACAGGGCTGCATGTAGTCCATTGTACAACAAACAAGCTGTACCACTTCCAGTAGGTAACACTGCAAATATGCAGGCACTATACACATGTACATGGAAATACATGGGTCAGATGGCTAGGGTCCAGTCTCAGCGCACACAAGTGTACAGACCATGTACTGTCAGGATGTACAATAACTGGATGGAAACCCCTGTGCTCATACCTGCAGTAATACACATGTCAAATAACAGACACTGAGCCTTCACTCAGTGGTTCCATACTTAGTAGGATGTATGCCACCTGGCCTGCCACCACAGTATCCCTGACATATATG
This sequence comes from Protopterus annectens, assembly GCF_019279795.1. Classification (NCBI taxonomy): domain Eukaryota; kingdom Metazoa; phylum Chordata; order Ceratodontiformes; family Protopteridae; genus Protopterus; species Protopterus annectens. The sequence goes on from NC_056725.1 coordinate 1,650,977,703, forward strand.
GGGACTCTCCCTCCTGTGACAGTTAGTTTTGTGTGTTGGGGCTGTCTAGCATGGTATGAGATGTGAGCATGCAGTGCTAGGGTGCTCCTGTGTGTCCTGTACCAGTCGTGTAGTACTGCACACATATCAACATCCTCAAACATCTGCATTGCAGAGTCCAGTGTGGGCAACATGCCACTTGCAATTTACATGTCCATCATTGCTTATTACTACATTCATTACCTTATCCCCTGTGCTACCTGTGTATGTAGCCTTCTGTTGACATCATTACCACCAGTATGCCAACATGTGCAGATGATACACTATGGTACTTACCATGGGTGTAGACAACAGTACACGACAATCACACACTTACTGCATCAGGCATGCTGTGATATACCCACAATTAATTCAGCACACAGTACTGTTAACAACATGATACTATTACTACACATCTATGTGGTCACCCTGTGCATCAGCAACATGTTAACCTGTACCTGCACAGTTTTTACAGATTGCAGGAGGTGGCACAGTTTCATCATATTCACAGGGTGTGAACTTGGTATGCCTGAGTCAGCCACCGATACCACCAATTGACATGTATGTGTATGTGTGTTGGTGAGGGACAGCAGTAGAAGGTGGGCAATGTTGATGCAGTGTGTGCGTGTATGCGGTAGTCCTAGGTGTTGTCAATTTGCGTGTGTGTATGGATGCACACAGTTCCACCTCATGGCTGCCATATACTGGTGTTTGTGGACAGCCACAGACTGTACCTGCCAGGACATACAGATCAGTGTCTCTGGCCACAGACACGGTACCTGTGCCTTGCAGGGGTGCTACGGACCGTATCCAGTACCAACCCAGACTGGGTACTGTCATCAGAAGCAGGTGTTCATTGACTGGACACAGATCCCTGTCGGGCCTGGCCAGAGCCACGTGCACGTGGTCTCCTGGGGCGGTCTGATGACAGCACAGACCCAGCATTGCTGGGGCTGCTGTTGGCACTACGGGGGTGGCCGCGGCCCTGTTGTCATCCGCGATGACTGCCAGCTGCTGCTGTTGCTGGCATACGGCCATGTCAATGCCTCAACCGCCCACCATCGCCCTGGCTCATGGACATGTAGTTGTGGAACCGGTCTAATATGTCCCCACAATGTCTGTCTATGACATCAGTGAAGTCACGGATGGCAGCTGCAAAGTCACGCATACTGTCAGTCATGGCTGTGCGACATGCTGTCAGCTCCCTCAGACCCTGTCTGGTGTACCGTTCTATACATCACTGTGCCTGCATGACAGCCCGAAACATAGCTGAGGTTGTAAGACCTCTGTGGGCACGTCTGACAGGGGCTGTACACCCACGGATGCTCCCACAAGAACCCCTGGACATCTGTCTGTGTGGTACCATCTCTGGGCCATGCCCATGGCTGCTGTGTGGGGAGGCATGTGCCACAGATACCACATTACCCTGGTCAATGCCCACTGTATGCTGTCCATCACCTAGGGACATTGGTGACAAAGGGTGTAGTGGCAGGATAACTGTGCGCATTGATGGGGTCGACAGCTGTGTACTGTCAATCGGCTGAACAATGGCAGACCCTGGCATACCTTCCTGTGCCATTACACAGATGTCATCATTATCAGTACCCACGGCACCTGATTCAGGTTCCCTGCTACATGACACCAGAGCAGCACCAGAACCTGTGGGAGGGAAACAGGAAACACAGTTTACAATGTCTACACATTACCAGTGATGCACACATGCACACATGCACACATGCACACATGCACAGGTGCACAGGTGCGCACATGCACACATGCACACATGCACAGGTGCACACATGCACAGGTGCACACATGCACACATGCACAGGTGCACACATGCACACATGCACAGGTGCACACATGCACACATGCACACATGCATAGGTGCACACATGCACACATGCACAGGTGCACACATGCACACAGGCACACATGCACAGGTGCACACATGCACACAGTTTCACACAATTGTACAGTACTCAGTATACGTGATATCAACACAGACACAGACACACCTACATGCATACAAAGAGCACTACTAAGTGAGCCAAATAGTACTATTACTATCAAGACTATTACAGGAATTGTTAATACACACTCACCAGCATGGATAGGCTGCATTGCTGTTATACCAGAGGGACCTGCAGACGTGAAGAAACTAATGTCAGTGGGCACAACTGTGCCATTGTTACTGAGTATGATACAGGTCAGAAGTACAACAGTCGCCTTTCACAGGTCAGCTGCTAATATTGAGGATATCACACTTGCACATTAAATACTATGGTGACAGCTACAAACCAAGGACACACCTCACACATGCATTAACTACCAGTGTACACAACAGTCAACTATACATATGGCATATTACCTGCACGTTCACTGTCTTGCTGCTGCGTGGCTCCAGCCTCCATCATAATGCATGTCTGCTGCTGTTGTTGTTGCTGGCGGACTGGAGCCACTACACTCATGAGTAGTCCCTCCAGTCTGGTGAGTGGGGGATGTGTAGCCACCCCACCACCTGTGGCAACCTGTTGCCTGTGGATATCCAACGCATGCTGACGGACATGTCTGATTAAATCACTGCAGTGATGTGGTACCTGCTCATATGTCCTATTATGCGTGCCTATGTCATTTACCTGACGGACAAGGTCTTGCCACAGTGCAGCCCTCTCCTGCTGATTCTGGCTGGTGCGGGAAAAGAGTATTGCATAATCCCGCACCAGGCTCTGGTGTATCTCCTCATCCTCAGCTGTGGAGTAAGTGGGATTCCGCGGGTGGGCCATGTACCTGAGAAAGAAAATAACCTGATATCAGCAATATATGTCAGCAGAATTTGGCACACATACTACACATGCTACTCGACTGTTATGATACAACATATCTCACATATATAGCATCTGTCTGTCTATTGGTGGATACACATGTAAATGGCCAGGTATCAGTGCTTAGCCAGCAACTGTGCAACAGTACCTGGCACACTCCATATGACATACTACCAAACCCCAGCAGTCAGAACACTGATTCAGGTCAAGAGCACCTCCTCACTCTGGCGGTTTGTATCTAGGTACTGTATGGCCTACATCATCAACTACTGTGAGCTGACCACACACTGATTGCCCTGGATATACATATCCCACCTCCACCACCAGCACAAACGACTATAGTGAATAACATTACAGATGCAAACTTTACACTTTGTAACGGTGACATGGTATCCTTTCAGCCCACTGGGCCAGTGGCAGATACAACCCACAATGCTGACCCCTACACAATTGCTTTCTACAGACATCTCTGAGAATGCATGGATCATGCAATCCCATATATGACCAAGACACTCTCCACAAAGGGACAGCATCCTGTCTGGTGGACCCCAGCCATAGACAGATTGTATTACAGAAGATGGAAGCTACTGCAAGACAGAGCATAATTCCATAAAGGGAGGGCATGTCCGAGCAGCACTAGTAAGGATCTATTTTCCATCATACAAACATGCATGGGCAACTTTGAGAGGGAAATCAAGAGGGACACTACAGATAACCAGAAGGCCTTCTTCAGTTATGTTAGCAACCTGGTCAGGATCCATCCTCTATGCCCATAGTTAGTACACAACAACAAATATTTCACTGACACCACAGATATTGACAACATTGTGGCAGACAGGTTCAGTGCAGGTGTCACCCCACCCTCTCCCCCAAAATAAGACATAGTTATCCCAGCTGACTGTAACCTCCCTGTCATCACAGATGTCCAGGTGAGAGCCACCCTCAGGACAGCAGAATACACAACATGAATGGGACCTGATGGTATCCCCAGTTGCATGCTACATAAACTCTGACAGGAGCTAAACACACATATAGAAGTGCTATGTAACACTAGCCTGACTACAGGATATGTACCTGTACACTGGCGCACAGCAGCAATGGTTCCACTCCACGAAGGAGGCACCTCAACATACCATTACAATACAACACAATACATTACATTACAATACAATACTATACAATATGCTATTGCCCCTGGGACTACAGCAGCATACTGTTCTGCTACCCTGATCATTGTGACACATGTGGTGTGATGGTACCTGCTGCTGTCACACAGTTACACAGGGTGACTCATATGGCATATTACCTATCTAACTAACATTCAGCAGGGGTATGTGTGACATGTACTCATGGGGAGTCTTGCTTCTTAACACTGTGTGGTTTATTGCAGGGTATGTCTTATCTGTGGGTAGGAACTTTTACTTCCACATGTGCACTCTATTGCAGTGGCACGGATGACACACAGCAGTCATTTAGGTTGTGGATGGTGTGAGGTGTTACTATGGTTGTTGGACATCTGTCATGGGTGTGACTTACATATGTAAATCTGGGAGTGGTAACCTCTATGTAGGTAGTATATGTGTACTCTGTGGTGTTGTCAGTCAATGTGCATTGGTAATGTGTTTGAGTGCATTGTCACAGTGTTGTACATGTCACTGTGTCCTTCTCCATATCTGTAGCTGTCATGTGAGGTCCATACCATGGCATCCATTATGTGGTGTGGAGGGGTACACCGACCTACATATCCATAGCTGACACACCATGTTCGCTGACACATACCATGTGCAGGTATTCCAGGGATAGTGTGCCACTGTGAATATCATTGGGGCCACTATTGTACACATTTATGACCCTGTTCACCCCTGACACATGCAGTGGTGGGCAGCCAATCACATATCTGGTGGTTACTGGTGTAGGTGATTTGAAATGTGGTATGGTACTCCGGTTTTGACACTGGTATTCACTCCATGCCTTTGTCACCAGGCACCTGTTGCAATACATCTGTACACATGTGCCTCACTCAGAATTTATATACATCTCTCTCTCTCTATATATATATATATATATATATATATATATATATATATATATATATATATATATATATATATATATATATATAGATATATATATATGTATATATATGTCTGTCTGTATACATATACACATATATATATTGATGTACATATATTGCTATAGATGTGGAGGGGGGGACACAGAGTTGGTGAGAGTGACAGAGGGGGTGGGACAGGGTATGTTGAAGGTCGTCATATGCAGTCATACCTGTAGATAGACAGATCAGTCTGTCTATGTATATGTATCTACATATAGCTATATCTGTATGTGTGCATTACATATATATGTTTGTACAATATTCTATCTACATCTGTCTATGTATTCCTACATCTCTCTCTCTATGTATGTATACATATATGCATATTATATATCTATCTATATATATATATATATATATATATATATATATATATATATATGTGTGTGTGTGTGTGTATATATGGGTCTACCTGACATGGTCGACAGTTCATATGATCGACAGTTTATTTGGTCGACAGTTCATTTGATCGACAAGCATTTTAGGTGGGGGGCTTCACCCCCCACACCCCCCTATGTGGGGGGCTGTGCCCCTCACACCCCCCTAACTATATATATCAACTCCAGGGTTGCACAACATTGGGGAAGGGGGCAAATCTGCTTGCCGACCAAATGAACTGTCGACCAAATGAGTGTCGATCATATGAACTGTCGACCATGTCAGGTAGACCCATATATATACACATACATATGTTGACATACATACGTATCCATATGATAGACAGGTATATCAACATGTTTGTCTACAATATTGTATACACACACTAACATACTGCTAAACATACATAACTGTGAATCCTACTTTGTACATGGCACTACAACCTACAATCAACCAACATTGATATGTGCATATAGATGCTCTCACATACAAATGTATGTACAGCCTTCACTGATAGTTGCTGTATGTACCCTGCCCTTTACACATCTTCATATACATATGGATACAGACCAATGACACTTATGGAGGGTTCACAGCATGTAGACCTTTATAGTATTACTTTACATTACCTGTGTTTGTCACAGCTGCTTGTGTTGCCATCTGGTTCTCTGTCCTGCTGCTCCACTTCCCAGTTGTCAGCTTTCAGGTGTCTGTTGCTGAACAATTTGTTTGTGTCTGCTTAATTGCAATTTTCTCTGTCTCTCTCTCTCTCTCTCTCTGTCTGTCTGTCTCTCACGTCCTTATCAGGGTGCAATGAAAGTATTGTATGTGTGGACTGGGAGTACAGCATACTTTTGTAGGTATCTGCATATGCCCATGTGATGGCCTCTGCACGAATTGTTAGCCAGCATTTGCTAATTGCATGCAGCCAGTTGTGTACTGATTGCAGTTCTCACTGTGATTTCAGAACAGTGCAATAAAAAGGTATGTGAGATAGGCATAGCCCTTTCAGATTTTAAGGGCAGGGACCATGCTGTTATGCTGTGGACAATGTTATGTGAGTGTAAAGGTTGGTATCTCTCTCATATTTCCAGGTGTGTTGTAGATTAACATTCCTCCATTCATTTCTCCAGTTTCCTGTACTAACTGTGTATGTACACTGACACCTACAACTACTACTACTGTTAATGTGTGTGTGTGCTTTCCTTTCACTTTTGCTTGCACTTTGTTGCTAAGGCTTCAATATTAGCCCTTTACAGTCACTACTTGTATGCCTGCTAGGTGTCCTGACTGTAGTGTGCTGCTGTAGCTTTCCTATTTTCCATGTACATTCACACCTTGGAATGCTTGCTATATCTGCTAAGGTGTTACAGCATGCAGTGTGGTCTGGCCATGGTGTGGGTCTTGACATCTATTAGGGTATTTGAGTATGCTGCTGAGCAGGCCCCAGAGAATTTCAGGTTCATCTGTTATCTGCCTCATGGAATGGTACATATCAGTGGGGTACACCCATTAAAATGCCTGGTATGCTGCAGTTGTGACTGTGGGTTAGCATGAGCATATGTATTACTACACTTTTTCTGCCATGCAAGTGGTGAATACTTTCAGGACTCCATAGTTACCATTGCATGTGTTATACCTTTCTGCCTACTGTTTGTACATTTCACATGGAGTCTGTGGGGCATCCCTGTAAGTCATTCACTGTTGCTATGTCTAAGCTCTTAACTATTCAAATATGGTGGTGTCAGACCCATCATGTGTACAGATATTTGCAGGTTGTCCACATTTCTGCCTCATATTTTGGTCAATATCTCATGCACACCTTTTTCTGGCAAATCACTCTGGGCTCAAGCCAGAATATGGTGACAAACATTCATGTTTCAGACTTCATACCCTTCCAAACATCCCACAAAATGCAGACCCTGTTACTCTCTGAACTGTCTGTGTTTGTTGTAACATTATTTGTAATGTGTCCCTGGTTTTGGGCCTTTGCTCCACATATTTTATTACTTGGTCCAGATGTGTTCCTGTAAGAGGTTGTGGGGTATGGGCAGTGATTATCCTGCTGTGAGTATGTGTGTGGCTTGCAAGGTGCTATAGTGACATTATTACCTACTAGCTACCAACTAGCATGGCTGTTTATGTTCACACACTACTATTATGGAAATCTACTAGTTTTGATAGTAATTCTAAATGGCATGCTTTGTGTACTACACATCCATATTCCCTTTACATTCATTCCTACTATTACATGATAGATTTATTTTAGCACAATGTTTTTGTATAAGAGTCATGGCTTAGTGGTAAGTCATGCAGACTACTGTTTCCAAGGTCCTTGGTTAGGGACTGCCAGTGGGATTTTATTTTGCTTCTGAACTGACTACAAGACCTGTCAATCAAAGTGACTAAGGCACTTTTAAGCAGTTGTAACCGGGTTAGCGCTGGTTTGCGTGGAGCTCACTCATGCGCACTGGCGTTTAGCTCCACGCACACAAGCGCACACCCGTTTACAACCACTTAAACATGGTTACTCTTGCGCAAACCCGCGCTATTTTCTTTGAAAGAAATGAAAATGGGGAGACAGGAAAATTGTGAAAAAGGGGTCACAAAGAGGGTAAGACAGTAGGGAAACAAGCTTGGGTTTTACAGGAGGGATATAGGTAAGGCCCATAGCTGCCCATTTCTTCATCAGCAACAGCTGTGCATATGTATGTAATTTGGTGTGACATTTGAAACCTTCCACCCCTGAGAGAGGTGTCAGGACAACAATAATACTTGTTGTACAGCCAATTGTAATTGATAGGTTCCATGTCCAGCAGACATGTGTGCGAAATGGGCAGCTATGTATGGGGCGTAATTTTTTTGTGGGTACAGAGTGCCCTTTTTTTTTTTTTTTTTTTCAGGTGAGAGTGGTATGTCAGGTGAAGGAAGTCAGTACAGATGGGGAGGTAGGTTGGGTAGGTAAACAGACAAGACAAACAAGACACATACAGGGGTGGTGTATGACACATGTGGGGGGGTTACACAATTGACGGGGACGGAGGTTTGGATATCCAGAGCCCGTGAGCCCACAGATGGCAACAGTGGAACTGATATCCTCACCCATAGGCAGTTGCCACTGTTCCTTCACTGCCCAGGACGGGGCTGTGCTGGGGGCTGTGTAGGCGGGGCAACAGGCATGCCCGTTAGTTGCGCCACCCGTGCCTCGAGCTGGCATAGGGGCTCGAGAACAGTCCCGAATCTCCCTACGCACCACAGTCTGGATGCTTCGGAGGATGAGTGGTGGTTCTCCTCCGGCCACACTTGCAGAGGGGGTCGAGCCCCATCCCCTGCAGCGCTTCCACCCACAGGTGGCACAGGGCCACCGGAGGAGGGTCTGGACTTGGTACTAGTGCCAGGTGCACTCGCCAGCTGAGGTGGGAGAGGTGGGTCCGCTGGAACCTGCCTTCCCTGTCTTCCTATGTTTTGCATTATGTCATGACAGTTTGGGTTAGTGACATATAATACCATTCACAATTAGCTGTAACAGCATGCATTAGTATTCCCATTAACCAAACACCCAGATATTCACACCATTGAACAGCGTGCATAACACATGCATAATTTGAACAGAAATACACAGTCCAACAACATGCAGGGTTAATTGATGGCAACAGGCCATCAGGTGTGGATGTATGAACAGGGCAGATGCATCAACGGACATGCAAATATATATGACCCAACAGGACAAACGTCCAGGGGTGTTAATTGTGATTGCACATACCATTTTCAAGTGGAATGGGTTATATGTGGTTATAGGGTGGGGTAAAGAAAGTAATATTAACACCTTCGAATAACAATACATATGCTGTACATTTCTAATAGCTACAGTTATATACACACTACTGTTCTAACTACAGTTTCCTATATGATAACTATTTCAACTTGGTGATAGGACTGTTACTGCAACATCAATATACATTTTATTGTTCTTCATACACATTCATATCTAGCTTTGTTCAGCTACATCATCCCGCTACATTTGCTTTATATAGCTGTAGACAAGTGTGGATGTTTGGTATATCAGACAATCATCCTATCTGCATATTGCAGACTGAGAGCAACATATCCAGATTTTGGGATACACATTTCAGATGCAGCAACACTTTGAACAGATTTTGCTGTTTGATTTTGAATCTCACATGCATTTCATTTTGTCTTGACTGCAGTATACTTTATTCAGGGGTTATTACTACTGTATTGCTGGATTCGTGACACTTTCTCACACTCTCTCACTTGCTTTCATTTTACTATTCAGGATGGTACTTACTTCTAGGCTTTATTGACATGTTTTACCTGCAGTTATTGCAATCCTTTCCAGCAGTCTCACTTCTGTCATGTTTCAGTATTTCCACAGGGATATATTTCACACATGTGATTTCATCATCTTCTGCAGCTATACTTTTCAGCCTGATGCAGGTTGTGTACTATTTTCTTACAGGTAGGGCATTTTTATTTCAGAATATATTTCAGACAGTTTCATTTTTCGGTTTAACTTACAGGCTGAAACACACTTTTGTAATCAAGCAATACCTGCATACACTTTCACACTGTTACTTGCAGATTTTATTCCTTACTGACTACACTGCATTCTTTTGCTGACTGTCATACTTTTATATTTCTTTACAGTTACTGGTAGTGGATTACTGACCTGCCTGGTGGCGCAACTGCACCAGCCTATCGCCATAGGCTCTGCGGTTCACAGAACGGACACGTGCAGCTGTAATATAAATGAAGTAATATTGGAATACACATCTCCATAATATCAGCTAGTTTAATTTCTTACATACATAATTAAATGTTACTTACTCAGTAGTGGGGCATTGGGTGTTTGCCGGGCCTTCTGGATCCAAAGGTTCAGTTGGTCCTGCTTGTGTCTCTTCAGGTCCGCATGGTGGTGACGGACCTGCTCAACAGTCCTTGGAATCCCTGTGGCACTGGTGAGATCATGAGCCAACCGGTCCCACACCTCGGCCCTGTATGCTCCCCAGAGGACCTGGCCCTGCATGAGTTGGGCCTCATGATTATGGACTAGGAGCCAGACCATGTACCTGGACTCCTCAACACCCCACCTCTGTGCTCGAAAGCAACTACCCTCTCCTACTCCTGTCATTCTGCCTGTAGGTCAGTTCTACAATCGTTTATGTTGTGTATTCCCGCCTATGGGGCTTATATAGTCTGTTTTTCCCGCACATATCTGTGATTGGCCATTTTGGAATTGTATCATCTTCAGTAAACCTGCATTGTCATGCTATAGTTTGTATTCATTCCTATTTATTAGCTATTATTGCATTTAAAGGTACTGCTGTCATGGCTTAGTGGTTCTGTACCTTGACTATGGTGTATAGTATCCTGGGTTCAAACCTGGCCACTGCTTTTTATTTTTCATGACTGTCTAGACATGCTGAGGGGTGTGTCTGTGTAAAGGCAGTTTTGATACGGCTTGCTCAACGTTGCCCGTCGGTTAGCTTGTCTGCGTGGTGCGCAGCTCCGCGCAAACGGGGTACGCTGCTTTAAGCCTCATTTGGCTATCGGCACGCATATTATGCTCAGCTCAGTTAGGGGCACATAGATTCAGTGTGTTAGACCACTGCTCAGCTACGGGCACTCATTTTGCACCACTTAAAAAACTGCTCATCTACGGGCAGATGCACTCACTCTGTTAAACTGTAGCTCAGCTATGAGCACATCTGGCATTTTTTATTCTTTTGTTACCTCACATGTCTTCAATATAAATGGGCTATTTCATTACATTTTACATAAATTGTGGTTTTATGTGTACATATTTGTCAGGGACTTGTTTCCTGCTTATTTTGAAAAAAAAAATTGGTGTTGTGGTGGCTTGAACCATGAATGCCTGCTCTTCAGCCAACATATCTACCGCTACGCTATTGCTTCCTGGCTTATTTTGCATATTTAGTTCTTATATGCTTTCCCACTGACTGCTAACTGCAGCTGCGCTACGGGCACGCCCGCGCAAACGAGCGCACTCACAGTTAAACATCTTTACAATTTAAAAAAAATATATAACATGTTCATTTATATATTTTATGTTCATAGTCTGTGGGGGCATGTATTGTGTTGTGTTTATTCACATTTCCGTGGACTCTGTTGTGGGTGTTTACTTTGGGCACTTTTACACTTCTGGGGGCGTGTCCGCTTGCAGGGCTCGGCCTACGGACACGCCCCCTACTGTCTTACATGGACCGTGTTAGACTTAGGTGTGATTCAGCATGCTCTCATGAATATGCAAAGCATGCTGACATCACTCCATTTAACTGCAGCCTCCGTGTAAGAGTTATAACTCTTACACTGAGGTTTCGTGAATCCTTGCCACTGTTTTATCACAATGGGAGGATATGTATGTTTATAAAGGTGAATACAAGGATAGTATACTGTTATACAAGCATTTTATTGACAACATGTTTTTGCTTTGGAACAGTAATATAGAAGACCTTAGGCTCTTCATTCAACATGTGAGTTGCACCACTACTTATCTAAAATTTAGCATGGAGTATTCTGATAGTTGCATCACATATTTACATGTTAAGTTAGAGAGACAGGGGGGCCAGATCAACACCATGGTACATAAAAAGGAAGTACAGGCAAATAGATATTTACATAAAGCAAGTATGCATGCCCCTCATACATTTAGAAGTGTAGTAAAAAGTCAACTTTTGAGAACTGTCCGTCTGAATACACAAGATGAAATATTTCTTGATAAGTCTAAGGAGAAGATTACTGAATTTGAGAAAGAGGGATATAGCACTTCTATGTTACAACAAATACAGAGTGAAGTACAAAATATGTGACAAAATACTGCTAAACCATACTTTTATGTTAAGAATAATGGTAATATGGACAGTCATAGTAATGAAGGACCTGAGATGGTAAAATATATTACTACTTAAAATAGGAAATCATATGCAGTTAAAAATGTAATAGAAAAAAACGGGAATATTTTAACATCAATGCCAGAGATAAAGAAAATTATTGGTGAAAAAACATATTTTGCATATAAAAATTGTTCTAATTTAAAATCACGTTTATGCTATAAGGATGTTAAATATAATCATGGACCACGTACATATACTAAAATTGGCACGTACCCATGTTACACTTGTGTATGCTGTACAGATATTGAGACTAATAGTACATTTATACATCCCAAAACAGGAAGGGAATATGCATTTAATATCTATGCTGCATGTAATACATGCAACATTGTGTATTTAGCAAACTGTGTAGCCTGCACAGCCCTTTACATAAGAAAATGTAGCAGGAAACTCAAGGAAAGAATCATAGAACACAAGTCAGAAATTAAGAGGAGTGTGGGCACAAATGCATTGGCTAAGCATATATCAGAAAGGGGTATAGAACATAAATTTCGGTTCAGAGTAATAGAAATTATATATAAAAATATAAGAAGTGGAGATCTGAATAATGATCTAGAGCTTCATGAATATGAATGGGTTACACTGCTAGATGCAGACCACAGAGCAGGCTTAAATGTAACTACTAGTACTAACCCTGTTCTCAAGAGGAAACAAATGAATGTGCTATAACCATTGAGCTCACTATGCCTTTAGTTCTTTAATTGAAGTTTACAAGGGAATCATTCTCTTAGGGCTGTGTTTTACTGGCGTGCTTTAAAAGTGCTATGATTTTAATTGTTCTACACACTGAAGAAGGGATTTTTTCCTGAAAGCTTTGTGTTTTTGTGAGAAATAAATTGTGCTGCTGCTGCATTTTACTCAATGTGTCTGTACCTGCAATTTATCTTTTGTGCGCTACTTTGTATTCCAACGGTTTACCTTAGTGCTGGTTCCTGTGATTGTTTTACATGCATTCTGCTACATAAAAGTAAATTATCACTAATGTACATTCAAACCCTGCACATACTGCACACTTAGAACATACTTCATTAACAAGTGGAGCCATTCAAGCAGTTACACCAGAAATGCAATTTTTTTGCATTCGGTAACATCCGAAATACTTCTTAAGGCATATCACTACCAGTCTCATTTTTTCAACTAATGGCTAGTCTATCTGCATGCAGAATTAGATTTTGAGTTTTTGAAATAGGTAGGGAACTATCATTCATTACAGGGCATCGCTGACTAACGAAGCAGGATACCAAACATTGCACAAAGCATACAGCCAAAAAAAAAGTTTATTTATATATCTGTATAATGATTTTTAAACCTTGAGGGTTTATGCAAGTAAAAATGTTTACAGTAATGATCCCTACTTTCACAGAGATGGTGCATTCCTTGGATTTGATCACTGCACCCATGGCATTACAATGGAACATTGGCACCAGGAACATGTTGCACCACATAATTAGATAAATAGAAAAGGAGAATGTAAAACACATACTGAGCATTGCATTTCTCAAATGTGCATTTATATTTCAATATACACATGCTCCCAGACTGTTGTCATTTTTCCTGACACAGTACAATTGTGTGGCTGTGATCAATGGACACATGAGGATGATAAAGAATGCTAGAGAAGAACAAAACTTGTCCGCAAGGCAAGAGTTACTGATAGTTGTTGAGTATTACTTTATTGTAGTACCTTTGTTCAATGAATGTCTTAATGGTTGCAAAAATTATAAGCAAGTGTTTTGACTGTACATATATACTGTAGTTTTCAGCAACACTGTTAGCAGTCTTCATTCCATGTGTGAGATGTGTACACAGACATCTCAAGGATGAATCTTTACAAAATGTTGACAAATAATTGCATCAAGATTCAAACCTAAGTAAGTAAATATAAGTTAAATGTTATTTGTATATATTGATTTTTGGTCTGACATACCCTATCAGAATGTTATTTTCATTAGCAGGGATGCTTAACACAGCATTGACTGAGCAGTATTGCTATTGGTGCACACTTGCAAGACATTAACCAGCCAAAAATCATTTAATTCTGACTCTTGTACTGCTGAGGTGTGTGCAGTTCATTTTCCAGGAACCAGTACCATATTTATCTCTGCAGCAATTTAAGCAAATTGAGTGAATCAGAAATTCTAATGAGATGATTGCTAGTTGACATATCCAAAGTGTCCAGAGGGGTTTATCTATACCTTATAAGAACTATGTGGGGCTATGGAACTTCCACTGTACTAGGGAAAACTGCCTTGTTTCACAAGTACTGATGAACAAAGTACTGATAACAGTTTTGATACAGGACTGCACAGGATATTGTTGAAATCTTTATATATATATATTCCATACAACTACTCATACTTAGTATATTGATCAATATTTGCAGTGAGTGCTATGTATCTGCAGTGTTTCAAAAAATTCTGTTAAAGTCATGTGAAATGTGTTTAATAGGGTTCAAGCAACACACACATTAATGTGCGGAGTTCTTTATTATTGTTGTAACATGCTTAAAAGTTTAGACTGTCATTGACTTGACTGAGTTCTGTTGTTTCTTAGTATAGTACCACTGTTTCACTGATTATGATGTTTTCTCTGCTTAGTAGATGTATATTTTCTTTTCTCTGCTGTAATTTGTTCTCATCTGTAGTTTATAAATTATTTTTGGTGTTAGGGTTAATGTGCATTGGATATTGCAATGTTTGTATTGTTGTTTAGATGGTTATTACTATGATGCTACTCACATAATGCATACTGATATACATTTTTCCATATGTATAACAGCCTCTACTATCCATGTATGTTATGTTGCTTTCTGATATTCATTTTTCATCTATCATAACAGGGATGTGGGTAATAAAACCAAAAGTAAGATGGGATCATATTCATTGAAGCCTTATTTCTCAGAAGCTGTGAATGAGGTCCTAATACAGGACATTTATCTCTAAGGTTGACATCTTCTTGATACCCATACCTCTGACAAGCCCTTACATGATGGTGTCTCCTGGCAGGTGTTCAAAGATGTTAACACTGTTGGTGGGCAGAGCCAGGAATACCATATGATCTCACATAAGGCCACTGACATGATTGAAAAGATTATTGGCAGAGCAAAGGCTGTGGAACTGGAGTGAAGGGCTACTATTGGTGGGCTATTTAACAAATCACCACAGGTGGAGAAAATGCAGTTCCTGTCAACCATTATGGATCCAGGTAACTCAGAAGAGTTTCAGAGCACAGTGCTCGATGTTTGGACTAAGGTGGAGCCGACACACAGGACTTTCACTATTGATGCCTCATGTATTTCATTCACATATTTCTTATGTCCATCTGAACAACTGATGATCAGTAGTATGCTTTTACTACCTCTGTCAACTATTGTGTCCAGCTATATCTGATATTAATGTAAAGTTATTTATTTATGTTTATTTATTTATATTTGTTGACCGGGAGTGTCCGACTGGACGTAGGTCCATTTTCAGCAGAGGCCCGGGGAGAAAAGCTACATGTAAAGCTCCAAGTAAAATGACCATCTGCACATGGTATGGACATACTATGTATTAGTTATTTGTATTATTTTCAGAGATTATAGCATTTGCATCTGTCTTTGAGTTATTTTCACTTAGGTATTACATTTTTTTGTATTATTTTTTATTTGGTGTATCCACCAGTGAGCATCGTTTGGTCCCTGCGCTGCGGACTTTGCTCATCTGATGTTGGAAGAATGTTATCATCTGAAGATGATTGTGGTGATGAACATGCACAGTCTGAGGTTGTAGGGGGTAAGTCAGACATGGGGATTGGGACTCCCACATCCCTTCCACACAGTACGAACATAGTCAGTATGCCTATGCATATCCATAACACAGAACCATATGAGAGTGGAGAGATTGATGGTGACACAGTTGACCAGGCTAGTGCAGTATCCTCAATTGTTGACATGGCAGAATCTCCTCCTAGCCATTATGTGGGTGAGGTACCAACAGGGGTGTTATTAGAGGGGCAGAGAAAAGGTATGGGTACCACCTTATTGGTAATGAAGTAACTGTCACCCATCATAAGTGCAGAGCTGTTGGGTAGGCAGCTGTAAGCAGTTTAAATGGTACAACAGGTAGCACACTTCCCTAGGGTGCAGAACTTTGTGGGATCTATTACCACACCAGGTAGAGGGGGTGCTACACTCCTGATTATGTCATCCTTTGGATGAGACATTAAAATGAGGTCTCATCTGCCTGAGTTGGTGGTACCTCAGGTCAATGTAAAAGATCTCATTGCACCTTTCAAAAAGAGTAGGAAGTTTCCTGATGCCAAGGCCAAATTTCACTTAGTAGTATAAATACCACATTTGGGCTCCACGAAAAGAGGCTACTTGCCTACTGGGACTAACCTAGTCAGCAAAGGATAAATAAATAAAAATAAATAAAAAAAAGCAAGTTTCTCCAGTTTCTCAGAAGAGATCATTGTACTACTGCATATGCATTCTGATGTGCAAGACTGTGTGAACCATGTCTGTGACTCCTTAGACAGGATGAGTAACACACTGTACCATGCAATGCCTGTTCTAGATAATCTATTTGAGAGAGCAGGATCCACATAGCCAGTCTGCTGTTATGTAATCATATATCAATCAACATGGATGTGGACATGACAAATTTCACTCCTGTAGTGGAAGCACTTACACTGCTACATCGGTGGTAGATGTGTCTACACCCAGATTTAGTCAATCGTGTGATTGTGGCTGTGGATGTAGATGTGAAGACAGCTTGCTCAGCAGATTTTGTTCATGTTCAGGTAACACTTTGACTTTTAGCCAGGGTCATGGAAGTAACAATGCAACTCCTGGCAGAGGTGGTTCATGTGCTCAGGGGCATCCACAAAGAATTTGATCTTCTACCACGTACAGCTCACACCTGTCCAGGATGCCAGGACATAGTGGTGACACAAGTTTTGTGATTGTGTCCTTGCAGACCCTCACACAGTACACCTCACATTGACCATGACACACACACACACACACACACACACACACACACACACACACACACACACACTCTCTCTCTCTCTCTCTCTCTCTTCAAAATGGATTTAATTACATGTGGAAATAATGGCCATGAGAATGCATAATGGCCATTACCTCATCTCTCACACTAACACACTTACTCTTTATTAGACTTGCCCTCTTTTAACTCCCTCACACAGACACACACACACACACACACACACACACACACACACACACACACTGAAAATGATGATGACTGTGCCATGCTCTTTGCACAGTCTATGTAGGTTTGCCTGTGTCTGTTGTACAGAGCAGATAATGCATGGTTAGTCAAAGCTGTTGTTCATATTTGGATATGTAACCAGTTTTAAGTACAAAAGAATAAACTAAAACTAAAACCAATACCTCTGACCAATGTAACAAAGGAAATTCAAGTACAAAACACTGCAAACAGTGAATGCCACTAAAAATACTCAACAGGTTAATTGCCAAAAGTTTAGGTTTATTTCCAAAGGTTAAGCTCTTTCAGCCAAAAAATAATGGCTTTCTTCAGAACAAACAAATCTCTCACATACCATTATTAAATACTTCCATCTTGTCCAACACAACCAATTAGAAGTCAACTTCAATTAAAAACATTAATAGTCTAAAACCATGATACAAAAAAATGAAAATTACTAATATAAAACAATTATATATACACATACTTTATAGAAAATTTAAAAACATGACCATTCATTTACATTTATCATAATAAGCCTTTCTACATAAAACAGCTAAGCATTGAGCAAAATTTTCCACTTTAATTCCCTATAGTCAAGTTTCCCTTCCTTGTCTCCATTAAAATCTCTAGGAACGTGATTAATAACTGCAAAATGAAATTTCTTATATTTGGGGCATGCAAATATGTGCTTGTATAACACATTATCTACATTTTTGTTTTTAATGGCATAATAATGCTCATAAAGCCTGTTCCTCAACTGCCTGTTGGTCTTACCAGCATATAAAGAAAAACAGGCAGAGCACTTGGCCAAATACACCATATAAGCAGCACTACATGTGAACACCCCATGAATTTCCCAAACTTTATTATGTGTGCTCACTTCAAAGAAGAGACCTACTGAAATGTACCTACAGTAATTACAACTCATATATTTAAAAGTACCCCTTTCTGTTGTTGAACCTTTGTAATGATTCCCTTTGAACAGTTCATTAAAGTTTTTGGCCCTTTTGTTAATGAAAGAGGGTGCAGCACCTATCACTGACCTTAGTTCACTACTGGTTTTTACAATCCTCCAATTGTTGGCTATAATACTTTTAATAGCTCTACAGTCTGTGGTAAATGTTAGAGGCATGGATGCAGCCCAATCCTTATTCACATTGTCTCTAACATCCATGTCCTCATTTACAAAATCAACTCCTAATATTTCTTGAACTATTTTAGATGGAAACTCCCTGTTCTTAATCCTTAAATGCAACTCATTAACAAGTTCATCCAACTTT
Organism: Protopterus annectens; assembly: GCF_019279795.1. NCBI lineage: Eukaryota > Metazoa > Chordata > Ceratodontiformes > Protopteridae > Protopterus > Protopterus annectens. The sequence goes on from NC_056725.1 coordinate 1,650,996,468, forward strand.
GTAAAATCACTAGTAAGCCTCATTAATCTAACCAACTGCCCTTTAACTATGTTATGTTTCATGTATGTGGGGTGCATGCTGGAATAATGTCGCAAGCTATTACCTGCCACATTTTTATAATGATGATAAAACTAAGCCTGCCCATCTCCTCCTGCTTAAAAATCTCTAAATCCAAAAAACAGATTTTCAAAACACTACAATGTGAGGAAAAAGTCAAAAAAGAGGGCTTTTGTTCATGTCCAAAAATTCAGAAAGTTCAAATTCTGTCCCCTTCCACACAAAAAATACATCATCAATAAACTGATGGTAACACACCATCTTCTCTTTGCCCTTAATTTTTGATAAAATATTGGTCTCCCAATAAGCCATCACCAAATTGGCATAATTGGGAGACATTTTTGTTCCCATGGCAGCACCCCTTGTTTGTAAAAAATATTGATTTAAAAAAACAAAAAAATTATATGATAAAATATTGTCAATACATTTCAGCATAAACCTAAATTCATCCACTTCAAATTGATTACTTCTAATCAGCATGTTTCCAACCCATTCCAGACCCACTTCATGTGAAATACATGTGTGCAAAGATGTTACATGAACTGCTACCAAAAAAATCATCACGCTCCACATTTTGATCTTTGACTTTACTCAAAAAAATCAGAGTGTCTGGTAAATGAGTCAGTTTTGTTTTGTCTAGTATACTTACTTTCTGTATCCATAGTAGTACTACTTGTGTAGGAGAGCTTGCTCATCTACTTGTGCAGATGATGCTGACAGTGCCCTGCCCTCTGGTAAGGTGTCTTACTTTGGCTGCTCCTGTCTGATGCACAGAGTAAGCAGGCAGTGCATGGTTTAGTCCAAAATGCTTCTTTGTACTTTACAGCTGCAAATTGATATGTGTATCTTTATTTATTTTTCAGATTATGTTGTGATTGCCCACCTGTGAAGATGATGCTGAGATTGCCCTTCCCACTGTGAGGTTATTTTGCATGGGATGATTATGCCTGATACACAGAGTGGACATGAAATGCATAGGTCAGCAATAGTCTGTTTTGTTTGAATGCATAATTGTTGGTGTCTCTATTTGCTGGATATATCAGTTATTGTTATATTATTCCTGTACTGGTATCATTGATTTTTAGTTTCTCCTTAATTCTGTTTTTTGTATTGTATGATTACTTTATGACAAGCTGATCACACTCCTTTGATACCGATACTGAGAAATTTATAGTTTTGGGTTGCCTATGTATGATGAGCACAGTAGCCAGCCATTCCTTGGGTAAGAAATGTATGGCTTGTTTGTATTCATCAAGTGTTACTGTGTGCATCTGCTTAGATTCTTTTTATGCATCAATGTCACTGCATATATCTGCTTAGCTCTTATGTTAATTGAGCAGTGAGTGTAGGTGAAATGTGTTGCCTCTTAGCCAGTCCATATCGTGCCTGCCTCCATCTTCTATGATTTTTTTCCCCCTGGTGCTGGTCCTCATCTGACCTCTCATACATGTCAGCTGCCTCTGCCCATGGTACTGAGAAATACAGTCCTTGTACCTTGCTGCAACTATTTTCTAAGTATAATGTTATGTTAGATAGCACACACAGTCATTGTTTTTGCAGAGGTGGCAAGGTCATATTGCAGATGTATACAGACAGTGGAATCGTGATTTGAGAAGCCCAAATGTATGCTGTATGATATTTCTTGTCAATTCAGTGTTGTAACCTTGCTCAGTGGGATTGAGTGGCTTTGTCATAGGAGTCATGAGATAAGGTTCTAAGGAATATCCTGCATCCCTCTTTAGATGTCTTTCTGGAACTTGCCCCTTTCAAACATTATGTAGAGGACTCAGGTATGCCATATTTGGAAATCATGGAAACTGCCTGGATGGCCAGCATACTGCATTACAGACCACCTGACAGTTGATGGAGTGATAACCTTTCCTATCCAAATGTCTCATTCCCGGTTTAGCAGGTGAGGCTTTTATTTCAATATGGTTGCAGCTTATGGCCCCCATTACCTCAAGGAAAATATCTGTAGCATAGAAATTTTCCATGGTGAATGTGAAAACTAGATATGCTTCCCAGCATCTTGAAGCATTACATTGTGGAGCTGGTAGAGTATTCCTGAGGCAGATGTCTATGAACCCCCTAACTGTGTCCCCTGTAGGTTGCTGAAACATCTCTGTAACTAAAATATGAAAGCTCCACATACCATAGTATTGACTGAGATGGGTTCTTCATGGTTCCCTCAGGGCCTCCGATGAAGCTGGTAGAGTTCTACTATTAACTGTATGGTGTCCAGTAGTTGTCAAGTACTTCTATTTCATTTATCCCATGACAGGTCAAATGTAGTTTAAAAATCCTATGCATTCAGGGGCAATGTTTGGCAGAATGAACAGCAGCACCAACTATGACACCTTGTTTCAGATAAAGGTTTACAATGGCTGTGGTGATCCCTCACATTCTTTAAAATTTTCTTATGGCTGTATTCCAGCATATGTTGGAATTCAAAGCCAAAGTGAGCCCAATGGGTTCATGTGTGTTTTATACATTTCAGAATCACTCCACCATTTGTTTTTTTTGCCTCATTAGCATACATCATGGATCATTATATGATCATTACCATATTCTGATGCTAACCCTTGTTTTGCAGCTGGATGTGATGTGTACTGCTGTTTATTGGATCATAAACTCCTTGCTTGTCACTGCTCATCTCACATGAGAGTTTATTGTGACAAGAAGGCATTCATGAATCTGGGCCACAGTGTATGCCATAAACCACTGAGTGAATCCATGTGATCACCTTTATGTTTGTAAGCAACATAGTACATTTTTATATTCCTAGGACCTACTTTTATCATATGGTTTGTTAGTGAATTGGCAGTTGTATATCATCATATATGAGCCACACCTTTGAAAAAAACGTAACTCAAAGAAAATAAAACATATAGTTACATACTGATGTAACATTAACTGATACAGAAATATCTGAAGAATGCCCACTGTAAGGAAGATAATCCACAAACATTCAATACAGAGCTTGCTTTATCAATGTATGTCTACTATATAGAGGTAAATTAAGCAACACAGTGTTAGATCAAGGAGCTGCCACACAATGTATGTCTATTGTGCACAAAGTAAACAATACAGTGTGAACAAGAGGCTGTCACACAATATATACCCATTGTGTATAGACATAGTAAACAATACAAGGTAAACAAGGGGCTGTGACACAATATATGCCCACTGTGTATGAAGTAAACAGAGTATGAACAAGAGGCTGCCACACAATGTATGTCTACTGTGCACAGACAAAGTAAACAAAACATTGTGAACAAGAGGTTACCACACAATGTATGTCCATTGTGCACAAAGTAAACAACAGAGTGTGAACAAGAGGCTGCCGCAGAATGTATTCCCACTATGCAGAGGCAAATTAAGCAGCACAGTGTGAAATCAATGAGTAGCAACACAGTGTATGCTCACTGTGGATAGACAAAGTAAACATCACAGGGTGAACAGGGAGCAGCAACATGATGGATGCCCACTGTTTAGAGACAAAGTAAGGTAGGTTGTGAACAAGGGGCTTGCCACACAACACATGCCCAATATGCAGTGACAAAGTAAGCAAAAGAGAATGTGAACAAGTGACCAGAAATAAAAAGCATTCAGAAAAAAATATGCAACACAGTCTATGAATAAGAAAAGGCTGCCACACAATCTATGCCTACAGGGCGGAAAAAGAGTAAGCAATATAGAGTGTGCACAAAAGGGGCTGTCACATAGTGAAAATCTGTTGTGGAGAGACAAATTAAGGATCACAGAGTACAAACAGGAGGTGGCCATAAAAACAACACAGAACAGAAATATTTAGCACAAAAATCTACAGACAATGGTGATGACCACATAGTTAAAAACAACAAAACATAATAAGAAATACAGTTGTGCAGTAGCAGCTCTGGAGTACATGGACAATACTATATGTGAATAAATATAAAGATCAAAGCTTTACTGGAAAAGCTCACTCACAACTTGCTGTGAGGGAAAGGTTATTTTGATTTTGCTTTCTTATATTTATTATTACTTTATTGCCTTCTATTGCCTTCTATTTTGTATACTATGATTTGTTTTCTTTACAATGTGTTTTACTTGTATTCTGCTTTTAATTGCATATTGAAACTAGGAAAAAGACCACAGCTGTGTCTCTTCTCTTATGAGTCACACAGAAATTAGAACAGGTCAATTAAAGAGACCTACAAAAGTTAGAACATGTCAATTAATGTTAATTATTGGTTAACTGAGGGTGGAGATAGGAACTAAACCTTCTATTTATGGAGTAAAATAGAACATTTCAAAGCTTTATTGGAAAAGCTCACACAGACTCTGCCACAACTTTTCATAAGGGAAAGGTAAGTTTGCTTTTGCTTTCTTATATTTTGTATTACTTTATTTCCTTCTTCTATGTTGTATAGTGATTTTTTTTCCTTACACTGTGTTTTACTTGTATTCTGCTTTTAACTGCATATTAAAACTAGGAAAGAGACCACAGCTGTGTCTCTTGTGAGTCGTTGATTTTTTTCCATTTTCCATCCCTGGTGGTGTTGTGTTCTTAAACACAACTGTCTTTCAAGTTGCCTGCCCCTTATGTTAATTTGACAATATATCTCCTTCCCACTCCCCTTTTATTGGCTGTTGTAAGCACAACATTATCATTTTGTGAAATCTCTGCCCTTCAACTATTTAAATTTATTGGCCATCCCACTGTATTCCACAGAACCAGAATACAAAGTGTCTAACCCCTTTCAATCTATTTTGCTCTTTTAAAATTAGTGGCTCTCCACTTAGACAACTAAAGCTTTAGTTATTTCCTCTTTCATAGCTAATTGCTTAGTGCACACTGCAGCGCTTAAGATTCTAAACCATTTTAAACCATTTTTCCATCTTATCTTTAAATCTGCAAAATCTATTGCAAGAACACCAGTTACTGGAGAGCCCACATTTGCCTTTTAGTAGTTCATAGGTTCATTGGTGTGTACTAGGCTAATGGCCCTTGAGCCTTTACAAGCCTAGCCCATAGGATTATGTCAGAAAAATATGTATTAATGTGTGTATGCTTAATGCTAATTAGAAACTAAATAAGTTAACACATTTTTCATTCTATTTTATGTACAGTTGAGTTTCATATGAGACTGAAAAGATGTTTTTTGAAACCGCAGTGTGCTTTCTGAAACTTGCAAGATGCCCTCTGACCTAGTAATTGCTAGCACAGCAATGTTCATGTTTATGCCTTTTGGAAATGTACTTGAGAAGCAGGTGATTATCTGCTAGGTCAGGAAGAAATGAATGAACAGTGCTATATTCTGTAAATGTAATGATTTTAAACAATCAGCTCAGTTCGAAGTATGAGAACATACACAGCTGCAGAAGTTAGAGATAACATAGACAAAGGACTGTTAGAGAAATGAACTGCAATTTATACTTGCTTTGTGCTTGAATTAGCCATAGTACCTTGAATGGTAACATTGCATATATCTAACCGGTGGTAGCCAAGGCCATGTTGTTTTTCTTAGGAAGTTTCTCATAAAAATTGATAGTACCAGCAGAATATTGTAAAAACAATCACTACAAAATGATGATGACAAAACTTGTGATTCACTACGTCAGCTTGGTAGGCAATGTCTTATTAGAAAGTGTATAAAAATGTCTGCATTTCCTGATTCTAGTTAGACAAACTCTGTATTAGCACGTTTTTGTCTCCTTGCTGCAAGATTAAAGTGCCTTAACCTGAACCTACTGTGTTTTGATCATTTTTAAAGTATATTTTTCCTTTGACAGTTTTGGTCCTTCGGACCGGAAAGTATCTCTCACTCTAGGCTCAAGTCAGAATTGGGCCCGGTGGCATGTACCCGTATGGATAAGTGGCCACATCAACTCTTCTGTCTTGAAAGACCTCCGACTGAATTGTCGTTCGAAAGAGGCCAGCCACTGTTTCTGATCTGGGATTGGAGGACGAGTCAACGTTCCAGTGTATCAACACACGGAGGGTCAGGTAAGGAGGAATTTACCTTTTTTCTGTTTTGGATCAGGGACTTGTTACAGTATTGTTTTGTCAGGGAGATTTGCATGTGCAGATCAGGGACAAAAAGATTGCTGTCTTGTCATAGATCAGGGAAACAGAATAGTTAGGCAGTTATTCTTGATAAACTGTGAAAAGGTGTAAAATTGTGGTACCACGTGAAAAGAAGGGTTACGTAACAATTTCTAACTTAGCTAAGGCAACATGTGAAATCAGTGCACGAAAAGTTCCCGAGGCCCGCCCCTGACCAAAGACACGAAATATATGCAATTACAGTGTGCCAATAATGTTAAGTATTATACAAAATGGGTTTATAAATACAAATTTGATAGTAATTTAGATAAACCTTCACTTATTAAACTTGTTATACAACTTAAAACAGACGCGAAAGGTCAGCTAAAGAAGCAACGACAATTAGGAGTCCCTCAGGCGCACAGGTGGCTTGAGGAAGCAAGCCGCAGAGAACAAAAGATTAAAAATTCAAAAGCAATGTTCTTAGATAAAGAAAATAATAACTTGGTAATAGCAACAGCCCCTCCTCCGCCCCCTCCGCTTCCCTTACCAGAATATGAAGCGAGTGGACAAGCTGATCCACCTCCGCTATACCAAGCTGTTCCTGCAAAATCAAAACCATTTGTCAGAGATCCTATCAAGACCAGGTCTCGAACACACAACTTAAGAGGGGATATTGAATTATATGAAATAAATAAAAATTCACAAGCTATAAGAGAGGAAGAGATATGTCCACTCATAGAAATACCAAATCCGCAGGCAGGACGGGCAGGACAGGATCCAACTCTTCTAGTATATAGACCATGGACACCGGAAGACATCCGGAAAGCCACAGAGGGAATTCCCCATCCAAAAGTTAATTTTAGAAAATTCTTAGAAGACTTAAAAGGCATGAGGTTAAGTTACCATTTGAATGGAGAAGAAGTAGAGAAAGTAGTTAGACAAATCGTAGGTCCAGATTGGCACATGATCAGTGGCAACTGGAATCCCCGTGACGCAGAGCTTAGGCCACTCCCACATAGTAACGCAGAACTGGACAACAGAGTGAAAGGTCTGACAGACCGAATCTCTGAGAAATGGAAGCCTAGGGCTGATTGGACTTGCATTAATCAATGTATACAACAAGAAGGTGAAACTGTTGATAGATATTATGCCAGATTATTAGAATGTTTTAATAACCATTGTGGAATGCAGGTACCTGAAGATCAAACACATGATTCCCCATATGAGCAACAGCTAAAGAATGCATTTTTAAAAGGCAGTATTGCACCCATTAGCAGCTTTATTACAAAGCACATGGTAGATCATCGTACAAGTAGATTACAGTCATTACTTGAATATGCAAGACATGCCGAAAGGCATTTTAATAGCAAAAAGAAAAAGAAAACTCAAGTATTTGCAGTAGAAGTCAGATCAGAAGTCTTTGTAGTACAAACCAGGAAGAATGGTAAGAAAAATACCCAGGGAAACAAACAATCTGATAAGCAATCAGAAGACTTTGAAGAAAGAAAGAAAAGGGGTGAATGTTTCAAATGCGGGAAAAAGGGACATTTAGCAAAGGATTGCAGGCAAAATAAAACGGTAACCGCAGAAGACAAGGAGGGTGAGGAATGACTATATGACAGTCAAGAATTACTGGATAGGAATAAACAAGAAAAGACAAATGCAAATGTGATAGAAAGGGTAGAGGATGTGACAGAAGAAGTAGAGGATGTACATGAATTCATAGATAATGAAGAAAATTAAATTTTGGACTTAGCATTATTGAGCTTAGAGCTCTATTTGGCAGACACAAAACCGGAAGTTACACTTCTGGTAGAGGGGAGGGAAGTCAAATTCCTGTGTGACTCAGGGGCCTCATGGACCCTGATACATCCTTCCAAACTACCAGAAAATTCAGAATCTCTGGACTAAATATTAATGAAAGCAGCTAATGGACAGCTGTATTGGGAGCCACTCTCCCACAACATAGTGATAACTGACCCAGTTTCAGGGATGACCCAGAAAAGCAAAATTGTTGTTTCTGCAAAATTCCCAGTGAATCTCTTGGGCAGAGACCTAATGCAGATATTTGGCATAGCCGTAGTTCCAACTATGCAAGGTATGGATGCACAGCGACAAATGGATACTTTTGTAGTGCAACCGGAGGGTGAAACATTTTATTGGTACAGCCAGGACTTAGTTACGACTGGTCCAGGGGCAGTAACCGAAGAACTGATGAATGTAGCCATCAGTAAATCCCCCTCCCTTGACACTGATAAACAGCATTTGTTGCATTGCACTCTATATTACTGTAACTGACCAGGACCTGATAAAGAATATGAGCGAGAACTGTTTAGAAGCCATGCTAATAGGTTAGTATTATGAAATTTGTACTGGGACACAGAAGGAAACAGTGTAGTAAGCTGTTCATTGCCCCAGAAATTCCTAGCACTTTACAAATCTATTCGATTACCACATGTAAGTTTAACTAAAGATAGAAATTTGAAGTGGACAGACCTAGGAGAAAAAGTCACAAGGTGGGAAAAACAGACAGAGTTAGAACTCTCTGAACAAGGAGTACAAAAGCAGAAATTAAATTGGATAACACAGACACACCCAGCGGTGCACTCACAGGCAAGTGAGGATAACTGAGTAGCACTCTTACTGGAGGAAGAGGAAAAAGCCTTACGAGACATACCAGAGACTCTCTGGTCAACAGGGAAATCAGATGTAGGACTTATTCATACAGCAGGACCAGTTACTATCATGCCAAAATCAGCATTTAGATCTCAAAAGAGACAGTATCCCTTAAGAAAGGATGCAGAAATAGGAATCAAACCTATAATAGCAGCCTTACTTAAGGAAGGAGTCTTAATAGAATCTCCTGATTCACCATGTAATACACCTTTATTTCCTGTTAGGAAAGCAAACGGAGAATGGCGTATGGTCCAAGATTTACAAGCTGTAAATGACGCAGTTATACCCAGGGCACCTACGGTGCCAGATCCACACACTTTATTGAATGATTTGAAACCTCAACAAAAGTATTTTTCTGTGGTAGATATAAGCAATGCATTTTTCTCAATACCGATACACCCAGACAGCCAACATTGGTTTGCATTTACATTTCAGGGGAAACGGTATACATATACGAGACTACCACAAGGATATTGTGAAAGTCCAACAATATTCGCACAAGAAATGGCAAGTAACCTGGCGGGATTTATCCCACTGAAAGGCAGTCAGATTTTACTTTATGTAGACGACATTCTGCTGGCAGCCCCCACCCAGCAAGAATGCAGAGAGGATACCATAGCATTATTACAATTTTTAGCCACTCAAGGACACAAGGTAAACAAAAACAAACTGCAACTTTGGAAAAAACAGGTCAAATACCTGGGATATGTAATATCCAAAGAAGGCAGAATATTAGATGAAGACAGAAAAGCAGCAATATTACAAGCACCTAAACCAGCTACCAAGAAGGAAATGATGTCCTTCCTGGGTACTACTAACTTTTGCCAGAGTTGGATTCCAAACTATGCCTTGGAATCTGCTCCACTGATTAACCTGATATTCAAAAAGCCGGTGGCAGCACAAGATTTATTACAGTGGACACCAGAAGCAGAATCAGCTTTCTGCAGTCTGAAACAACTCATAGCTTCTTCCTTAGTTTTAGGATTACCAAACTATCATAAGCGATTTTTCCAGACTGTAAGCAAGGCTATATGACATCAGTGTTAACACAACAGCATGGAGACAAACAACGCCCCATAGCTTACTATTCATCACAGCTAGACTCAGTGGCACGATCCTTGCCCCACTGTGTACAAGCAGTAGTCACAGCTGCAATGGCAGTGCAGGCTTCAGCCTCAGTAGTATTGTTCCACCCTCTCACATTGAGAGTGCCTCATGCGTTCGTGATTATTTTACTGAAAGAAAAAGTAGTATATCTTTCTCCTGCTAGACACCTTTCCTGTATGACTATACTGTTGAGCCAACCTCATATGACAATTGAACGATGCACAACTTTGAATTCATCAACCTTGCTCTCAACCCCTGCAGATGGCAAGCCACACTGCTGCCTGCAGGAGATTGAGCAAAAGATACTACCTAGAAAAGACCTTACAGATGTTCCCTTGGATGATGCCGAGGTGACATACTATGTGGACGGCTCGTGCAGGAGGGGTCCTACAGGACAGAATCTAGTGGGGTATGCAGTAGTTTCTGATACCGAGATTTTAGAAGCAAAGTCTTTACCACACAACTTATATGCACAAGCAGCAGAATTGATTGCCTTGACAAGGGCATGTACCTTAGCAAAAGGTAAGAAAGTAAACATTTTTACTGACAGTCAGTATGCTTTTTCTACTGTACATGTTTTTGCGCAGCAGTGGAAAAATAGAGGAATGATAATGTCTACTGGTAAACCAATTAACCAAGCGGAATTTATTTTAGACTTGTTAGACTCTATTCAGTTACTTCAGAAAGTAGCTATTTGCAAATGCGTAGCTCATACCAAGCAACAGGACAGAATTTCAAAAGGTAATGCGAGGGTTGATGCAGCTGCAAAACAAGCAGCTTCAGCTTCAGAAGTTTTTCTTTTGAGTGAGCAATTACAACCATCTGAGAGTTTAGACTTAGAAATGTTAAAAACAATGCAGACACTTACTACAAATGTAGAAAAACAGAAGTGGATAAAACGAGGAGCAATCCTTGAGAAGGGACAGTACATCTCCAAAGAAAACAAACCGATTTTACCATCTAACTTGTTTAGATATGCAGCTTTGTTGAGCCATGGGCAGTGCCATGTCTCAACAGGGGGGATGGTACAGTTAGTGAATCGAGTGTTTACGACGTATGGATTTACAAACTACACAAAAAAATTCTGTGCAGCAGGCCATGTTTGTAACAAGCATCATGCACAAGGGACATTGAAACCTAAGAAAGGGAGTTTCCCTATACCACCGTATCCGTTCCATACTATTTGTATGGATTTTATAGAACTGAACAAATGCGAAAATAAGAAGTACTGCCTTGTCATTATAGATATGTTTTCCAAATGGGTGGAAGCTTTTCCAACTAAAATTCCAGATGCAGCTGCTGTTGCAAAAGTCCTCGTTAAAGAAATTATTCCTAGATTTGGCATACCGGAAAAGATTTATAGTGACAATGGCACACACTTTGTAAATCAAACTATACAACAACTTAGCCATTATTTCGGGATTTCTCTGAAAAAATCATTGTGCATACCTCCCCCAATCTGCAGGATTAGTAGAGAGGCATAATGGGGTTTTGAAAAACAAGCTTAGAAAATTGATTAGTGAGACACAAAAGAACTGGGTGCACTGTTTACCTCTGGCACTGTTGAGCATGAGAACTGTTCCAAATGCAAAAGAGTTAACTCCTTTTGAAGTTCTGTTTGGGAGGGCATATTATACACCTCAATGGAAACCTCTCATGCCTCCAGAGCAGGAGGTTCACTCGCAGGGTATATGAGGTGATTTTTGAATAACAAACTTTTGCAGTTAAATTCTGTTTCAGATAAAGAGCAAATAAGACCATCGGAAGCAGCAGTAGCCCCAGGCGCATGGGTCTGGGTGAAGGTGGTGAAGAGAAAAAAATGGAGTTCTCCAAAGTGGGAAGGGCTGTACCAGGTACAACTGTCGACACCCACTGCAGTCAAGATCATGGAGCGAGCGTCCTGGATTCATTTGACACACTGTAAACTGGTTAAGAACTTTGAACTGGACAAAAACCTTGTTACTGTTGTACAACGAGAACAAAATGATAGAGCAAACAGAGATGCAGAACAACCTCAGAAAACTTGCATGATTATTCTAGTAGCTATACTGATAACATTGATCTTTTTGTTGTGGCCTTTCCTTTTTCCTGCCACAAAAGTTGAACTGATTAAACGTGATGAGCCGACCATAGACTGGCACCCAAACTTTAACACTTATCAGGCAATTACACATGTGTATGCTGAGATTTTTAATGTTTCAAACTGCTGGATTTGCACAGCCATACCAACAGCATACGGGGGGTTATTAATGACTGCAGTCCCCCTAGGGGTCAATGAGACCTGGGAAAATTTGATTTGTGACACCATAGCTATTAAAGCATATGATAAGGTAGCACTGTATTTGCCTGTGACACAAAAGGGAATTGTATGTTTTTATAAGAATGACACAATTCAAGTGGACTGGAGCAGGTGCAATGTGACTGTACATTACAAATGCTATACCAAAGCAAACAAAATGGGTACAGCTTGTAATTCAAATTATGACTCATTTCTTGAGTACATGCATAACACTATTGAACTAGTGCAACGTAATCCTGTACTTTTTAAACAACTATCTGTAATAGATAGGAAAATGTTTCATGCAGGGCAGCCATTTCGTAACAAAGTAACTACTAAGGTAGAGGATTGTTATTTTGTGTGTGGTAAGAAGGCATATAAATGGTTACCTGAGAATTGGTCCGGCAGTTGTTTTTTGGGGTACCTGGTCCCGGCCATATGACACACTGCAGTTTTGCCTCAGGGAGATATTCGAAATACCCGAGATGTGGCCAAGAAAGCTGTCAGGAAGCCTGAAACTCCAGTGGGACAGATCGAGGTGGGCTGGAAAGACCATCATACTGTGGGTACCAAACTGACGATAATGGACTTGAGTGATGCTGTCATATCGTGGGCAGGCATATTACTTGCATATGGTACAGTGAAATCGATCTGGGAGCTGCAAAAACTTTCTAAATGTCTCGAAGAAATGAGTAATGCAACTTTTTCTGCTCTAGAATTGATAACTGATGAACTGAATGCTATGAGAACTGTAGTGCTCCAGAACCGAATGGCTCTTGACTTCACCCTAGCGGCGAGAGGTGGTACGTGTGCTTTAATCAAAGAAGAGTGCTGTGCGCATATACCTGATCATCAACATGAGATAAACGACCACCCTGAGGTGATACAGCAAGTGTCGGCCATGACCAAACCAGGCCCAAACCCTCTGATGGACTTTTTCCAGAATTTGTTTGGGGGGTGGGGTTCCATCCTAATGAACATCCTGATTGCCATTTGTGTGGGATTACTCCTATTAGGAGCATGTATTTGTTGTGGTATTCCCTGCATGAAAAAGTTAATCAAAGAATTTATAGATATATCAGTTTCTGAGACTTTGTATCAAAGTACTGAAATTGAAGAATTGTTAGAATGTGAAACACTTTCATAAGTTTAAACTGAATGACTTTCTTAACTGCAAATCCTGAATGGAAGAGGTTAGGAGAAGAAGCAAACTGTTTATTCTTTTGAAAATAGAATTAAAAAGTATTAACAGGGGGAAAATGTCAGAAAAATATGTATTAATGTGTGTATGCCTAATGCTAATTAGAAACTAAATAAGTTAACACATTTTTCATTCTATTTTATGTACAGTTGAGTTGCATATGAGACTGAAAAGATGCTTTTTGAAACTGCAGTGTGCTTTCTGAAACTTGCAAGATGCCCTCTGACCTAGTAATTGCTAGCACAGCAATATTCATGTTTATGCCTTTTGGAAATGTACTTGAGAAGCAGGTGATTATCTGCTAGGTCAGGAAGAAATGAATGAACAATGCTATGTTATGTAAATGTAATGATTTTAAACAATCAGCTCTGTTCAAAGTATGAGAACATACACAGCTGCAGAAGTTAGAAATAACATAGACAAAGGACTGTTAGAGAAATGAACTGCAATCTATACTTGCTTTGTGCTCGAATTAGCCATAGTACCTTGAATGGTAATATTGCATATATCTAACCAGTGGTAGCCAAGGCCACGTTGTTTTTCTTGGGGAGTTTCTCATAAAAATTGATAGTACCAGCAGAATATTGTAAAAACAATCACTACAAAATGATGATGACAAAACTTGTGATTCACTACGTCAGCTTGGTAGGCAATGTCTTATTAGAAAGTGTATAAAAATGTCTGCATTTCCTGATTCTAGTTAGACAAACTCTGTATTAACACGTTTTTGTCTCCTTGCTGCAAGATTAAAGTGCCTTAACCTGAACCTACCATGTTTTGATCATTTTTAAGGTATATTTTTCCTTTGACAGATTACCCTGGCATCGTGCCACCCGACCTTAGTTCCCAGTGCCTCTGTCGAGTAGAGCCACTGGAGTGATCCCCGGGGTGAGTTTTTATTTCCCATCCACTAATCAAGATTTCTTTTGAAGGGGGCCAGTGAGGCACTCTGCTTGACATGTATGGCAAGTCTATTCCATAGCATGGGCAGTTTCTGGGTTATGAACCTGTCCCTCTAGCTTGTTCTGTTGATTGTGGTAATGAGGTTGAGGTCTCTAGAGCATGTAGTGTGGTGGGATTGGAATCTCTTTAGATGTAGCATTTCTAACAGAGCTGGGTCAGACATAGCTTTGTAAGTCAAGCAGAGATCGCCTTTAAGTAGGCGATATGAGATAGAGAATAGTTGGAGTTTTTTGAGTCTGTCCATATAGGACAAGTGTTTAAGGCCCAGGATCCTCTTTGCAAGGCAGTAGTAGATGAGTAGTCATCTTGGGATGAGTGTTTCTGTTTTATCCTGGTAAGAAAAGGAGCACAGGGACATTATTTCTTAGAGACCGCTGATCACTTGAAAGCCTAATAACTTCTTCTTAGGTGACAAATTGGTATTTGTGCTTATGTTCTGCTCCTAGTGAGATAAGGAGAAAAGTGAATTAATTCCTGACAGTTTCTGGTTGAGCAATGAGTGTCTGTGCTGACTGGTCTGGCTGCTATTAAAGGAATCTACCAGGAAAAGGTTACAGCAAGCCTACAGTCCTTGCATCATCTGGTACAAGACAGTGGATATCTAAACAGGCTGTGGCCTGCGTCTCATCTTGGGGCTGGTGCTAGTGTTTTGCTTCTGGTGAGAGGAGAAGCAAAGCAGCACTGTATCCCAGGAGAGAGAAGCTGTGGTGAGACCAGCACTAACTGTAACCAGACAGTAGCCATTCACATGACTCCTCTCTTTTTATCATTTTTGACAAGCTAATTCTTTCTTTTCAGTAAGTACTGCTTGATTTGTTTCTAACTTCAGAATATCTGCCTAAATACTTCATTTTCAGGGTCTACTTATTAGCTTCCTCTCAAGTGTTTGGTAGTGCCCTGTATAGACACAGACACCCTGAGTGACATTTTTCCTGTAAAAGCACAAATGAAATTTCACCAATACCTAGTTGCACAGAGGACAACTAGTTTGCAGTGACAAGCACTATCTCCAGAGTTGCAAGACAAATACTCCTGACATTGCTTTATATTCTCACTCCAATGGTCTAATCAATAAAAAAGGGTCTGTTGCCATGGATATGAACTTTCCCACTATCTCCGTTACTAGCCTATGGATTTGGGCATCCTGAGGCAATGTAGAAATTGCTTCATGTTTACTGACAATGAGTTAATTCTCAAACAAACTGATATGGTATGTGAGAGATGTATTTACACAATAGAACTTGAGGCAAATATCTCAAATAAAAGTACGCCTAATGTCAATAAGGCTGTTCACAGGCTCATAGATTAGTACTAGGCTAACTACTGCCAATTTCCCCATGTGAGACTCAAGCCCAGTGCGTTTTTTTGTAAGATAAACACCTTAACCATTATGTCAACCTACCACACTCATTAGTACACACCCTGCACCCATCACACACAATTCAAAGCAAACATATAGATCCACATATGCTGAGGCACTTAAATATAACCTTCTAAACCCCAAACATCACCTAGATGAAGTACACATAACAAATGCCCTCAGCAACCCCAAGTGCACTCTTTCAAAACAACACCAACTTCAACACATACAGCCGCATCTCATGCAGCCTCTACTTCAAACCCATTAAGGCAAGCCACCACATAATCCAACATTCTTGTCATTGGAGACTCTATCATGATACACATGATGTCCCTCTCACAAGGCTGAGTAAGGAGAAAGTCACAGTCAGTTATCAGGAGTTAGGATGCGTGCACTCTCTTCATTGGACCACAAGTACCAGTATGACACAGTCATAGTCCCTGCTGGTATAAATGACCTGAGACATACCTCACTAGACTATATGATGAAAGACATCATGGAGCTTTCAGCACATGTGTCCTAGGCTGGTATGAGCCTAGCAATGAGCAGCATTTTACCTTCTCAAAGGATGATGCCACAATACGAACAAAAGATGACTGAGTTTGATAATGGGTTAGTTTCTGGTGTCATTCTAAGGTGCTGCAATATTTGTCATCTTGGAAGGAGATGGTCAACAGTCTACACTACTTTGTCAGGGATGGCCTGCATCTCTCCCCTCTAGGATTTTGAATATTAGCTAAAGCATTGTCTACTCCCATAGTGCCTTTTTAGGCAATGCCAAACTGAAAGTATTTCTGATATAGCAAATTAAAATCAATAAAATGTAAAGGCATTATTGCTCAATGCTAGGAGTCTAAACAAAAAAAAAAATCCACTCCTTAGAAGCTCTTTTCGCTGTAGAGAAAGCTGACAATGTGTGTTCAACGAGACATGGTTTAAAGTTGAGGAGAGCACACCAACAGTGCAAGGTTATAATGCCTTGCACACATTTAGACCAGCTATACACAGACAGGGACTAAAGGTAGAGGTGTCTCAATTTACATCAAAAATAAATATGCCTCAGTGAGGCCAAGATGGCAAGCAGTGAACACCAGAAGAATTTTGATCTGCTTCTCCTGTACATTTTTGATAGGATTTCATTTTTAATTTCACAAAAAAAAACTTCTAAAAAGGTGAAGTAAAGAATTGGATACTACTTGGGATTACCTGACGAAAAAAAATCTGCTCTTTTTTTAAAACTTTCCTGTCAAAATTTCAGTTTGAAAATCTCAAATGAAAATGAGTCACTCTAAAACAACAGTTCAAGAAGTCACTGTGAAGAAGGAGCTGCTATCTATCAATAGGCTTCCGGATTTTTCAATAACATTAGATAAACTACAATCTAAGGTAGACACAATCAAAGAAGACTGTAAAAAACATAATTAATAAATGAAACAGATAAACAGCAAAACCTTCAGCTATCTGCCATGGAAGAATCACTGAGTGATTTAGATGGTAGTCTGACTGAAGAAGAAAGTAACATTGAATCCGTTTTAAAAGAAAACAATTTCCTGGAGAAGATAGATGATCTTGAAAACAGGGCAAGAAGGAATAGTATCAGGATATATGTAGTGCCTGAGAAGCAAAAGGTAGGAAATATGGTAAATGTTTTAACTACTTGGATTCCAGAATCTTTAAACCTCACTGAAGCCCTATCATATGGTATGGAGAGGGCACACAGATCCCTATCAGCAACAAATTCAAACAAGAAAACCTTCAAATCCAAGATCCATGATAGTGGAGTTCATTTCCAGCCAGGACAAAGACTTAGTTCTGAAAACTGCCTGGTCTGCATCACCCATCAAAATAGGTGAAACCCTTATCAGATTTCACAATGACTTTTCTTATTTACTTGTCTTGCAAAGGGAAGCATGCATTCCCTTGCTGAAAAAAAATCTGGAATAAAAACACATCTAGTTTACCAAGCAAAATTAAGACTTTTTTGCAAGCAGGAAGAAAACATTTGAAACCCTGGAAGATACTGTTTCTTTTGTACAGAAAACAACTTACCTACTTAATCCCACTGAAGAAGTGGAGTGGACCTCATCTCTGAAAAGACATGCTACAAGAAATAAATGGACAGTAAAAGACATAAAATAAAAACTGAAAGACAATGAAAATACTACATATTGTACAATGCATGATTTTATAAATTTTTTGAAACATTTCTGAATGCATTTGATCAAAAGGTAAATTTTTTAATTTTATTATTTTTTTCATACTAAAATATAGTTTCAATAACAATAATTTACTGCTTATTGAAGTACATCTGATTTTCCACTAGATGGGGAAAATATAAGTAATAGTTATACATACATAAATATACATACATATATATATATATATATATATATATATATATATATATATATATATATATATATATATATAAAATCTGAGTTTAAACAACTGATTAAAGTTTAATAGTTCACTTTATTTAAATATCAATAAGAAGACATACAAGTATATAATAATAATTAGTCTAGGTTTGATATAGAGTGAAAATTTTATTTAGAACACTGTACTAAAAAAAGAAGATGTCATATATGTTCTGTTATGGTTATCTGTTAAATTAAACATTTTTATTTTATTTTTTATTTATTTATCATTTGTTGACCGGGAAAGTCCGACTAGGTTCCACAGAGCCTGTTTTCAGCGGAGGCCCGGGGAGAAATGCTCCAGATGCATGTCTTTGGAATGTGGGAGGAAACCGGAGTACCTGGAGGAAACCCACACGAACACAGGGAGAACATGCAAACTCCACACAGAAGGCACCCCAGCCGAGAATCAAACCGGAGAACCTCTTGCTGTGAGGTGACAACGTTAACCGCTGCACCACTGTGCCGCCCAATTTAAATAATCAACAGCAGTCTGCCTAAAGTCTGCCTAAATGTTGGGGAAATAGTTTAATAACATATACTTAATGAATTTTACTTTAAATGGGACTTATTTGAAAGCTTTTCTTTATTTCTTTACTAAAACTGTTAAAGCATCTTTTTTTGCATAAATCATGGTTATCCCACTGAAAATGTGAGCCCTTTTAACTTATATCATAACTTATATCATACTTCTTTTAATTTCACTACTAAAAGTCAAAAAGTGTTTCAAATGCTTTTTTTTCCTTTTTTTTCTTAATGAAATAGTTTGAGATGATTTGAGTTTCCACAGCAGCCTGATTTCATTTTGAAAAGCTTGTGTGAAAGGAAGTGCTACAAGGCCTCTAACCCCTCCAGAAACAGAAAATAAAGGAACTTTTGAATGGAACATTAAAACAGACATTCCCTGAGATTCAGCAAGCAGCCATGCAGGAATAAGTTATTCCTACATGGCAGGGACTGTTCATGTTCAGCACGGCAGTGTGCCATGCATAGTTATGAAGGCAAGATGCCATGCTCTAAAATGGACATGGTTCCGTGTATGAGCGCGGAGGGGGGGGGCGGGGTCTGAGAGCAGAGCTCTCACAATACACAAACTCCCTGCAGTCCAGAATTGCCTTTCAGCAATTAAAAATGAGCAAGAATGCTCATAACATGCCCAACTCATCAGAATAACAAATCTGTGGTCAAAGGCATAAGGGACAATCAGCCCTATGAAACCAAAAGTTGTTAGGATAGCACAGGTAGCATAAGCACATAACACATACCTTCCAGCCCATCAGAGTAAGGAATGTGAACAAAGCCAAAAGGGTCAATTGTCTCACAAAGCAGAAAGTTGATAAAATAACAGGTTCAGCATTAGCAGTGATATTCTGAAGGGTATAGATAAAATAACACAACAAAACATTTTTTTTTATAAATGCAATAAAGTTTAAGTGTAGCTGCATGGGTGTACCCATTGCTTAGCTATGCTTATTCCAGCTTAAACAGCACAAGAAGTTAAATAGCAAGAGATATCCAAAATATGAAGTATTGCAATAGTATAGTGGTTAGATCATATGCTGTACAAACAGTCTTTCCTGGTTTGATTCTCACTATAATCAATTTGCATTTTACATGTAAAAGCAGTACATAAACATTGTTTTTTTATTATTACCTACTAAATAACATATATTTGTTAATCAGAGTACTGGATTAGGTCCAGATGTGAGGAGTCAGTTGACTAAAGTTGTGAAATCCCCATATAAACACAAGGGCCCCATATAGTATAGTCACACATGAATAAATGTAATGAAAGCACATTGGGGGATGTCAGGGACAGTATACAAATTTATAATATGTAATGAAGGATGAATCAATACCATACAGAAGATAGTCTATAAAATGAAAAATAAGCAATGTAAGCATTGTGTAAATATGACTGCTAAGCAATGAGTAGCCCAGCTAAGTGGATTTGCCCATTGGTAAGCAGTGCTGAACGTGTCCCTTTAAACACTGGCAACCTTAGCTAAGCAGGTTTGCCCATAGCTTAGCATAGGTCAGTATATTCAAAACATCCAGTCATGGCAAAGGGTGGAAAATTGGCCACATTTAAACCCCCACAGGTGGGAAAACAGCATATAACTGGTTGCAGCTTCCCACTGTAGCTGTAGACAGTATAGCAGGAGTCAGTGAGGGCATGCACTTCTGGACGCAGTTCTGAGGTGTACAGGAGTCCGAGGTCATGGTAGGACTCTTGGTACAAAACCATGACAAGAGACTGTTGCACGGTCAGTACCAAGGCTCCCAATATAAAGCAGAAGCCTGGGACCATCTCGCCCGTGATCTCACCAGTGTCTTTGGTATCTCTTGGACTGGTGAGCAGGTCCGGCACCACTATGCTGACTTGAAGCAGAGAAAGAGAGAGCTCTTGGATGAGTGGGTCCAAGAAGCAAGACAGAGGGGTGATGTCCCAGCAGTGCTCATACTAATAACTGTTTACTAATGTCCACTAATGTCCAGCCTGTGTATATGATGGATAGGTATGCCTAAATATTTATCTATTTCCCTTACAGCTGCAGCTGAGCAGGCTGTGAATCAGAAAGCCCATGCTAGTAGGCTGCAAAGACTGCACTGCGAGGCTGCTGAGTAACAATCCTGCTTGTAGCAGTCATACCATGCCTGGCTCACATATAATAAACCTGACATCCTATCTATCTCAGAAACATGGCTAAAACCCTCTATAAAAGACTCCGAAATAATTCCACCTAACTACTCTATCATTAGAAAAGACAGGTCCCATAAAAAAGGCGGTGGTGTAGCTCTCTTATTTTCAACATCCTTGTTAATTACTCCCTACGACAAACCTATTCCACACTTCAACAATGCTGAAATACTCCTCACCCTCCTACAAGTCAACAAGCATAAACACATATGTCTTGTATCTCTCTATATCCCCCCTGGTGACAAT
Source organism: Protopterus annectens (assembly GCF_019279795.1). Lineage (NCBI taxonomy): Eukaryota > Metazoa > Chordata > Ceratodontiformes > Protopteridae > Protopterus > Protopterus annectens. Next base: position 1,651,017,505 of record NC_056725.1, read on the forward strand.
ATCTCTACATTAGAAGATATCCTCTCCTGGCTCTCCAACAACATTAGTAATGAAACCATAATTTTAGGCGATGTAAATATCAACTGGACCTCCATTCAATCCCCAATCAACCCCCTTAACATTAACCTATATATCTTCTCCCAGCTAATCAACAAAGTAACTCGTCCATCTAAAAACCTTTCCTGTGGCAGTATATTAGACTGGATCCTTGTCTCACACCCACACTATCACTCTGACAGCGGTATTCTTCCCGACGCTCTAAGTGATCATATGCCCATCTTCACTTATCGACTCCCCTGCATCTCTCAATGCCCCCACACTTATATTACTACCCGCAACCACAAAACTTTAAACCCAACAACCTTTTCAGATTCTCTAAAAGCAATTAATTGGAACAATCTAAAGACACTATCCTTAGAAGATGCAGTCTCCCACTTTAACTCTACATTCTTAAAGATACTAGATTCCCAAGCCCCCTTAAGGACAAAGCGAATAAAAAATAATTCTGCCCCCTGGATTACCAAAAATACATTAGCAACCATGCGCCTCAGAGATAAAGCCTGGGCACTTTACCAGAAAATTAAGACCCCCGAATCCCACACTGAATATAGAACACTGCGAAACAAGGTAAAAAAGCTTACTATCTCTGACAGACAAAATTATTTCTTTACCCTTCAAAACAATAATAAAACAAATCCACAGAGATTCTGGAAAGGAATTTCTACCCTCCTTAACCCTAGCAAACCACACACCCCCACCCCTGACCCAAACGCCCCAGACTTAGACTTGGCTACTCAATTTAACTCCTTCTTCATTGACTCTATTAGCAAACTAACTTCCTCTTTTTCTACTTCCACCTTACCATCCAATACCCCCTCACCCTCTCCTGCAAAAAACCCACCATGCACTTCTCTTACTTCCCCATTCCCAGCTACTCACTCTATATCCCCTAACTCTTCACCTACTCTAACTTCCTCATCATCCTTACCAGTATCAAATACTTTTCCTCCCCACTCTGCTCCCTTCTCATTAAAACCTATACCCATTTCTACAATAAAGAAACTCCTTCGAAAATTGAAGCCCGGCACTAATGCACCTGATAACATCCCTCATACTTCCTAAGCATAGCTGCTGATGGAATTGCCTATCCCATAAGCATTCTCATCAACCGCTCAATCCTGGAATGTACAGTGCCCCAACTCTGGAAACAAGCCTTCATCATCCCTCCATAAAGGTGGAAAAACTGCAGTGTTAACAACTTCCGCCAATTGCTATCCTGTCCCCCATTTCTAAGCTACTAGAAAAATGTGTCCAACTTCAACTACTACCATATCTTTTAGAAAATAACCTTCTTACATCTACACAACATGGCTTTAGGCCAAACCATAGCACCATGACAGCCCTCCTCTCCTATCTTGAAACCGTAAATAAAGCACGTGATTCCGGGAAAATTGTCTCCACCCTACTACGTGACCTCTCTAAGGCCTTTGATACTATCTCACACAGTCTGCTCCTAACTAAACTTTCCAACCTTAACCTTTCTCCCTCCTCTATTAACTGGTTCTCCAGCTACCTATCAAACAGACACCAAGCTGTAAAATGGAAAAAAGCCACTTCCTCTTTTCTCAATACCCCCACCGGAGTTCCCCAAGGCTCCATACTTGGTCCTCTTCTCTTTAACATATTTATAAATGATTTTCATAAATCTATCCCATTCTCTGACATTATCCAATATGCTGATGATTCTACCATTATTTGCTCTGCCTCATCTATCCCTAAGCTTCTAAAGCTCACACAAGAAGCTTTCTCAATTACTGAGCATTGGATGAAAACAAACCACCTAGCTCTAAACGCCGCCAAAACCAAACTCATGGTATTTACCCCCTCTAAAACTACTCCCTTCAATACAAACAATTTCTTGATTACAAGTCAAAACAACTCACTCCTAGAACTAGTGTTCGAAACTAAGTTACTTGGTGTCCAAATTGATAACCAGCTTAATTTCAACTCCCATCTTCAACTAAATATTAAAAAAACCCACCAAAAGCTGGGTATGCTCTACCGTCAAAATCATTATCTCACAAAGACCTCTAAAATCGCTCTCTCCTCTTCCTTTCTTGTTCCCTCCCTGCTCTATGGCTCACCTCTCCTAACAAATCTTCAGTCCTCTCTAAAGAAACAACTTTCCTCTTGCTACAATAAGATCGCCAAGTTCGCTAGCGGCCACAGGTCGTCAACCCACCACTGTTCCTCTCTCCAAAAACTAAACTGGCTTGAACTTCCACATCAGCTCAACTACATTCAGCTTACCCTAGCCCACAAGCTCATAAATAACCCCTCTCTTTGTCCCTCCCTGTCTTCTGCTTTTAAGTTATATCGACCAGACAGAGTCTTAAGGTCTAACAACCAAAACCTACTAGAAGTACATAAATCAACACGTCCCCCAGGCAAAAACCTTCTATCCTCTAACCTAGCCCGTCTTTGGAACTCACTCCCACCATCCATTCGTACCTCCTCTAATCTTTATACGTTCAAAAAATCTCTACACACACATCTCAAGTCCCAATGGGAATGTTCCTGTTCTCATCCATCATAAAAATATGGAACTCTTAATCCTTCATCCATTCTTAAGCTATTCAACAAAGCCTACATAACTTATCATTCCCTTCATAACTAAATACACTTATAACAAAACAACTCTTCCTCTCTAAAGTCATTACACATCTCACATTTATTTTACCTATTTCTATTACACTGCATTATATGAATGTACCTCAAATGCAAAATCAATGACTGTATCCTATTTTACATTTGTATAAGTATCTAAGCTATCTATTGTTTATTCCTGTCCTCTGGTTTGCTTTAAGGGCTTTTTAAATTGTGTGTACCTATTCTGTATGTCTGTTTTTGGAGCTTTGCTCCCCAGGACTCCATTGAAAACGGGTTCTTTTAGGCCCAATGGACTATCCTGGTAAACCAACTGCAAATAAATAAATAAATAAATAAATAAATAAAGTAGTAGAAAGTCATCTGGCAGTACAAAAACTGTTGTATGGGTTGTACTGAATAAACCAGACAATATGACAGTAATAGTCCCATATAGGTCATATTTAAATAAAACTGCAACTGCCTGTCAATAAAGTTCTAAATCCTGGACTGGATATGTTTACTCTGGTATTGTATGGCATTTATTGTTGCGTTCTCTTAATAGTAATGTTGTGTTAACCACTGTTACCCATACTGTGATACATAAAAAAATGTCTAGGAATGTCTGTGTAAGACTGTTGTAAGTACAAGAAAGATCAGATTGTGCAACCAAGAGAGACTTAGACAGAAAACACTGCTCCTCCTGCTTAGCCCCCAGCACAGACAAGACAGCGTACAGGGACGGTATATGACACATGTTGTGAGTAAACACCTTGGACAGAGAAGGGTGTTTGGAAATTGGAAGCCCATGAGCCTTCAAATGGAAACAGTGGGACTGAAGTCCCCACCCATGGGCAGTCACCACTGCACCTTCACAGCCCTGAAGGTGGCTGTGCTGGGGGCCGAACAGATGGGGCCGGCTGACCCTCTTATTTTGCCATGAGGGCCTCAAGCTGGTGTAGCAGATCCCCTGATTCTTTGTGGAGCTCCCTATGCACCAGACACTGGAACTGACTTCAGGTGACAGGATCTTGTTGGTGCCTGCTCTGGGGGGGGGGCAAGCACCATCCCCTAAGGTGATTCCACCTGAAGGTAGTGCAGGACCAGCGTATGAGGAGGTCCCAGGATGGCTTCCAGATATACTGTGACCTGGTTCCATGGCCACTTGAGGTGGGAGAGGTGGTTCTGTTGGGAACAGCCTTCCCAAACATGCTATTGTGTTGCAGTTTTAGAACATATGTGGTTTAGTAATAGTAAATACAATCCAGGGTTAGTCATAACAGCATGCATAGATATTCCCATTAACCAAAACCAGGAATGCGATGATAGCATTGTGGAGGGGGGGGGGCTACCCACACAATGGATGAGGAGCATGCAGGTAAGGCCCTAGGGCACATTGGTAGACCACTGTTGCTTACCCATCTTCATCTGTAAAGTATCTTCATGCATATGTCAGATAACATTGCTGCAGTGTAGTAATGAACAAATGTGCATAATCTCTAGTATTGTGGGTTTGTACTGTTGATGTACTAAAATGCTGCTCTCACCCTGTACCAATGCCACAGGTGTGGCTACTGACATTACATCTTTTGCACAACTATGTAGGTCCCTCTGGTATACAACTGGGGCAGCAGCCTGTAGCTGGTGAGTATGGAGTTGTCTTGTTCAGGTTTGCCAATACGCCAACCATGTTATGGCCATGGTATTTGCCATGCACACATTTAACACCCATAATGCATGCTGTACATGTTCACTTATTGTTGCTGTTAACTGCACTGCATTACAGTGGTCACCATGGTGGCATATCTGAAGGGTATGCAAGAGTCCTGCAGTATACCTAACAACCTGTCAGTGCAAGATGCGTGGACAGAGATGAGCATAATGGTGGGACAAATGGCTTAAAGTAGGGACATGTCTGAAACATTACCCTTATACAGTAGCTACAACAGTGTATACACCACTATTACAATGGCAACTGTTACAGATCTACACAACAGCATATCACGATACCACATTCCACACCTTTTACAACCTGTAATGTGATCCTAACATGAGCAATGAATGTGTAATATGGAATCCTATGTTAGGACAACAAATATGGGGAATACATACATTAACAAACACTGGAAGGATATGTGTACACACACTCCAAATAACATATTGTGGAAGCAGCTTTTGGGGTACTGACAGCATTCAGTCTTCTTGAGTATGCACTTTCCATCAAGTACATGGCCTCAATGCCACAGCAATTAATGGTCTGCCTTCCAAGAAGTATGTCCATGACATTTGCCAACTCACCTGCAACAAAGGCAGCCATGGCTTGCACACATCTTACAAACCATGGAATGGATCCCATATACAAAAGGTAGCACTCAGGAGTGGGAGACGTAGCCTTACCTCACCATTGCATATACCATGGCAAACAGTGCAGACAGTTATGTATGTGACTATAAAGTATGGGACAACTTTAATGTAGAAAATAAACAGATGCCCATCCAAGACAGATGACAACACATATTGCAAACTGGTCATGGAGGCTGTCCAGAAACATGCAGTAACACTGAGGGACTTGCAGGAAAGTCTAGCAAGTACTGCCTGTGCAATATCTGTGTCAACAGTCACCTGTACTCTGCAAAGTGTGGCCTATGGGTTAGGGTAATCAAATGGAAGAGTTGTTCCACAGGAAACATCATCCAGGGCTCTCTACAGGTAGCATATGCATAAGATCAAGTCTCCCAAAGGCATGTGTTGCAATGTGTAATGGTGTACCGAAACCAAGGCTGAAACCTACAGACAGTATTAATAAAGATACATGTGGTGCACAAGCAACACCTCTCTCCACCTCAGGTCCACCATCCCCATCTGTACCTTGCTGGTGCCAGTGTACACCTTTAGGTTTGCTGTTCATTAGCAGGACCTAGTCCAGTATACATGGTGTTCTGAATTTGGAACACTGCAAAATTACACTCCTCTGTGGCCCATAGTTGTCAAGCATCTGCAATAAAGCTGAGGATAGGGAGGAGAGTCATCATGAAACACAACAGTGAACTGAAGCATACATCCAAAGCTCACTAAGAATGGCTGTATCTGAACACAGTCAAGGTCATGAATTGTGCCAGGCATAACTCTGACTCTACAGCAATAGTGAAGGCACTGTGTGACCTCCAAGAGCTGTGCACATGAGCTGACCTTGCAATCCGCCAGAGTTGGGGGACATTTGTAGGATGGAGTGACCAAATAATGACAAGTGAAGATGGGCCATACTAGTATACCCCTTCCAGGAATAGTGACTGCTGTAGTTCACTTAACATGTGCTGCAACAAACCATTGTGTTAAAGGTGTGCACACTTATGCATCCCACATATTGTATGCATCTCAATCAGCATCTGCACAACTAACACATTTGTTTGATACTGCATTTGGTTGCACAGGTCATATGTCACATATCAGGTGTGTGTAATGTTAACATATGCAGTATTGTGGCCACACTGCATATCAGGGAAGAGGCTGGCATGTCAATAAGGGTGTGTACACTACTCATAACCACAGTAAGCTTTGAAGGTTGTCAGTGTAATTGGATTTTGTTGCTCATACATGCACTGCTGATGATGAGATCTGCAAATCAGAGGTCAGGCATTCACGATTGACATTTGTCCTCATATCATCCCTGGTATGTGTCAGACAAACACATAGGGGCTGTCAGCAACAGAGCAAACATAACTGCCACACACATACACATTCAGCAATGGTATGTACACTCATGAGGTATGGTGCACAGTACATGCCATGGTGCTGAACAGGTGCACAGCAATACTGTGTACATGGGTGCAGTGTGTTCCAGGGGAAGAGGCAGCACCTACTAACACAACTCATGCATCACAGAGATGTATAGTGCTGGTAACAAGGATTGAGTATGGCTGCAGTGCATGCTGTTGAGTATCATATGTCTTGCATGCTGACTGTTGGGAAATGAGAGGTCTGTGTAATATCTTTGTTCCAACTCACCTGTAAGTGTGTGTGTGTGTGTGTGTGTGTGTGTGTGTGTGTGTGTGTGTGTGTGTGTGTGTGTGTGTGTGTGTAGAAGTAATCAGTGATGTACAGGTCTTAAATTACATTTTTGTTTTCCCCTCACAGGTGGCAAGGTGGGTTAGGGTCCCTCCTGCAGGCAAACTGATGTTAGTGTCCATACAGACTCTGACAGTGATGATAGGTATGGTGAAGCACAGCCAGGGTTGTCAGGGGCTGAAGCTGTGCCGTCGGTTGACATACCACTTTTATCCACCCCATCTCCACACACAGTCACAATGCCCATACATACCCCTTCACCAGTGGCCATAGATGAGAGACAGTTGGCGGGTGGTGGCATAGGACAGGACAGTGTGGTGATTATGACAAGTGTGTCTGTACACAGCAGCCATAGCCAGATGACCGGTGAGCTACCACACAGGGAGATGTACAGGTATGCTCATAGGAGGGCTGCTGGACATCATGCCCCTGGCAGAAGTGCCACAGCAGGTGTCACCAGACGCATATTTTGGCCATCATGGAGGCACAGGCATGTATGGAATGTTTTTTTCGGAAAATCTGAGGCTCCAGAGGGCTAGTCATTCTGCTGTACTTGACAACATCCATGATCTTGCAGGTGGCCACCGTTATTTTTCAGAGGTCCTGGATAGACGGTTTTGTGAGATGTTTGGAGTCCTCAACCATGCAATGTCTGTGTTAGAGCATATGGTGGGAGTAGGGTGACCACCATGTGGATGTAGGTCAGCAACACCAAAAGGTGGAGGTCTACGTGGACATGCAACAAATCACAGCCGCTCCCGTAGTGGCAGTACCAGCACTGCAGAGGGGGTGCTGTCAACACTACAACACAGCAGGCCATGTGCACATGGTCCTGGATGGTCCACACAGGGACCTGGATCCAGTGGACATTTGTCATCATCAGGGGAGAGTACCATATCCGGGCTTGTATCTGATAATGCAAGTGGAACCCCTTGCAGTCACAGTTCTCATGTCCATGGCCAGACATGATGAACTGCACACTATGCCATTTATGGTCTGCAGCTGTCCAACAAACCCCTGTATAGCGCAGCCACATGACAGAACTGTGTGCATACACACACACATACATCACCAACACAGCTAGGGCACCTCCATACCTACACACACCACATCTACACAGCCCAATTGATAGTGAAACCCCCTAACACACACACATGATGTCAACCAAATGGCTCAGCCTTGGTCTCTGGCAAACCAACAACTCACCCTGTGCATATGATGATACCTGTGTCACATCCCTGTCATCCATACCATCAATGCAGAGACATGCTAATATGTTTCTGATGCACAGGGTGAATGTACTAAGGTTTAGCAATGTAATGCTGTGTAACATGTTTTCAGCTGGAAAGTTTAATGCTTACATGTCAGGATGTGTAGCTGTCCAGCCATGATGCATTATAGCTGTTATTAACACTGACTGATTGTGGTCTCCATAATGTATTCAGTTTGTGTTGTAGGTGTCTATGTGTCAGAGGGATGTTGGTCTGCTGTTGTTTCCTACAAGGGGTATGGCACTGTGGTGACACATTGCCTGTGTCATATCCTGGGTACAGCCGAACACAAGTATCAGGTCTGTATAACAGTTACTGAATGTGCCACATGGCTAATAGGTCTGAGGGCTGTATACAGGTGAGTACATGGTGGCTGATGTCAGTAGCCCTGCTACAGTGGGCAATGGTAAGTGTACAGGGTGGCACACACCAAACGTTTGTGAATAACACACACACACACACACACACACACACACACACACACACACACACACACACACACACACACACACACACACACAGGTTTTGGTGTTGATGCAATACACAGAGAATACTGTACACATGGATGTACTTAATTTTGCAGTGAACTCATTTTAGCCTTTGTAATTCCACCAAAACAAAATAGGCAAAACATCACATCAGTAAATAATCAGTCTGCCACTTTAATGTCATTGACGATGGTACTGGCAGGGTATATGTTCTCTTCCCCAATGTAGTCCAATCCTGGAGTTGGTAAACATAGGTGTGCTGGTGTGGGTGGCACACTGCTCCACTTTGGAGGGTGTGGGGTGGCGTAGAACCACACATAGTTTGATTGACAACTACTTAACCCATTAACATAAACTGTACGGTATTACAGCAGACTAAGCAGCAGGATACGCACAGCAATAACCCCAATGAGAGTGGCTGTGCCCACAACATCCACAAACACCCATATATACCAACTCTAGTATCGATGTACAGCTGTACAGTGGGGAAGAGGGAATTTACACATCTACTAATAGTTTTGATGGAATGAATTTCCACAAGATGATTCCTTTGAAATGTTAGCATTTGCCAGTCAGTTCTTGGACAGATGACTTCATGGGACATGTATTTTCTGCAAACTGAAGTAGATACCTTCACATACACACACACACTTACTTGGCAACACTGAGAGTAGACCCCCTACCTAGGTACTTATTGCTACTAATGTGTTCGGCCTCAGTTGCACACACCACAAAGTTTTTAGGATGAGGTGTGTCCCAAGTTTCTTGTTAAGTGCAGAACATCACCAGATCTTGTACAGTATGGTAATGGGGGATTTACTGGGTGTTAATGAACAATACATAGTATGACATACTGTCATACACACATTGACAAACACATAACAGTCATAGACACATCTGAGAGACCTGGGTTTATCAGTGCAAACTACCTTGTCAGTGAGTCCATTCTGTTACAGATAATTTGCACATAGCACATGCATCATTGGCCTTGATAGTGTAATCAGTTACATGTATTGTTGATGGTGACAGTGGTCCTCATGCAGTGGACCTTGAGACATGTACTGGGGTTACCATGGTGTAAAGACAGTATACCCAATGACCACACCCCACATTTGATATTTTACTCACTCAAATCCATTATAATGCTCTGACATACCCACAATCACACATTGACCAGGACTGCAATACAACCCCTTGTCTCAGTGCTACTACAGGGATATGCATTTATAGCACATGCCACAGGGACAGTAGGGTGAGGGTTTGTCATGGCTCTCCTAATGTCAGCAACATCACTGTCCCTTATAATGTATGGCAAGGTGTATTGTATTTGGCGAATGTGGCCTCAGAATGCTGTATCCTACAAATATATACACTTGCACACATACACACACTTGCCAGGACTGAGAGGATAACCCATGCCTATCTACCCATTTGTACATAGTGTTATGCTGGGACTGCAAGATCCAGGTAGCCCATAGGGTGAAGAGTGTAACATTACAGCAGCAGCCATCATTTCTAGCTATGGCAATGAGGGGTGTAGTGGTGAGAAGGCCCTCGGGGTATTATCAACTATAAGTTTACAAACACACAGACACTGTTATTCTCTGTAATGCACACTGACACATTTGTCAGTACTGGGGCCCATAGGTGCAGGTGTTCCTAGGTGTGTACCAGGATAATGTCCATAGATAGATGAGAAGAGTAGAGGATGTGGGTACAGTGGTATCATGCCACCCGACATTTGTCAGCAGGCCATCTATCAACTGAAGCCACTTGAGTGATCCCCAGGGTGACAGTTAAATGCAACATCCAATCATCTGGTTGTCTCTTGCAGAGGGCCAGTAAGGTGCTCCAATTGACATGTATGCAACATATATTACATAACATGGCCAGTGTCTGGGTTGGAGACCTGTACTCAAGCATGTTCTGTTGACTGTGGTAGTCTAGTTGAGGTGTCCATGGCATGTGGTGCATACAGGTTCATAGATTCATTGGTTCATACTAGGCTATCTGCCCTAGGGGATTTATAAGCCTAGCCAGAGTGTGTTTGGCTTTCGCCACCCATTTTAAATGAATTTTGCTATGCCCTTTTTCGAGGTTAGTATACTGTGCCTCTGTCTAACAGTGACACAGAAGTGATACCCGGGATAAACCTATGATCGCCCATCCACTCATCAAGATTCCTCTTGAAGAGAGTCAATGAGGGACTCTGCCTAACCTGGACTGGGATTTTATTCCAAAGTGAAGGGAGCCTCTGGGTTATGAATCTGTCCCACCAGCATGTCCTATTTATTTCAGTGCTGAGGTTCAAGTCTCTCGAGCGCATAGCTCAATGGGATTTGGATTTTCTGAGGTGCAGCATGTCCATTAATTCTGGGTTGGACATGGCTTTATACGTCAGGCGCAGATCGCCACTGAGCAGGCGGTATGCCACTGAGTAGAGCTGGAGTTTCTTTAACCAGGCAGCATATGGCATCTGTTTGAGCCCTTTGATCCTCTTGGTGAGGTACTTTTGGGGTCTTTCCAGTTGCTGCAGGTGTCTGGTAAGGTACATCCCAAAAGGGGCATTGTACTAAATTATGGGCCTGATGAGGGATGAGTAAAGAGGCACGATGACCTCCCCTGATCTAGATGTGAATCCCTTCATGATAAGGTGGGCTATATAAAATGTTTTTCTAACCACTTTGGCCACGTGGTTTTCAAATGAGAGATTGCTATCAACTTTGGTCCCCAGGTCCCTAATTACTTCTTCTACTTAATGGATTACCACCTATGTGGTAATTTGTGGGCACTTTGTTTTTGCCAAACGGGATGACTATACACTTTTTGGCATTTAGCTTGAGGCCATGGGTCTGGCACCAGTTGTCTGTTTCTATGAGGCCCTTTTGTTCATAGGTTCATAGGTTCATACTAGGCTATCTGCCCTAGGGCATTTATAAGCCTAGCCAGAGTGTGTGTGGCTTTCACCACCCCTTAGGATGAGAATACTATACCCATTAGTTTGCTGTGCCTCTGTCCAGCAGTGATACAGAGATGATTCCTGGGGTAAACCTACGATCTCCCATCCACTCGTCAAGATTTCTCTTGAACAGAGTCAGTGAGGGGCTCTGCCTCACATGGACTGGGATTCTGTTCCATAGTGTAGGGAGTCTCTGGGTGATGAATCTGTCCCTCCAGCACGTCCTATTTATATCCGTGTTGAGGTTTAAGTCTCTTGCTCTCGTGGCTCTGGTGGATTTGGATTTTTTGAGGTGGAGCATGTCCATTAATTCTGGGTTGGACATGGCCTTGTATGTCAGGCACAGATCACCTCTGAGCAGATGGTATGCGACTGAAAAGAGCTGGAGTTTCTTCAGTCGGGCATCGTATGACATATGTTTGAGCCGGTTTATCCTTTTGGTGAGGAACTTTTGGGGTCTTTCCAACTGCTGCAGGTGTCGGGTAAGGTACATTCCGAATGGGGCGTTGTACTCAATCATTGGTCTGATAACTGAAGAGTACAGGGGTACAATGACCTCTCCTGATCTGGATGTGAATCCCTTCATGATCAGGTGGGCAATGTAGAAGGTCTTCCTAACCACTTTGGCAATGTGAGTGTCAAAAGAGAGGTTACTGTCAACTTGGGTCCCCAGGTCCCTGATAACTTCTTCCGTGTTTAATGGATTACCACCTATGTGGTAATTAGGGGTTACCTTGTTTTTCCCAAAGGGTATGACTATACATTTTTGGCATTTAGCTTAAGGCCATGGCTCTGGCACCAGTTATCCATTTCTATGAGACCTCTCTGAAGGATGTCTGTGTCTGATGGAGTGTCAATTATGGTGCCCAGTTTGCAGTCATCTGCAAATATTGTCAGCCACAATCCCCCTATGTTTGCCTGCACTTCAGAAAAATAAATGCCAACAAGAGGGGCCCAGGACTGAGCCCTGTGGGACACCGCTCGTGACCGGCTTAGAGTCTGACATGGCACCAGCAACTCTAACCCTGTGTGTTCTGTCCTTGAGCCAGTTTGCAACCCATCTTGTGACATATGGGTTTACATCTAAGCTGGTGAGCTTTTCTATGATGCCCGAGTGGGGTATTGTGTCAAACGCTTTGCTAGGTCAAGGTAGGCTGTGTGAACTGCCTTACCTCATCAATGGCCTTAGTGACTGTTTCGAAAAAGTCGACCAAGTTCAAGAGGCAGGATCTGCCCTTGACAAAGCCAAATTGGGTAGGATCCAGTGTCTGTAGGTCCCCAATGTCTTTATTTATGAGTTCCATTATGATGCTCTCCATAGCTTTGCAGACAAGGCTCGTCAAGCTAATGGGGCGGTAATTTCCAGGGTCCGTAGAAGCACCGCCTTTGTGGAGTGGGACCACAGTTGCCGTACACCATTCTTTGGGTACGTATCCTGTAGTAAGGCTAAGATTAAACAGCAGCCTTATGTGTGGGTTTAGTTCCTCATTGAGTTCGTGTAGCACACAGCCGGGGACACCATCCCGTCCCATTGATGCTGTGTTTTTTGCTTTAGAGAGAGCAGCTCTCACCTGGGCATCTGAGATGTTTGGGAGGCTAGACTCTGGTGAGATAGATATTTGTCCTTTTGGGGGGGAGGGAGGGGAGAAATTTGCACTGAACCTGTCTGCCAGTATGTTGGCAATGTCTGTGGGTTCAGTGATTTTTTTATCATTTTGGACTAATTCTGAGCATATCTGGGAGTTTCCACCCAGGTTTCTAACATAGCTAAAGAAGGCCTTATGATTGTCTTTTGTGTCATTAGCGATTTTTCTCTCAAAGTTGGCCTTGGATGATTTTATGAGTGATCGTAGTTTTTTGCTAGTATTGATCAGAGATGCCTTCCCTTTTAGGGATTTTGCTCTGTCATGTAGTAGCTTTCTCCTCTTGTTGTAGAGTTTGTTTATGGCTGAGGTCCACCAGACCGGGCGCCTGCCTTTGGTGGAAAGGGTCTTGATTTTATTAGGGATTGCTTGATCCATACATTCCTGGAGGTGCTCATAGAAGGCATTTGTAAGGGTTTCAGCAGCATGGGTTGTGTTTTCCACTGGCTCGGGGGCCTTGAAGGATACCACGCCAGTCTTAAGAAGTGTGAAGTTTGCTTTTGAGAAGTTCTTCACTGTGGTCTTTTTTGCTGGGGATGGGGGTGGGATGTGGATCTCCAGTGAGATTAATTTATGGTCTGATCTCACCAATGAGGGATATACTTCCGGTGTGGAGCATTTTGTCCCCATGTTTGTGATGATCAGGTCTAGTATATTTTCTCCTCTTGTGGGAATGGTGACTAGTTGTTCCATAGCATTTGAGTTTATGAACTCCAGGAACCTTTGGGCTAGGGTGTTGGGGCTTGAGTAATGTTCCCAGTCTATGTTTGGGTAGTTGAAGTCACCCAATATGATGGTGTTTGGAGAGACATTCATACTCTCCAGTGTCTTCAGAAAGGCTGTGTGGGTTTCCTGAGTTTGAGAAGGTGGTCTGTAGCATGTTACAAACTGTAGGGCAGTTTTACCTATGGTTAATTGCACCTGGATGGTCTCCGATGCTTCGTGCGTTGCCACTAACCTGGAGGTGTGGGTATCGTTTATGAATATGGATACTCCCCCTCCGTTTGTGGTTCGGTCCGGATTTTGGGGCCGGAACACATGATATGAGATATAACCTGATAGTGCTGGGGTGCTCTCAGGAGCCTTGAACCAGGTTTCAGTCACAGCACAGACATCATTGTTCTCCATACTGAGGAGGGCTTCGAGGGCGTGCATCTTGAGGTTTAGACTTCTGGCATTGAGCAGTATTACCCTTAGTTTTTCTCCATTTTTGTTTTCTAGGGCGGTAGGTTTATCATTTGAGCCTTGGCTAAAAAAGGCACTATGGGGGTGGCAAGAGCCTTTGCCAATATCCGGAAGCCCAGGGGTGACAGGTGCAAGCCGTCCCTTGCGAAGCAGCGTGGCTTGTCAAGCATGTCATCCCAGGCAGACAGACATTGGATCCCCTTAGAATGACACCAGTAATTAAGCCAATTATTAAAGCTGATCATTTTCTCTCTGTATTGTGGCATCATTCTTGGTGAGGGTAGGATACTGCTCAGGGTCAGGGTCATACCGGCCTGGGCTACATAATCTGAGAGCTCCTCTATGTCTCTTTTCATGTAGTCCAGGGAGGTACGTCTCAGGTCGTTCACACCGGCATGGACAATGACTGAGTCATACTTGTAGTTGCTGTGGAGTGACCTGAGTGCTTGTGTTATGTGGTGGATTCTAGCGCCTGACAGGCAGCTTACTGTGATCTTTTCCTTGTTCAGTCTGGTGAGTGGGACGTCAGTGTGTCTGACTATGGAGTCACCTATAACAAGTGTGTCTGGCATTGTGTTTGGCCTTAAGGGCTGTGACTGTTTAGCACACTGACTTTGAGAACTATGTGTTGCATGTCTTATGTCTTGAGGTGGCAGTTGCTTGGGTGTCTGCTTTGGAGGCCTCTGTAGTTTTGGTAGATTTTTGATCAGTGCCTCCGAGTATGTCTTTGTGTGTTTATGTGTTTGTTTTGCAGTTGTGATAGTTCTATGTGAAACTGGGTTTGTGGTGTGCATGGTTTCCTTCTCCTCCTGTCTGGTCTTGCCAGTCCTGAGTTGAGAGAGCTCAGCCTCCAGTTTGGCTATATAGTTGCATCTCTCACATGTATTTGTGTTTTGTGGGAGAAGGAGTGGGTTGTCTGTGTACATGAGGCAATTGTAACATTGCCTCAAGATGCCCAGATTCACCAGCTGGACCGGAGAGAAGATTGACAACTGACCTTTGGACATGCTAGAATAGTATTAGGAATTCCTTTATAATTGAAAAAAGGGCCAATGGGGAACAAGGTAGGGAGTTTGTGAGGGGGTAGTGCTTTTAATTTTTAAGTGCTGACTTATATAATTGCTTTAGTGAGCAAGTGCCAGGCTTTAGAGTAGGAATAGGGTGTTTATTATGAGAACTAGATCAGTTCTAAGGGAAAAAATGAAGAGCAGACTTTGTGGAGCTGAGAATGGTTTAAACCCAATTAAGCGGAGCTGCCTGATGCTGCTCTATGCGCAAAATCGCGCAAAGGGGGACTTGAAAGAGCTAGAAATTAGCCCAAATTGGCCAATAGGCTACCAGATTCTTGTGCTGAGAACACTCCTCCAGGGATAGATAGGCTGCTCTAAGCCCCCCACTGCCACTGGCGAGCAAAGAAGCCTGCCTTTATCCAAGAAAGGAAATGGGTAACACAGGAACTTTCCAAAAGTCCAGAATACAGCAAAGCCTGTATTTGGACTACTCTAGGTCAGGAAAGACGGGAAACAAGAATATTTTTTTTTTGTTTTTTTTTCTTTTTTGCAACAAACAGCAGGAAAATGCAATAAATATGTAACACAGGCTAGCACACTTGAATGTGTAGCCTCAACAGGTAAATGCAACAAACAGGACAAACTTTAAAAGTGCAGGTGCAAAAACTACTTTAAGCAGTTTAAAACAGTTCAAGAAGCAGAAATACTTGCAGTTTTGCTAGATCGGACAGTCACCCAGGTAGTAGCAGGAAAAAAAAACACTTTTATCAGGTTAGCAGTCACTTTTTTAGCCTCTCTGCTGCTAGCACCACTCTGCAGGACCACAAGGAGCTTGGCTGAGTAGTAAAGCACAAAAACCGCGCCAAAGTGGGTTTTATACAGGGGGGACTTGAAGGAGCTAGAAATTGGCCCGAAACAGCCAATATACTACCAGATTCTTGTGCTGGGAACACTCCTCCAGGGATAGATAGGCTTCTCTAAGCTCCCCACTGCCACTGGTGAACAAAGAAGCCTCCCTTTATCCAAGAAAGGAACTGGGCAACAAAGGAACTTTCCAAAAGTCCAGAATACAGCAAAGCCTGTATTTGGACTACTCTAGGTCAGGAAAGACAGGAAACAAGGATAATTTTTTTTTTTTCTTTTTTGGAACAAACAGCAGGAAAATGCAATAAATATGTAACACAGGCTAACACACTTGAGTGTGTAGCCTCAACAGGTAAATGCAACAAACAGGACAAACTTTAAAAGTGCAGGTGCAAAAACAACTTTTAACAGTTTAAAACAGTTCAAGAAGCAGAAATACTTGCAGTTGAGATAGATCGGGCAGTCACCCAGGTAGTAGCAGGAAAAAAAACTTTTATCAGGTTAGCAGTCACTCTTTTAGCCTCTCTGCTGCTAGCACCACTCTGCAAGACCACGAGGAGCTTGGCTGATTAGTAACAAGTGCAAAAACCACGCCAAAGTGGGTTTTATACAGGGGGACTAGAAAGAGCTATAAATTGGCACAAAATGGCCAATAGACTACCAGATTCTTGTGCTGGGAACACTCCTCCAGGGATAGATAGGCTTCTCTAAGCTCCCCACTGCCACTGGTGAACAAAGAAGCCTCCCTTTATCCAAGAAAGGAAATGGGAAACACAGGAACTTTCCAAATGTCCAGAATACAGCAAAGCCTGTATTTGGACTACTCTAGGTCAGGAAAGACAGGGTGGGGTTTCGTAGCTGTGGCATTCATAACACAGCTGGGCAGACATGTCAGTGTCAGTCAAGCATAGATTGCCTGTAAGCAGCCAAGATTGATACCTGACATCTGCACATATATGTGTGTGTGTGTATATAAATATATATATATATATATATATATATATTTATATATATATATATATATATATATATATATATATATATATTTATATGTATGTATAACATATTCCCATAACATGTAGTGGAATCATACCTCAGCACCAGTAGTTACAACCTCTTAGTGCAAGGGGATGTAATGTAAGTATTGCATGTATAAATGTAGAATGTTGCTACAGTAACAGGGGTTGTGTTAACAGACATGATGTGTGGGAAGTCACTTCTGATACTGACATGTACACCATCAGTTACTGACAGACATCATAAGATCATCATAGTGAAGTAGCACACAAATCACAGTATTGATCCTGTGGAATATAGCAGAGATATGACCAATAAACTGGGACAGTCTGACACAATCTGGTCAGTCCAAAGGTATACACAGAAATCCTCAGTGCAAGGCGTGTGGACCAAGCCTGACAACGTGGATGCTTACAGACATGTAAATGGGGATATCACAACAATACTGGAATAGATAAGCTCACACAGGTGATGCATTCACACACTCCTGTCTGTCCTAACACATATTAACCAGAGGATCAGAGGTTCCAACTCCACATACTTCTCACTAGTTAGTGACATACATCTTCACAGCATCCCACTGCTTTTTCAGAAATACACAACACTTATGGAGGCCAGGCAACAGTACATCTGACAAATATCTGGGCATAACATCACACTTAAATACACTGAGCTGCTAGGCATGTCACAAAACACTTGTGCAAACTACAGGCAGACTGCCACATCACTGACCCAAGTTTCCTATGGGGGAATACACATGCGCTTGCAAATATAGTAGGCACTACAGGCATGTAACAGCACAGAGTAACAGACATTAGTGTGAAAGTGCATACCCACAACCAATCTGAACACAGTCACATTATGGCAAGCCTAATTAATAGTACAGTATATGGACTGCATAAACAAAACCATCCTCATATGTGCCACCCACACACTAAATCTACATATACTGGGACAATACACAGTGTAGTCTGATGCCTGACTGTGGTATGGGACATGTGTCAGTCTGGTCACACAAACATGTCCAGTGATAGGGTACCATAAACTGGAGCAGCATGCAACCTCAGATAGAACAGGACCAAGAGCAATGACATCTACCACAGTCTGTACACAGGCCAAGTAACATATTCACAACACACACTCTGACAACAATCACCATAATTACACAGACCTCACTATTGTACAGACTACAACAGAATGTCCAGGTTTTGTCCTCAAATCAGGCTCTGGATTGCATTGCATAAGTGGAAATTCCTTAAGATTCCAAGAGCAGGATAAGTTATTTCTTACACTTATTTCACTGAACTGCACTTCTAAAACACTTATAATTGTGCTATACAGTTGATCTACTACATTTTGCACTGTTATAAAGCCTTTTTTATTGTTTCACTGCATTTATGTACTGTTTTATACTGTTTTAACATTACTTAACTGTAAACTGCTTTTTCATACTGAGAGTTGTATTTTCTGTTTGTGAGTGCTCTTTCCGAGCTTTTCTGTGCATTTTGATAATTGTCTGTTTACAGTTAAAATCATTCTCTAGAGTCTCCTCCTTGATCTGTTTAAAACTTTCATTTAGTGGCTACAGCTAGGAACTGTAATAGTTTGCATTACTATAATTGCATTTTTTATTTAATTACTAAATTGTAAACTGCTTTTTCATACTGAGACTTGCATTTTCTCTTTGTGGGTGTTCTTTTTATACTTTTAAAATGAGGTATCTGTGTTCTGCTCAGGTGGCATAATCTTTATAGAGGCCTGCTGTCTAGGCTGGTAGTTTTGTTTGAGTTTCCTGTGTTTCTGGCAGCCATTTTCTGCTGATTGTCTTCATTATTATTGAGAGAAACAAGGCCTCCTGACCTTCTGTAGCAAGAGTGATTGGGTAATAGCAGGGGCTGAGTAGTAATCTGATCTTCTATCTCTTCCATTCTTACTGCTATATAAGCCCTGTGTCTTATATAGGTTGTGCTTGTATTGCTCAGGCTCTGGATTGCATTGCATAAGTAGAAATTCCTTAAGATTCCAAGAGCAGGATAAGTTATTTCTTACACTTATTTCACTGAACTGCACTTCTGAAATGCTTATAATTGTGCTAAACAGTTGATCTACTACATTTTGCACTGTTATAAAGCTTTTTTTATTATTTCACTGCATTTATGTACTGTCTTATACTGTTTTAACATTACTTAACTGTAAACTGCTTTTTCATACTGAGAGTTGTATTTTCTGTTTGTGAGTGCTCTATCTGATCTTTTCTGGGCATTTTTGATAATTGTCTGTTTACAGTTAAAAGCATTCTCTAGTGTCTGCTCCTTGATCTGTTTAAAACTTTAATTTAGTGGCTACAGCTAGGAACTGTATTTTTTTTCAACCCACCCACCCTCCCTAGTGTTGTGTGTTCTTATTCTTATACTTGGTGGCTTTGCAGTTGCCCGCCCATACTGTATATTTGATCTGTGACACTCCTCCCAATCTAGTGTCATTAGTTCACTCAATCTAACAGAGAACATTTGTGAAGGCTAACCCACTCAGATCCTTAACGTTGAATTAACTTCTGTTCCAGCTTTCTCCATTTCCACTTTACTGGATAAAAAATTCTAAGCTTGCTTCCCCCCTTTCCTGTGGCAGGTCTTGTCCAGATACGGATTTGCTGTGTCCAGAACTGTTTGTGAGCTCCAAAGCCCCCCACCCCACTTAACTGGGGTTAAACTATTCCTGGCACCATAAAGTCTGTTCTTCAAAATTTCCCTTGCACCTAGCCAGCTTTTTAGTTTTAGCACTCAAATCTATTTCTTTGAACTCAGCACTTGTTCAGAACTCATTGTAAGCACTAAATAAGTTACAAATTACTACAGCACTCAACTTTCCGCACTTGTCTAGAGGAAAACAGTTTTTAGCATTTAATAAATAAGCACCTATTCAGGCATGTCTAAAGGTCAGCTCCCGGTGTATTCTCCTGTCTACCTGATGAATCTGGGCATCTTGGGACAATACAGCAATTGCCTCATGTACACAGACAACCCTCTCCTCCTATCACCCAACACTGTGACCTGTGAGAGACGCACTTATATAGCCAAACTGGAAGCAAAGCTCTCTTCACCAAAGACTGGCTTAGACAGTCAAGAGGAGAAGGTGAACACTTGCACCACACCACACTCATCACATAGTCCCTCACCAGGCTAAACAAGGAAAAAGTTACTGTCAGCTGCCTGTCAGGTGCCAGGATCCACCACATAATGCACGCACTCAGGTCACTTCACAGCAAGTACAAATATGACTCTGTCATTGTCCATGTTGCTGTGAATGACCTGAGACATACCTCCCTGGACTACATGAAAAGAGACATAGAGGAGCTCTCCGATCTTGTAGCCCAGGTAGGTATGACCCTAGCCCTGAGTAGCATCCTGCCATCACCCAGGATGATACCACAGTACAAGGACAAAATGATTGACTTTAACAATTGGCTAAGCTTTTGGTGTCATTCAAAGGGAATCTAGTATCAGTCTGCCTGGGATGACATGACCGACAGACCACGCTGCCTTGCCAGAGATGGCCTGCACCTGTCCCCCTTGGGATTCTGGATACTGGCAAAGGCTCTTGCCACCCCTATAGTGCCTTTTTAGGCAAGGTTCAAATGACAAATTCACCACCGTAACAGGTACAAGCAAGCAAAGTATGAGGGTAATGCTACTCAATGCTAGAAGTCTAAACCTCAAAATGCACTCACTCGAGACACTCCTTAAAATGGAAAGCATTGACATCTGTGCAGTGACAGAGACCTGGTTCAAAGCTCCAGAGAGCACCCCTGCATTACCAGTCTATAATTCATACCACACCTTTCGGCCACCAAACCCGGACCGAAACACTAAAGGTGGAGGCGTGTCCATATTCATTATGGATATCCACACCTCCAAGCTAGTTGCTCAGCATAATGCATCTGAGATTATCCAAGTTCAACTAACGCTGGGCAAAACCGTAATCCAGATTGTAGCTTGCTACAGACCCCCCCCCCACCATGCCCCAGGATTCCCACTCCTCTTTTCTTGATACACTGGAAAATATTAAGGTACAACCCAACACTCTAATAATGGGTGATTTCAACTACCCTACCATTAACTGGGAAAACTACTCATGTACCAACTCTTTTGCTCAACGTTTTCTGGAAATCATCATTTCCAACACCTTGGATCAACTTATCCACACCCACACCAGTGGCAGCAATATCCTAGACCTGGTCATCACCAACATGGGTGACCGGTGTTCCGCACCAGAGATCAGCTCCTCGTTGGTCAGATCTGGCCATAAGCTAATCACCCTAGACAACCACATCTCTCTCCCACCCCCCATTAGGAAAACAACTGTAAAAAAATTCTCCAAAGCCAACTTCACACTTCTTAAGACAGAAGTGGTAAACTTCATGACACCCATGCAGATGGACAATAGAAGTACGACTGCTGAATCCTACACAAATGCACTTTATAAGCACTTACACGAGTGCATGGATCGTGCAATCCCTAACAGAACCAAGATGCTATCCTCCCAAAAAAGCAAGCCAATCTGGTGGTCTTCTGACATAAACAAACTCTACAACAGAAGAAAGAAACTGTTGCAAAAAAGAGTAAATCCCACGATTGGAGGAACTCCCTGGTCAGCCTCAGTAAGAAGCTGAGATCCCTCATAAAATCCTCCAAAGCTAGTTATGAAAACAAAATTGCCACTGATTCTAAAGACAACCACAAAGCATTCTATAGCTATGTCAAGAATTTCAATGGCAACACTCAGATCTGCACTGAGTTACAACACAATGACACTAAATATACAGAACCAACTGATATTGCCAACATCCTGGCTGATAGGTTCAGTGCTAACTTTACCCCCTCCCATCCCCTAAAGGGCCCATCTTTATACCGGAAGAATGCAAAGTTCCTGTGATCATGGCTGCACAGGTAAAAACCTCATGCTCCAAAGCCAAGAACACAGCATCCATGGGACCTGACAACATCCCAGGCTGCCTTCCACATGAACTACAGAATGAACTGGCACCCCACCTAAGTACCATGTTCAATCATAGCCTCACCTCAAGCTTTGTGCCCATTGTTATCCCACTCCACAAAGGGGGGGGCCACAACAGGCCCCGGGAACTACCGCCCCATTAGCTTGACGAGCCTGGTTTGCAAGGCCATGGAATGTATCATCATGGAAGTCATAAACAAAGAGACATAAACATAAAGATTAGAGATCTCCAAACTCTGGACCCCACACAGTTCAGGTTTGTAAAAGGCAGATCATGTCTCCTAAACCTGATAGACTTCTTTGAAGTAGTCACCAAAGCCATAGATGAGGGTAAGGTGGTTCACACAGCCTATCTAGGCGTTCAACACCATCCCCCACTCTGGAATTATAGATAAACTCACTAAACTAGGTATAAATCCCTATGTCACAAGATGGGTTGACAACTGGCTTACTGACAGAACTCACACTGTGAAAGTAGCAGACTCCAAATCAGACTTCAGACCAGTGACAAGTGGAGTACCACAGGGTTCAGTCCTGGGTCCTCTCCTGTTTGGTATCTACTTCTCTGAAGTACAGGCTAACACCAAAGGTCTTTGGCTAACTAAATTAGCTGATGACTGCAAACTAGGAGCCATAATCAAAAATCCTAACGATGTGGACATCCTACAAAAGGGCCTCACTGAGACAGATGCCTAGTGTCAAAGACATGGTCTCAAGCTCAATGCCAAAAAGTGCATTGTCATCCCCTTTGGTAAAAACTCTGTACCCATAAACTACCACATAGGCGGTAGTCTACTTAACACCAAAAGTGTGATAAGAGACCTTGGGACACAGGTGGACAGTAGTCTCTCCTTTGATAATCACATCACCACAGTGGTCAGGAAATCCTTCTATGTGGCACACTTCATCACAAAAGGTTTCTCATTCAGAAAAAAAGAGGTCATTGTTCCCCTCTACTCATCACTCATTAGACCCACTATAGAGTACAATGCCCCTTTTGGTATGTACCTCACAAGACATCTACAGCAACTGGGAAGGCTGCAAAAATACATCACAAAGAGGATTACTGGCCTCAAACAGATGCCTTACGCAGACTGTCTCAAAAAACTTCAGCTTTACTTCATCGCACATCGTCTACTCTGAGGCGATCTCTGCCTAACATACAAAGCTATGTCAAACCCAGAGTTGTTGGACATGCTCCATTTAAAGAAATCCTAATTCCTCCGAGCGACATGCTCTAGGGACCTAAACCTTGTCACCACAATAAACAGAACATGCTGGAGGGATAGATTCCTGTCCCAGAGACTTCCCATACTCTGGAACAGTCTACCTATCAATGTCAAACAGAGCTACTCATTAGCACTCTTCAAGAAAAATCTTGATGATTGGATGGGTAATAGGAAATTCACCCCGGGGATCACTTCTGTGGTTCTGCTTGACAAGGGCACAGGAAAATTATTTTCTTGGGTGGCGAAAGCCAGGGTACCTTTTTGGCCAGGCTTGTATAGGCCCTAGGGCCAATAGCCTAGTACCTACCTATGAACCTATGAACCTAAATATAAGGCCTACTATACATAACATGTCTAGGAATCTGACATCTCACTTGCTTATTATCAGGTATGATGTTAGTAAATGATGTACTGTACATATGCACCTCTTACTGCATGACATATGGAGAAAGGATGACAGACTTGGGGGACAGAGGCACAAACACAGGGCCAATATTGATATATTGCTGTAATAAACTTAGAAATGTCCTGTTGTAACAGGGTGTGTTGTGACATATCACTTCTGAGGGATATGAAATCAGTAACTCACATGGATGTCAGCATGTACTGACTGCAATCATCAGAGTATGCTACTGCATTTCTAATGATAGGAAATGTGTGAGTAACACACCACATGTAAGACTCCCAACTCTGGCCAGTCTGCAGATAGCCCTACAGGTGAGAGTTTCCTCAACCACATAACACTGCCATGCCAGACTTTAAATCATGTAGAACAGCCATATCCACACAAACACTGTTAAACCAATATTACTTCAAATGTAGAACAGCAATACTTACATTCTGTCCCCATGTCTGAAACATACCCCTCCTGTTTGTTTGCCTGTCTCCACAGTGTATGTTGTAAGAGGTATTTCCAACTACCCTCTGTGATGCTGTTTGTCAAACACCCATATGAAGTCCTGCTCAAAGTGAAGGAAAAGGGCCAACACCCACATGAAGTGCTTAGTTATAGGAGTGTGTTTCCATGCAATTGGCTATAGGAATGATACCACAGCTGTTCCACATGCAATAGGCAAGTGGGGGACTGCAATTTGTGCACAGACCATCAGCTGATCATGAGCATTACTTACAAAACTCAAGCTGCTGCCTATGCAAAACAGATGTACTTTTCCATATCCTCCAGAGAGGGAGAGAGAGAGAGAGAGAGAGAGAGAGAGAGACAAAGCAAGAAAGGAAGGGAGTAAGAGAGCAAGATCCAAACGTGTTTGTGTATGATCCATGGGTGGAGAGTGGTATCTAGGTATTATAATGGTTGCCTATATTGTTTACTAATCTATACTATCACTTAATACTTGCACATGGCTGTACACATTTATGGCTGAGGATTGTCTACAACAACCTTTACATTGATTGAAAACTTTTGGCCTTGTAATGTGGACAATGAGGCATATAGGTCCTCAATATAATAATGTAGCAAAACCCACACTACAATGGATCCTGTCATTACACAATCACTCCAACACCCACAGAAGATACTGATGATGCATACACAAACACACACTTACCAGCACTGAGTTTCAAACCCATACCTGACTATGTATTACTATGATAGTGTTACACAGTTATTGCTTGCCCCATGGAGCTTACATGCCAGAAAGCTGTCCAAAGGTATCTTTGAAGGTGAGTGACATCAGAAACAGTGCTAAAAGAGGGATAAGGGAAGTGTAGTAAGTGTGAATGTCCACAAAAGCAGGTGTTAACAAAGACACACAAACACACACACACACACACACACACACACACACACACACACACACACACACACACACACACACACACACACATTTACCAATTCTGAGATGCATAGGTTCATTGCTTCACAGGTGTGTAGTAGGTGAATGGGCCTAAAGGCTGTAGAAGGCTAGACAAAGGGAATACCTTAGCATCAGTCCACATGACAAAAGTCTCCAGTGTGGCTCAGGAGTGTAGTCCATGGAGTGTTCCCCACAGGTGGGTATTGTATTCACCATCCACTCATCTGTGTGGCCAGTGATGTGCTCTGCTTCCCATGTATGTGGTCTATATTCCATAACATGGACAGTGTCTGGGTTGTGCACATGTCCCACACGCATGTTCTTTGATGTGTGAAAGTGTACTTGAGGTCTCTGGGGCATGTTGGGTGGACAGATTTTTATCTTCTGAAGCAGCATTCCTGACCTCATTTGGTGAGACCTGGCTATGGAACTGAGGTCGTGCTTGCACCTACATTGACAGCATGATACAGGTATTCAGTGGAGCTAGTGGTGTCTGTCCATACAGTGCATGTGTATAAGGCATGGTATTCCCTTTGTGGGTTATATTTGCAGACTCTACAGTTGTTGCAGGTGTCCAGTGGGGAGCAAAGCAAAAGGGCTGCTGTAAGCATTTATTTGCCTACTGCAGGGATGGAACAGGGTGCCATGTCCTTTTGCTTAATGGACACACACAGTCAGGGGATGTAACACATCATAGCACTTTCTGATGTCAGTGGCACTGTTGTGGCCAACAGGCATGTAGTCCACTGCAATCACACCATGGTTACTATCTGTGAGGCAATATGTAGGGAACAACCAATATAGTGGTTGTTGCCTAGCCAAGTGTGTTTGTGCATGAGACATGGGTGGAGAATATTCTCTGAGTAATAGAAGGGTTGCTTATATTGTTCACCAATCCATAATGTTGAATGTAGGGCTATGGATTGTCTACACCAGCCTCTCTGGTGTTTGACATCTGTTGTTCTTGTAAGGTGGACATTGTGACATATACTAGGTCCTCAACATAATAATTTTGCAAAACCCACCACACAATGCATCCTACACAATTTCAGCAACCTCCACACAGTATACTGATGACAGACACACACTTGCCAGTACTGAGATTCAAACCTTTACCTAGCTATGTTTTTCTATTATAGTGTACAGTATTTATAGCATGCATCATGGAGCTTATAGGATGGATGCTGTCCCAAGGTACTTCTAAGGGGAGGAACATCACCAGCCCTTGTAAATACTGGCATTGGGTGATGTAGTGGGTGAGAGATCCCAAAAATAATTTTACCATAAAAACACATTTGCCATGGGTGAGGTTCAAACCTCTATCTACCAATCATTATGGACCATTATGTTACACATTTACCACATGCACCACTGATCTGACATGGTTTAGGTTTGGCAACAGGTATCTCTAAGGTGGATGATATCTGCAGGACTCCTAAAGTCAGGCTCTGAGATGTGTACTGGGTGTGTATGGGGCCAATATATTTGAGATACACACATACATATGTACACACACAAACACTTGCCACAGATGAGATTCAAACCCATACCATTGTAGTTACTGCAACTACATTGTTCTGCATTTATGGCACATGCCATGGAGCTTACATGTTGGAGAGTTCTTTGAAGATGACTAATATCAGCAGCAGTGCTAAAGGAGGGGTAAGGGGAGAGTAGTAAGTGTGAATGCCCATAATATTAGGTATTATCAAAGACACATGCACTCTCTTATACAAACACACACAGTTTCACAATTGCCATGTCTGGGATTTGAACTTCCACCTAACTAGTATGTTACACTTTAGCATTACGCAGTTATCACACTCACCACAGAGCTTATAAGGCTGGCCATTGTCTAAAGGGGTATTTCAAGGTGACTGACATCAGCAGGCTTGCTAAAGTAGGGCAATGGGAGGTGTAGTGACTGTGAATGGCCTCAAAATCATTAATCTCTACGCACACAGAGTTTCAAAGTTGTCATGTTTGGGATTAGAACTCCTACCTAACTAATATGTTATACTATCGCATTACTCAGTTATCGCACGCACCACTGAGCTTATAGGGCTGGCCTTTGTCCAAAGGGATATTTCAAGCTGACTGACATCAGCAGGCTTGTTACAGTAGGGCAATGGGAGGTGTAATGACTGTTAGTGGCTTCAAAATCATTAATCTTCACATGCACACACACACACACACACACACACACACACACACACACACACACACACACACACACACACGCTAAGTTTCACAGTTGCCCTTTCTGGGATTAGAACTCCTATCTAGCTAGTATGTTACACTACAGCATTATGCAGTTATCGCATGTGCCACAGAGCTTATAGGGCTGGCTTTGTCCAAAGGGGTATTTCAAGGTGATTGACATCAACAGGCTTGATAAAGTAGGGCAATGGGAGGTGTAGTGATTGTGAATGGCTCAAAATCATTAATCTCCACACACAGAGTTTCACAGTTGCCATGTCTGTGATTAGAACATCTACCTAACTAATATGTTATACTATCGCATTATGCAGTTATCTCATGCACCATGGAGCTTATAGGGCTGGCCCTTGTCCAAAGTGGTATTTCAAGGTGACTGGCATCAGCAGTGTTGCTGAAGTAGGGCAATGGGAAGTTTAGTGACTGTGAATGGCCTCAAAATCATTAATCTCCACACACACACACACACACACACACACACACACACACACACACACACACACACACACACACACACACAGAGTTTCACAGGTGCCATCTCTGGGATTAGAACACCTACCTAACTAGTATGTGACACTATAGCATTACACAATTATCGTATGCAACATGGAGCTTACAGGGCTGGTCCTTCTCCAAAGTTGCATTTCAAGGTGACTGACGTCAGCAGGCTTATTAAAGTAGGGCAATGGGAGGTGTAGTGACTGTGAATGGCCTCAAAATCAATAATCTCCACACACACACACACACACACACACACACACACACACACACACACACACACACACACACACACACAGTTTCACATTTGCCATGTCTGGGATTAGAGCTCCTACCTAACTAGTATGTTACACTATAGCATTATGCAGTTATCGCAAGAGCCACGGAGCTTATGGGGCTGAGACTTCACCAGAGGGTTACTTCAAGGTGACTGACATCAGCATGAGTGCTAACATGGGCAATGGGAAGTGCAGTGTGTGTGGTTTATGGCCCATTCACACACACACTGCACTTCCCATTCACACACACACTGCACACACACACTGCACACACACACTGCACACACACTGCACACACACACTGCACACACACTGCACACACACACACTGCAATGGGAAGTGCAGTGTGTGTGTGAATGGGCCATAAACCATTCCTCTGGAAACACACACACAACACTCAGTCACACACAACTTTACATTTGACAGGACTGGGTATACAAATGCTAGATGAATACTGATTTGTACTATCATTTTACACAGTTATCACAAGCACCACAGACACTATAGGGCTGAGGGCTACCAAAAGCAAATGTCTACAGTGATTGACATCAGCACATCATGTGATATTGGTCAATTGGATGTGTGGTGGGTGGGACAGGCCTCATGATGGAAATCTATCTGTCACTGTCTGTCTCTCTCTTCCCCACATCTCTGTGTGTGTATGTTTGACCTATTATAGTGTCTTGGCCTTGGATATGTGTGAGTATTCTTATCAAATGTGTGTGCAAAGCATGAATGGTGTGCAATGTGGTTTGTGTACACAGACATCTGCGACTGACAGATATGTATAGTCCACTGTTGTTGTCAGACATGGGCTTCATTTCTCCAAGTGTAGGAGCCTGCACAATATGACCTTCTATACTGAGTGTGTGAATTCATTCCAGGTAGGTTGTACTCCAGTGCAGGAGTTTGTGTTCTGCACCTACAGCTACCAACCTGTTTCTGCAGGATATGTGTACATAGGTTGACAATATGGAGTCACAATGGGTGAAAGATAGTGGGATGCTGTAACTATTGTGTCTGTGCTGTTTGTGTTACATGGTTAGTGTTAGCAGAGGTATTCAGACATATGTACTGTTTTACACTGTCATGTATTATGCCATCAGCTACTGACAGATATACTTATTTTCTCACTGTTTTTTTCTTGGGAAATACACGATGAATAAAGCTGTGTCCATTACTGTGGTCTGCAGCCTACATATTCTTGCACACTCATGCTATTCTGGAGGGGTAGCTGCAGACATTTGCTGATGGGTCTGTGCAAATGCTCCAGCACCTTGGTACTGTGTTGGCTGAGGATCCCCTGCTTTTACATCTATTGACATAACAGAATGGCCATATCCTGCTGTGGCCATACCTATTAGCTGTACCAATTCACCCAGGTTATCCAGAAGCAGGGCTCTTATATCTGGTCAGTTCCCCTTCACATTGTGGTTTACAAGCAGGTTTGTAGCCACCCATTACTGGGTTTGCAGGCAGGGGTAGTAAGGGCACACATCAGAGTTTTAGACTTCACACACTCCATGGTGTCCATGCTTCTGCACCCCCCACTCTGCTAGTCTATCCTCTGCCTAATGTTATGCAAGTGATATCTGAGAAGTATCCCTATAGTTGTTGCTTCATCCCAGCGGTATTTAGAGGTTGGTCCACAGTTCATGCAGTAGGACATGGTGGGCATGCTACTGGGATTTCTTGACATTGTCTTGCATTTGTGTTCTGTGGACTGTGTTATGTTGTTAGTTGGGACCCCATAAGACAACATACATTGGCAGTACAGGTGAGGCCCAGGCCTTTGACAGAGGACTGTAGGGCATTTGTTAGTGATGCAGGCCATCTGTAGCAGGCCAGTGCATTCTGTCACTCCTACAGTCCTAGGCTGCAATCCACTGGATTCCCCTGGGGTGACAGGGTAATTGTATGAGGTGTTAATGGCAATAGTTCCTGTCCATATTAATCCATTGTTCTGGATGCTGGCAGGGTGCAGCTTACATAGGTTGACAGAGGGACACCTCTTCAGCATGCTGCATTCCATGGGTATTCACATACAGAAGTGGGGGTCATACTGTACTCATTCCCAACAGCAGGGATATGACCTGTGATAAACCTGCAGCTGATGGTGGGGTTAGCTGAGTGCATGTATGATATGGAAGCTTCTTGCAGCTGACTCACAGATATACCTGGGACATTCCCCTTATGCTGCCTTGTGCAGGGACATAGGAAATATCTCATTACTTCATAACTGTGCCTTTTGTTGTCTGCCAGTGATTGGCCAGACTACATCAGTATTCCATAATACACAGACAACTAATATGCTGCTAACCTGTATGCACATTTCCAAAAGTGTGTGCAGTTGACAGTTAAATTTTATGTACTCTGTCTAGGGTACTTCCACCTGTGTATTGTGTGTTTGTCTAGGTCCACATTTATGGCATATCCATCTTTCAGATGGTGACATATATTGACATCTGAACAGTAAGTATGGATGACTGCTGAACTGGGTCTTGCTGGGATGTATTGTGGTTGGCATTGCAGTTGTCAGAACACAGCCCTGTCATTGACAGTACTGACCAAAGGCCACAGAGACACAACCCTCCATTCCTACATGCTGACCACTTCCACACAATATACAACACATAACAACCTAACACACAGACCCCTGCATATTGTGCACATGCAACAATCTATCCTGTAAATTGGGCTAGCTCAGGTAATCTGTGGTCCATTGTTATTAAACCTACACATACGTGTTACTGCATTTCTACATAGGATTGTGGGGGAAGCACACCTGACAACTGTAAACATTTGCTATGACTGTACTGGTATTTCAGTTACTCTGTTGGCTTCCATTTCCTTTTGTTGTCTGGCCTATCATGCAGACTAGAGGCATATAAGTAGAGTACAGATCTTGGGTTTTATTGACCTACATTTCAGTTTCAAACTTCTTACCCTTCAGAGCTAACATACAACTGCCTGACCTGTTGTAGTCTGTCTGTGTAGGTCTGGAAGGAGGCTGTTCTCCATTGCCATCAGTTGGAGGCCTTAGCACAGCCTTTCTTTATGGTCATCTACACCTGTCCTGCTGGCTGAGACTGTTGTTTGGTATATGAGCCTTACTGACATGCATGTGTGTGTCCTGTGGACACACATTTGGGCCACCACATGTACTGCAGTGGGATTTGTCACATTGTCTAGTACTGCCTACTTTGTTGACACCAGTATTTGTTATGGATTTCATGTTGCCCATATAGGTGTCCACTATCTGCTGCTCATTCAGCCACCTGATTCCCTTGCATGCTCACATCCATACCATAGATACAACTAGCAGAATATGCTACTCCATTCAGCAATTGATAGGAAGAGTGGCTTACCTTGTGGCTGTGCCAGTACTGAGGATGGTGCTGGAGGGATGACTATGTCAGATGCACATAGTACACTCCCTATACATGGTAAAGCACAGGTAGTGTCACATTTGGCATCCCTTTTACTGCATGTGTGAGTCAGAGAGAGGTTCATTCCCTGGGTTCCTACCATGTCAGTGTATGTACTATGCATTGCCTCTTTGCCAAAGACTGGGCTTACTGGGCATGCCTCCTTCTGCCTATATGGCAGGCTGAGGTTGTTCCTCCTCCGAGTCCCTCTGTGCCTGTGCTGGCCTTGGCAATGGCGGGGGGGCTGTGTGGCCCTGCCTCATGATGTTCCTGCTGCAGCTGTTTCCACAGGATCATATTGTGCAGCATGGCACATACAATGAAGGTGTGTGTACAAATAGCTGGAGAGTACTGCAAGGCTCCACCGGATATGTCCATGCACCAGAACTGTGACTTGAGCATCCCAAACACACACTCTATTATGATTCTCGTTTTTGCATGTACCTCATTATGGAGTTCTTGTCCGGGTGTGTGTGCATTTCAGATTTCTGATGGGTTTCATCAGCCATGGCTCCAGTGCGTAACCAGCAGCCTCACTAGGTGGCCATATGGGAGGTCCCCACTGGCAAATCTCTGGTACAGCTGTATCATATGCCAGATGTGGGAATCGTGATAGCTTCCAGAGCTGCCAGCACACACATTCATGATAATGCCATGGGCATCGCACATGACCTGGTAGTTGATGGAGGGGAAGCCTTTGCGGTTTATGTAGACTCTACCCTGCTCACCAGGTGGTGCTTTGATGTATATGTGTGTGCAGTCTACAGCACTCTCTACCTCAGGGTATTCTGCTATTTATTGGAAGAGATGTATATTGCTGGTCAACGCCTCATGGGTGTTGAGGAAATATATGTGCTCACTGGCATATGCTGACATGGCATCCAGGAAATGGCGGAGTACCCTGGATGCTGATGCCTGTGAGATCCTCATGATATCCCCAGTTGGCCTTTGGAAGGTACCTGTGGCTAGCATTCTTAAGCCTACACATACCTTGGTATCTACTGGAATGAGTTCCTCTTTGTTGGTTCTGTGTGTGAGGCATGGCCGGCACAGCTCAACAATTTGCTGTAGGATGTCCCTGTCCACCCTATAGTGCTTCACTATCTCCAGCTCATGTAGCCCCTGGAAGGTTACACTGGATCTGTACACTCTTCTCCTTCTCCTCACTGTGGGTTGGTCATCAGCATTCTAATCCTCACCACCCTCAGCCACTTCTACATATTGTATGAGAGGGACAGCAGCCCCTATCATTTTGTTAGTTTTGTCAGGTAAAATTTCCCCATCTGTGTACACAGGTGGTGTAGAGTTTGTGGGAAACAAATCAGAGTGAAAGGTGTTTACATAGTTTATAGTAGTGTGCTGGGCTGCTGCCTGTGTAATTGACTGATTCTGATACATTTCACCTGCCAGCTATGCTAGTTCTCCTTGATTGCCTTCCTACTGCTGTTTTCCCTTCCCATTGCCTTCCAATTTAAGCCCTGAGTTGTGCCGCACATATCCATTGCTCAGATGTGAATAGAACTGCTATTTCCTGTTTTTTTTTTTGTTGTTTAAAACCCAGTGCACGGTGCTCACACCCATGTAAACACTGCTAGGCAGCCTCAAACACACACCCCTTCTTTAGCTGTGCTTAGCTAAGAGCAAACACGGGCCACAGAGCTCCAATAAGCTTACAGCATGCATGACACTCCCCCTTATGAGGTCATCTACCTCTTATGCTTATACCATGGTGTTGCTGCACCTACATGGTTGGGTGCAAGCTAACACTAAGAGAAAATCTGTGATTCAGTATCAATCCCCTCATTTGCATATAATTGACTGCTAATGCATGGTTACAAATCTGACACTCAGCCTTCCCCCTTAGCAATCACTATTCCATGGTATTGTTGTCTTATGCATGCTATTGACTATTATGGCAGAATGCTGATTTTAGTTTAAAAGCTTATTTCCACCTTTTTTCATTATTTTCAGGCCAATCCCATTTGCACACTGCTGTCCTACGCTTTAACAGCCGAAATCGACCAATAAAAAATAAGTTATTTTTTATAACTTTGCAAATATTTCCCATGCCATTGGCCATATATTTGGCCATTGGCATGCCTACTACATTGAATACATGCTTTCTTTGGAGCTGTCATGCCTCCGTTTTGTAATTTGCAGAAATGTATTCAGTTAGTAGCTGAATACATTTCTGCATGTTACACTATTCCTGCACAGACGCCTGCTTACTTCTTGAATCGCTAATTCACCTCATTTGCATGGTTTTCACCAACAAATGGGGTAATTAGCATACAGGAGCTGTGTCCATGCAGGTATAGTGTAGGAGCGCTTGGGCCCACCCTGGGAGCTCATTCCTGGATCGCTCGTCGGTCATATTGCGTGCAGCAGCTCTTGCACTATTCCTGCATGCTGTGTAGAGCATGCTGAATCGTGGGGATTATTGGAAGGTTTTGAAGACTTCTTTACATTAATCATCAAGTTTAGAAATTATTTTGTAAGTTAAAACATGCTTTTTAATTTTATATGCAATATTATTACTTCTGTGAAACAAAAATGCTTCTGCTCTAAGAAAACTTCTGACAGGAACTGCAAGACTAGGGGGGGACATGATACTCAAGGGAAAAGATCTCTGAAGGTATGTTACTCAAAAACAACCTTTTATAAATCATATAATGCTGCTCTAAATGTTTTCTGTGAAAGCTTCATTAATAATGTCAGCATACATTTTAAGTTACAGAAAGTTTTATTTATTTTTGAATACATAGAGCTTCCCCATACTCATTTTAAACAGCAACTTTACTGAGTTTTAAAATAGCTGTAAAAAGTAAATTGCTGTATGACTTCTTTTTGTTTATAAGCTCTTATTACATTGAATGAAAATAACATACATTTAAAATGTTTTTTTTAAGTGAAGAGCATTCCAGCTTTGTAACAGACACCTCAGAAGCCTATCCTGTATTATGTCATGATGACTACTAGATGTGGGTGTGTATGTTTATGCTTACATACTCACATTTGATTGTAACTATATGGAGAAGGTGAGGGTTAGATACATATATGAATGATGTCAGATAATTCTGTGAAAAGAAAGGTAGAGTTCTGTGTGATAGTGTAAAGCTGAAAGGAGAGTGCACACATAAACCTGACATCTCTTGATAGTATATCTTGCATAAAAAAACATTGTAACCTATTGGCAACATAAACATGCAATATGGCTACCTATAATTGATTAAATGTAAGCACAGGTAATTAATTAAAGTTTATCTGACCACGAGTTGAATTCTGGAATACCCAGCTAGCATTATCAATAATAAAGATGACACTTATTTCAGATACTTTATATTGGTATGCTTGATAACATTGACATGAACAGCAAGCTTTTCTACACAATATACAGCATTGCTTAAGTAAAAGGTTATCCCACATGTCCTAAATAACATTTCAGCAATACATTATAATAGTCAATGTAGTATACTATGTATATAGTTATTAATTACTTTGCAGATAGGATATTTAAAAGTCCTAGAATTAGGGGAAGTGTGTTTTAAGAAAGTAATGAATAACACATTAGTAAGTAAGTAATATGAGCACACTTACAAAGAAATAAGGCAACTGTTATAAGTAAAGTGACTTCCTGTTTCAAATGTGATTTTATAAGATTAAGCTAATTGTTTAATTTTCTGTTATGTCTGTGAGAAACACAACTTGTATAGTTAGAGGTGTATTCTATTTTATTCATGTTGTTTTATAATATCTACATAAGCAGTAGCAAAGATTTGTGATTAGGCTGAGCTATGGGGTTGTTAGTGTGTGGCTTGTAAGAAATTTTCATCAAAACAAGAACTTTTTATTCCATATTAGAGGATAGTTGAATATAAAGGACTATCTAATTCTAGTAAGTTCTCTTTTTAATTCAAAAAGAAGAGGTATTCTTATCCTTTGGAAGAAAACACTAGGTATATCTAAAATAGTTGACACTTATTCTGCTACGAATGGTATGCTGAGATTGGTGGTAATAGAAATAGATAAAAAAGCATTACACTCTCTGTCAAAGGAAAAACAACTTCAAAAAGATCAACACATGGCAGGTTCAAGTTAAGGCACTTTAATCTTGCAGCAAGTAGACAAAAACGTGCTAATACAGAGTTTGTCTAACTAGAATCAGGAAGTGAAGCCATTCTTATACATTTCTTACAAGACATTGCCTAGTAAGCTGACGTAATAAATCACAAGTTCTTTCAATATTATTTCATAGCAGCTGTTTGTCCATGATTTTCTGCTGGCATATCAAGTTTATAAAAAAACTTCTTAAGAAAAACAACGTGGCCTTGATGACCACTGGTCAAATAAAACTTCTCACTATGCAATGTTACCATTCAAGGTACTATGGCTAATTCGAGCACAAAGCAAGTACAGATTGTAGTTCATTTCTTCAAGCAGTCTTTGTTCAACTGTATCTATCTTTTCTGCAGCTGTGCATGTTCTCATAACACGAACAGAGCTGATTGTTCAAGTTCAGTAACATTATAGAAAACAGTATTGTTCTATTCATTATTTTCCTGACCTAGCAGATAATCACCTGCTTCTCAGTAAATTTCCAAAAGGCATAAACATAAATTTTGCTGTGCTAGAAAATATTAGGACAGAGAGCATCTTGCAGTTTCAGAAAGCATATTGCAGTTTGAAAAGCATCTTGTAGTTTCATACAAAACTAACAGTTTTTAAAAACGAACCAGCCAGAAGGAATACAGCTTACTTCAGTTTACCAGTTTATTTGACGAAATAAACAGCAGTCAATCCAGCACATACACCAAGATAAAACGCTAAAGCACGAACTCTTAACACATAAAGCCAGCAAAGCAAACATGTGGCTGAGGAATTTTTGCTTTGCTGGCTTTATGTGTTAAGAGTTCGTGCTTTGGCGTTTTATCTTGGTGTATGTGCTGGATTGACTGCTGTTTATTTCGTCAAATAAACTGGTAAACTGAAGTAAGCTGTATTCCTTCTAGCTGGTTCATTTTTAAAAACTGTGAGTTTAGTATTACGTGCTAGCCTTCTTGTGGTGCAATTCATACAAAACTAAGCTGTACATAAAATAGAATGAAATGTGTTAACCCCTTTAGCTTCTAATAAGCACTAAACATATACATTAATACATATTTTTCTAACATTTCCCCCCTGTTAATACTTTTTATTCTATTTTCAAAAGCATAAACAGTTTGCTTCTTCTCCTAACCTCTTCTGTTCAGAATTTGCAGTTAAGAGAGTCATTCAGTTTAAACTTATGAAAGTGTTTCATTTTTCAACAGTTCTTCAATTTCAGTACTTTGATACAAAGTCTCAGAAATTGACATGTCTATAAAATCTTTAATTAATATTTTCATGCAGGGAATACCACAACAAACACACACTCCTACTAGGAGTAATCCCACACAAATGGCAATCAGGATGTTCATTAGGATGCTACCCCACCCCCCAAACAAATTCTGGAAAAAATCCATCAGTGGGTTTGGGCCTGGTTTGTTCATGGCCGACACTTGCTGAATCACCTCAAGATGGTCGTTTAACTCATGCTGGTTGTCAGGAATATACGAACAGCACTCCTCTTTTATTAAAGCGCACATACCACCTTTCATGGCTAAGGTGAAGTCAAGAGCCATGCGGTTTTGAAGCACCACAGTTCTCATAGCGTTCAGTTCATCAGTTACTAATTCAAGAGCAGAAAAAGTTGCATTGCTCATTACTTCGAGAAGTTTGAACAGTTTTCTCAGCTCCCAAATTGATTTCACTCCGCCATATGCAGGGGCTATACCTGCCCATGATATAATAGTGTCTACTCAAGTCCATGTGTGTCAGTTTATCTTTGTTTTTCACGGAGTTATGGTTTCTCCAGCCTGCTTCAATTCGTCCCATTGGATTCTCAGGTCACTTGATTTGATTTCCAGGTTTCTTGGTGACCTCTCTGACATTTCAAATTCTTCCCTGAGGCAAAACTGCAGTGTGTCGTATGGCCGAAACCAGGTAACCCAAAAAACAACTGCCAGACCAATTCTCAGGTAACCATTTGTATGCTTTTTTCCCACACACAAAATAACAATTCTCTACTTTAGTATTCATATATACTTGCTCTGCATGAAACATTTTCTTATCAATGATAGATAGTTGTTTAAAAAGAACAGGATTATGTTGTACTTCATCAACCGTTTTGTGCATTGATTCAAAATATGAGTCATAGTTTGTATCACAAATATAACCTACATTATTAGCTTTGGTATAACACTTGTAAGGAACAGTCACATTACAATTGCTCCAACCCACCTGAACAGTATTATTTTTGTAAAAACATACAATTCCCTTTTGTGTAACAGGCAGGTACAATGCTATTTTGTCTTGTGATTTCACAGTCATAGTATCAAAAATCAAATGTTCCCAGGTGTCATTGACCGCTAGGGGGACAGCAGTCATTAACAATCCCCCGTATGCTGTTGGTATAGCTGTGCAAATCCAGCAATTTGAAACATTAAAAGTTTCAGCATACACATATTTAATTGCTTGGTAAGTGTTAAAGTTCGGATGCCAGTCTATGAGTAATGCATCTCGTTTATTCAGTTCAGCTCATGTGGCTGGAAAACGAAAGGCCACAGCAAAAAGATTAATGTTATCAGTATAGTTAACAGAATGATCATGCAATACTTCTGTGGTTGTTCTGTATTTCTATTTGCTCCATATCTGGTCATTTTGTTCTTGTGTAACAGTAACAAGTTTTTTGTCCAGTTCAAAGTTTTTAACCAATTTACAGTGTGTCAGATGAATCCAGGACGCTTGCTCTGCAATCTTGACTGCAGTGGGTGTTGACAGTAGCACTTGGTATGGCCCTTCCCACTTCGGTGACATCCAATTTTTTCTCTTGATGACTTTCACCCAGACCCACGTGCCTGGGACTACTGCTGCTTCCGACGGTCTGGTCTGTTCTTTATCTGAAAAAGAATTTAACTGCAAAAATTGTTTATTAATTAAAAGTCATCTCATATATTCTGCGAGTGAACTGTCAGCCTCCTGGTCTGCAGGCATGAGAGGTTTCCACTGAGGTATATAGTATGCCCTCCCAAATACTTTTTCAAAAGGAGTTAACCCCTTTGCATTTGGAACAGTTCTCATGCTCAACAATGCCAGAGGCAGGCAGTACACCCAATTCTTTTGTGTCTCACTAATTAACTTCCTAAGTTTATTTTTCAAAACCCCATTATGCCTTTCTACTAGTCCTGCGGATTGTGGATGGTATGCACAATGGTTCTTTAAGGAAATTCCGAAATATCGGCTCAACTGTTGTATAGTTTGATTTACAAAGTGTGTGCCATTGTCACTGTAGATCTTTTCTGGTATGCCAAATCTAGGAATAATTTCTTTAACAAGGACTTTTCCAACAGTAGCTGCATCTGGATTTTTGGTCGGAAAACCTTCCACTCATTTGGAAAACATATCTATAATGACAAGACAATACTTCTTATTTTCGCATTTGTTCAGTTCTATGAAATCCATATAGATAGTATGGAATGGGTACGGTGATGCAAGGAAACACTCTTGTTTAGGCTTCAACGCCTCTTGTGCATGATGCTTGTTACAAACATGGCATGCCGCACAAAAATTTTTTGTATAGTTTGTAAATCCATATGCTGTGAACACTCGATTCACTAACTGTACCATCCCGCCTGTTGAGACATGGCACTGCCCATGGCTCAACAAAGCTGCATATCTAAACAAATTAGACTGCAATATCGGTTTTCCTTCTTTGGAGATGTACAGCCCTTTCTCAAGAATTGCTCCTCATTTTATCCATTTCTGTTTTTCTACTTTCGTAGTGTCTGCATTGTTTTCAACATTTCTAAATCTAAAATCTCAGAAGGTTGTAATTCCTCACTCAAAAGAAATATTTCTGAAGCTGAAGCTGCCTGCTTTGCAGCTGTATCAGTTCTTGCATTACCTTTTGAAATCCTATCCTGTTGCTTGGTATGAGCTACACATTTACAAATAGCTACTTTCTGAGGTAAATGAATAGATTCTAACAAATCTAAAATAAACTGCGCATGATTAATTGGTTTACCAGTAGATGTTATCATTCCTCTATTCTTCCACTGTTGCGCAAAAACATGTACAGTAGAAAAAGCGTACTGGCTGTCAGTAAAAATGTTCACACATTTACACTTTGCCAAGGTACATGCCCTTGTCAAGGCAATCAATTCTGCTGCTTGTGCAGATAAGTTGTGTGATAAAGACTTTGCTTCTAGAATCTCGGTATCGGAAACTACTGCATACCACACTAGGTTCTGCCCTGTAGGACCCCTTCTGCATGAGCCATCCACATAATATGTCACCTCGGCATCATCCAAGGGAACATCCGTTAGATCTTTTCTAGGCAGTGTCTTTTGCTCAATCTCCTGCAGGCAGCTGTGTGGTGTGCCATCTGCAGGGGTCCAGAGCAAGGTAGACGGATTCAAAGCTGTACATCGTTCAATTGTCATATGAGGTTGGCTCAACAGTATAGTCATACAGGAAAGATGTCTTGCAGGAGAAAGATATGCTACTTTTTCTTGCAGTAAAATAATCGTGACTGCATGAGGCACTCTCAATGTGAGAGGGTGGAACAACACTACTGAGGCCAAAGCCTGTACTGCCATTGCAGCTGCGACTACTGCTTGTACACAGTGGGGCAGGGATCGCGCCACTGGGTCCAGCTGTGATGAATAGTAAGCTATGGGGCATTGCTTGTCCCCATGTTGCTGTGTTAACACTGATGTCATATAACCTTGCTTACAATCTACAGTTTGGAAAAAACGTTTATGATAGTTTGGTAATCCTAAAACTAATGAGGATGCTATCAATTGTTTTAGTTTGCAGAAAGCCGATTCTGCTTCTGGTGTCCATTGTAATAAATCTTGTGCTGTCATGGGCTTCTTGTATATCAAGTTGGTCAGTGGAGCAGACTCCAAGGCATAGTTTGGAATCCAACTCCGACAGAAATTAGTCGTACCCAGGAAGGACGTCATTTCTTTCTTGGTAGTCGGTTTGGGTGCTTGTAAAATTGCTATTTTCCTATCTTCATCTAACGTTCTGCCTTCTTTTGATATTACATATCCCAGGTATTTAACCTGCTTTCTCCAAAGCTGCAACTTGTTTTTGTTTACTTTATGTCCTTGAGTGGCTAGAAATTGTAGTAATCCTATGGTATCTTCTCTGCATTCTTGCTGAGTGGGGGCTGCCAGCAGGATGTCATCTACATAAAGTAAAATCTGACTGCCTCTTGGTGGGCTAAATCCCGCCAAGTTGCTTGCCATCTCTTGTGAGAATATTGTTGGATTTTCACAATATCCCTGTGGTAGTCACGTGTATGTATACCTTTTCCCCTGAAATGTGAATGCAAACCAATGTTGGCTGTCAGGGTGTATCGGTATCGAAAAGAACGCATTGTTAATATCTACCACAGAAATATACTTCTGTTGAGGCTTCAAATCATTCAATAGGGTGTGTGGATCTGGCACCGTAGGTGCTCTAGGTATTACTGCATCATTTACAACTTGTAAATCTTGGACCATACGCCATTCTCTGTTTGCTTTCATGACAGGAAATAAGGGTGTGTTACATGGTGAATCGGGAGATTCTACCAGTACTCCTTCCTTAAGTAAAGTTGCTATTATAGGTTTTATTCCTACTTCTGCATCTTTCCTTAAGGGATACTGTCTCTTCTGTGGACTAAATGCTGATTTTGGTGTGATAGTAACTGGTCCTGCTGTACGAATTAGTCCTACATCTGATTTCCCTGTTGACCAGAGAGTTTCTGGTATGCTCCATAAGGCATTTTCTTCCTCTTCTAGTAAGAGTGCTAATCAGCTGTCCTCGCTGGACTGCAAGTGTACAGCTGGGTGTGTCTGTGTTATCCAATTTAACTTCTGCTTTTGTACTCCCTGTTCTGACAATTCTAACTCCGTCTGTTTTTCCCACTTTGTGACTTTTTCTCCTAGGTCTGCCCATTTCACATTCTTGTCCTTAGTCAAACTAACATGTGGTCATAGGTTCATAGGTTCATACTAGGCTATCTGCACTAGGGCATTTATAAGCCTAGCCAGAGTGTGTTTGGCCTTCGCCACCCATTTTAAATTAATTTTGCTATGCCCTTTTTCGAGGTTAGTATACTGTGCCTCTGTCTAACAGTGACACAGAAGTGATACCTGAGGTAAACCTACTATCTCCCATCCCCTCATCAAGATTCCTCTTGAAGAGAGTCAATGAGGGACTCTGCCTAACCTGGACTGGGATTTTATTCCAGAGTGAAGGGAGCCTCTAGGTTATGAATCTGTCTCTCCAGCATGTCCTATTTATTTCAGTGCTGAGGTTCAAGTCTCTCGAGCGTGTAGCTCGATGGGATTTGGATTTTCTGTGGTGCAGCATGTCCATTAATTCTGGGTTGAACATGGCTTTATACGTCAGGCACAGATCACCTCTGAGCAGGCGGTATGCCACTGAGTAGAGCTGGAGTTTCTTTAACCGGGCAGCATATGGCATCTGTTTGAGCCCTTTGATCCTCTTTGTGAGGTACTTTTGGGGTCTTTCCAGTTGCTGCAGGTGTCTGGTAAGGTACATCCCAAAAGGGGCATTGTACTCAATTATGGGCCTGATGAGGGATGAGTAAAAAGGCACAATGACCTCCCCTGATCTAGATGTGAATCCCTTCATGATTAGGTGGGCTATATAAAATGTGTTTCTAACCACTTTGGCCACGTGGTTGTCAAATGAGAGATTGCTATCAACTTGGGTCCCCAGGTCCCTAATTACTTCTTCCATACTTAATGGATTACCACCTATGTGGTAATTTGTGGGCACTTTATTTTTGCCAAAAGGGATGACTATACACTTTTTGGCGTTTAGCTTGAGGCCATGGCTCCGGCACCAGTTGTCTGTTTCTATGAGGCCCTTTTGTAGGATGCTTGTGTCGGCTGGAGAGTCAATTATGGCGCCCAGTTTGCAATCATCTGCGAACTTGGTCAGCCACAGTCCTTCCATGTTAGCCTGTACCTTCGAGAAATATATACCGAACAAGAGAAGTCCCAGGACTGAGCCTTGTGGGACGCCACTTGTAACTGGTCTGGAGTTAGACATGGCTCCAGCAATTCTAACCATGTGGGTTCTGTCCTTGCACCAGTTTGCAACCCATCTAGTGACATAGGGGTTTATATTTAAGCTGGTGAGCTTATCTATAATGCCTGAGTGGGGTATTGTATCGAAGGCTTTAGCAAGGTCCAGGTAGGCTGTGTGGACCACCTTCCCCTTGTCAATGGCCTTGGTGACTGTTTCAAAGAAATCAACCAGGTTTAAGAGGCAGGATCTGCCCTTAACAAAGCCAAACTGGGTAGGATCCAGTGTCTGTATGTCCCCAATATCTTTACTTATGAGGTCCATGATGATCCTTTCCATAGCTTTGCAGACCAAGCTAGTCAGGCTTATGGGGCAATAGTTTCCAGGATCCGTTGCGGCACCACCTTTGTGGAGAGGGACCACTGTTGCTGTACACCACTCTTTGGGTACATATCCTGTAGTAAGGCTGAGATTAAACAGTAGTTTTATGATTGGGTTTAGTTCTTCTTGGAGTTCATGTAGGACGCAGCCCGGGACACTGTCTGGTCCCATTGATGCTGTGTTTTTTGCTTTGGAGAGGGCGGCTCTTACCTGAGCATCTGAGATGTCAGGGGGGCAGCACTTTGCTGGGATAGATATTTGCCCTTTTGGTGGGGAAGGGGGGGGGAGTTTGCACTGAACCTGTCAGCTAGGATGTTGGCAATGTCTGTGGGTTCGGTGTATTTTTTGTCATTTTGGACTAATTCTGAGCATATCTGGGAATTCCCACCCAGGTTCCTAACATAACTAAAGAAAGCCTTGTGATTATCCTTAGTGTCCTGTGCAATTTTTCTCTCGAAGCTGGCCTTAGACGATTTTATGAGTGTCTGTAGTTTTTTGCTAATACTGATCAGAGATGCCTTCCCTTTTTGGAATTTTGCTCTATCATGTAGTAGCTTCCTCCTTTTATTGTATAGTTTGTTTATGGCTGGGGTCCACCAGACAGGATGCCTAACTTTGGAGGATTGGGTCTTGGTTTTATTTGGGATTGCATGATCCATGCATTCCTGAAGGTGTTCATAGAATGCATTTATAAAGGATTCTGCATCTGGGCCGTATTTTCCACAGGCCCGGGGGCTTTGAAGGATTCCACCTCGGTTTTGAGGAGTGTGAAATTTGCTTTAGAGAAGTTTTTCACTGTGGTTTTCTGGGCAGGGGCTGGGGTCGGGATGTGACTATCTAGTGAGATTAGTTTATGGTCTGATCTTACCAGTGAGGGATATACTTCTGGTCTGGAGCATAGAGTCCCCATGTTGGTGATGATCAGGTCCAGTATGTTTTCCCCTCTTGTGGGAGTGGCAACAAGTTGTTCCATAGCATTTGAGTTTATAAATTCTAGGAACCTTCGGGCTAGGGTGCTGGAGCTAGAGTAATGCTCCCAGTCTATGTTAGGGTAGTTGAAGTCACCCAACATAATTGTGTTTGGAGAGACCTTCATATTTTCTAGTGTTCTCAGGAAGGCTGAGTGGGGTTCCTGGGTTTGGGAGGGTGGTCTGTAGCAGGTTATAAACTGGAAGGCAGTTTTACCCACTGTTAGTTGCACATGGATAGTCTCTGATGCTTCGTGCTGTGCCACCAACCTTGAGGTGTGGGTATCTTTGATGAATATTGATACTCCCCCTCCTTTTGTGGTTCGGTCCAAGTTTTGGGGCCAAAAAGCATGGAGTGAGGTATAACCTGGTAGTGCTGGGGTGCTCTTGGGAGCCTTGAACCAGGTGTCTATTACTGCACAGATATCGATGTTCTTCATGCTAAGGAGAGTTTCGAGTGCGTGCCTCTTGAGGTTTAGAATTCTGGCGTTGAGTAGCATTACTCTTAGTTCCTTATCCCTTGTGATACCTATGGAGGTGGGTTTGTCTTTTGAGCCTTGCCTAAAAAAGGCACTATGGGGGTGGCAAGAGCCATTGGCAATATCCGAAAGCCCAGGGGTGACAGGTGCAAGCCGTCCCTAGCGAAGCATCATGGCTTGTCAAGCATGTCATCCCAGGCAGACAGGCATTGGATCCCCTTTGCATGACACCAGTACTTAAGCCAATTGTTGAAATTGATCATCTTGTCTTCATATTGTGGCATCATTCTTGGTGAGAGTAAGATGCCTTTTACACCCGCTACCTTGACGACATGTTCCTCCTGTTCAGGGGGTCAGAATTGGAAGCGAAAAACTTAGTGGATAATATCAG
This sequence comes from Protopterus annectens, assembly GCF_019279795.1. Classification (NCBI taxonomy): domain Eukaryota; kingdom Metazoa; phylum Chordata; order Ceratodontiformes; family Protopteridae; genus Protopterus; species Protopterus annectens. The sequence goes on from NC_056725.1 coordinate 1,651,062,476, forward strand.
TAATTCCACTGAGTTCCTGAAGTTCACTTTTAAATTTTCTACCACCGAGCTGGATTATTTAGATGTCAAACTTACGAAGGATATTTGTCATCAGTGCTTCAGGTCCACCGTCTTTAGGAAAGCCACATACTGCAATTCTTTCCTGCACTTCACCAGCTTTCACCCTCACAAACAGAAAAGATCTATAGTGAAGGGACAGCTGGTGAGGGCAGGAAGAATGTGCAGCACCCTTGTGGATTTTGTTAAGGAATGTTCATTTCTGAAGGAAATGTTCACTAACCGTGGCTATCCTGAGAAAATGGTTTGTGAACTTATTGAGGAAGTTACTCTTAAAAGAACTAGAGGCTTCTACACCCTTTATTGACTAAACAAAAGGTCTCCTCCAGTGTAGTTAGTAGTTTCACAGATGAGGTGCCTATAAGTGGTCTAATAGGTAGCAATGTTGACCGCAGAGAATCAAACACAGATTTATCTTTGAGCTTCGTCACTATTTTTAGTACTAATTCAGAAGCAATTCTGGACATCATCCGTAAGAATTGGAGGTTGATATCCTCAAACCCATCACTAGCAGGAAAATTGGGAGACGAACCCAGATTTATTTTTAAACGATCTAAAAATTTGAAGGAACTATTACAAAGGGATATCCAACAGCATAGTTTTTATAAAAGGAAAGGAATGTCCAGATGTGGATTCTGTAATTTCTGTAACAATGTCCGAACAGGGGAGACATTCCTTGTTAGGGACAGGAAGTTTGTCATCAAGCATGCACTCAATTGTGAGAGCAAATCAGTTATATACATTGCTATGTGCAACTGCTGCTCTGGGTTCTACATCGGAAAAACCGACAGGAGACTGCGAGATAGGATGTATGAGCACTTGTATGCAATTAGGACATGTAAAGATGACAACGCACTGGCCAAACATATTGCATTGTTCCCAGGACATAGTTTTAGCTTTATGGCTATAGACCATGTACCCTTAAAAATCAGAGGGGGCCCTGTATCTTTAATACTGGAAAATTGCGAGCTGGATTGGCAGTTGCGCTTGGACGCTTTCTGTCCCCCTGGCCTTAACACTAACTGCAACATTGCCCCAGTTCTTAAATTAAAAAGTTATTTCAGGTAAAACCTACTGTTACTATATAGTTTTCTCTGACTTTAGGTCTGACCCGTTTATCAGGCAACACATATTGGATGACTTGGCAGTCTTGTTTGTTTTCAGCACCTTGCACTAACACATTGGGTCCAGCTAGTTGACTTGACCGTCTACTATTCAGGGCTTGCTTAACCTAACAGTCAGGTTTATAACCTAGTCTTAGTGGTCTTAGTAGGAAGACACAATGGATTCTCACGTGCTGAATCTTTCAGGTCGTACGTGTTTTCCACAGGGCAAAGAATACTTTTCCCTTTTCTTTCCCTCCCCTTTTCTCTTTTCTCCTTCAGTCCTGCATGGTTACAGGACAAACAGAATGTTTAATAAACTAAGCCTTAGCAAATATGAGCAGTATTTATCCCTTATACACACCTCATACAAGGCTAATTTGTTTTTAATGTTTTAAGTGAGTATCAGAGTATACTTTTTGATAGATCTACTTACATATCTTGTATAGTAGTTTATTTTAAATAGTAATGACATCTGTTTTTTGTCATCTATATTATTTGTTAAGTCGCTGAGATCTTTTTTCATATAATTGAATCTATTTCTTATTGTTGTGTGCTACTTTTAAAAATGATTCTAAATGTGGGATGCCTTTAACTTTTTAGCACTTTGCATGTGTTTTTAAATACAACTGTTCGGTAACAGGAAACAGGAATATGTCATTTCCTGATGTAGTATTTTTAAAGTGAGTGTTTTTTGTCTAACTTGTTTCTCTGAAGAAGCTGCAGTGGTCTGTGGCGAAAACGCTCTTTCGGTTTGTTCAAAATAAAAGCGTTAAGAAGCTTTTTGACTCGGAGGCGTTTCTGTCTGCAAACAAGGTTCCTCATTGTGTACTTTTTGGTCTGACTTGTTTGAAAGCAGTTTTTGAGAGTAAGATGCTACTCAACAGTTTCACCTTCTTGTTGGATGCATTGATTAATGCAAGTGCAGTCTGCCCTAGGCTTCCACTTCTCAGAGATTCGGTCTGTTAGACCTTTCACTCTGTTATCCAGTTCTGCATTGCTATGTGGGAGTGGCTTGTGTTCTGCATCACGGGGATTCCAGTTGCCACTGATCATGTGCCAATCTGGACCTACGATTTGTCTAACTACTTTTTCTACTTATTCTCCATTTAAATGATGACTTAACCTCATACCCTGTAAGTCTTCTAAGAATTTTCTAAAATTAACTTTTGGATGGGGAATTCCCTCTGTGGCTTTCCTGATATCTTCCGGTTTCCACGGTCTATATACTAGGAGAGTCGGGTCCTGCCCTTCCTGTCCTGCCTGAGGATTTAGTACTTCTATGAGCGGACATATCTCTTCTTCACTCATAGCTCGTGAATTTTTGTTCATTTGATATAACTCAGTATCCCCTCTTAAGTTACGTGTTCGAGACTTAGTCTCGAAGGGATCTCTGACAAACGGTCTTGGGTTCGTGGAGACAGCTGGGTATAGTGGAGGTGGACCAGCTTGTCCACTCGCTTCATATTCTGGTAAGGGAAGTGGAGGGGGCGGAGGGGCTGATGCTATTACCAAATTATTGTCTTCTTTATCTAGAAACATAGCTTTTGAATTATTACTTTTTTGTTCCCTATGGTTTGCTTCCTCTATCCACCTGTGTGCCTGATTAATGCCTAATTGACGTTGCTTTTTTACCTGACCTTTTGCGTTGGTTTTAAGCTGTTTGATGAGTTTAATAAGTGAGGATTTTTCTAATTTGCCATCAAATTCATATTTATTAACCCATTTTGTATAGTACCTAACATTGTCGGCACGCTGTAATTGCATATATTTTGCATCTTCAGTAAACGGTGGATCTTGGGAACTTTTTGTGTACTTATTTCCCATATTGTTCTGACTGTTAAAATGTTACATAACCCTTCTTATCTTTACGTGGTACCACGATTTCTCTTTTCCACAGTTTATCTAGAATAACTGCCTTACCTATTCTGTTTCCCTGATCTATGAGAAGACTGCAATCTTCCTGTCCCTGACTTGTACAAGACAAATCTCCTGACAGATGATACAAATCAAGTCCCTGATCTAAAACAGAAAAAAGGTAAATCTCACCTTACCTGAGCCTCCATGATTGATCGCCTGGTTTGAAGGAAAACAGTTAACTCATCTTCCGGTTGCAGATCAGAACAGTGGCTGGCCTCTTTTGAACGACAATTCAGTCGGAGGTCTTTCAGAGCAGAAGAACCGATGTGGTCTCTTCCCTGTATGGTTTAATGCCACCTGGCCCATCTGACCTGAGGCAAAGTGAGAGTATCCGGCTCGAAGGACCAATTCTGTCAAAGGAAAAACAACTTCAAAAAGATCAACACACGGCAGGTTCAGGTTAAGGCACTTTAATCTTGCAGCAAGGAGACAAAAACGTGCTAATACAGAGTTTGTCTAACTAGAATCAGGAAGTGAAGCCATTCTTATACATTTCTTACAAGACATTGCCTACTAAGCTGACGTAATAAATCACAAGTTCTTTCAATATTATTTCATAGCAGCTGTTTGTCCATGATTTTCTGCTGGCATATCAAGTTTATAAAAAAACTTCCTAAGAAAAACAACATGGCCTTGCTGACCACTGGTCAGATACAACTTCTCACTATGCAATGTTACCATTCAAGGTACTACGGCTAATTCGAGCACAAAGCAAGTACAGATTGTAGTTCATTTCTTCAAGCAGTCTTTGTTCAACTGTATCTGTCTTTTCTGCAGCTGTGCATGTTCTCATAACACGAACAGAGCCGATTGTTCAATTTCATTAACATTATAGAAAACAGTATTGTTCTATTCATTATTTTCCTGACCTAGCAGATAATCACCTGCTTCTCAGTAAATTTCCAAAAGGCATAAACATAAATTTTGCTGCGCTAGCAAATACTAGGTCAGAGAGCATCTTGCAATTTCAGAAAGCATATTGCAGTTTGAAAAGCATCTTGTAGTTTCATACAAAACTAAGCTGAACATAAAATAGAATGAAATGTGTTAACCCTTTTAGCTTCTAATAAGCACTAAACATATACATTAATACATATTTTTCTAACACTCTCATAAATAATTATTGTAGTATTGTAATAGGATCTAAAACAGCCAAAAACTATCTAAACATTATGACATTATATTCAAAATTAAATGTGGTGATAACCAGAGACTTTAAATTGTATTTTATCAAGTAAAGACACCACTAATGAGTCAGGCTATCTTCTACAGCATAACATTTAAATCACTATACAGGTTTAATGAATGTAAGGATTATTTTAGATGTAAAACTACAAAGCACTTTAAAGTATATATTCTCTTCTTTCAGATGTGGAACAAAAGCAAATAAGTTTTTGTGTCAAATGAGCTTTATTCAAAAACAGAAGATATATTAATAGTCTTGTGCCCTTTGTCTGACCATAACATCATTACATTCACTTTAACCTTTAGCTCAAATATCTTAATTGTTAAAGGTTACCTGCATACACCATTAAAATAAAAGGTTTTAATGATTGTTTATTGACAGAAAGGAATCAATTCATGGAATTTAATAACAATGGGGAAGTGACAGATGCTATATTATGGGACACCCTTAAAGTCTATACATTTGGTAAAGTTAAACACTGGTATATATGTAAAAGGAAAGAATGGGGCAAAGACTTGATTGGTCTGCAATCTAATATAAATACATTAAAGTTAAAATTAAAGCACAACAATAAAGCCACACATATGGACTTCAAAAAAACTAAATCAGGAATAAATTCAACACAAGATCTCAATCAATCTGAAAAAAAATAAACTACAGTCTTATTCAGTAAGCCCAAAGAATCTACATTGAATAGCAATTAGATAAAAAATATGAACAAAATAAATCATATTAAAGAGATTGTTATAAAGAGGGGGAAAACATCAAAATAATGAATCTAAACAATATATTACAATGTTTTAGTAAATATGAAAAAGTTAATAAAACAGATACAAATGTAAATAATAATGAACTAACTGATAATTTTTGAAGGAAAATAAACATCATAAATTAATTAACAAGCAGAACATTCTTTATTTTAAAGAATTGAAAAAAACAAATTAAAAGTCTCAAAACCAAGTCTCCAGGATTAGATTGTATCATCCCAGAATTGTATAAACTGCTGCCTGACAATATTTTAAAATCCTTATTGACCATCTTTGAAGAAGTCAAGAGCTCTGCTAATATTACTCCCTCTTGGAGATACTCTATAGTTATACCTATTTTAAAATCAGATACAGATCATGTATTGTGCTTCTTTTCACCCTATCTCACTTTTGAATGTAGACTACAACATTTTCATGTCTATACTAACAAAAAGGCTAAACAATATACTCCTGGGATTAATAAATGAAGATCAAGCTTTCTTTATAACAAATAGAAGAGTGCAAGACAATATTATAAGAGATTTTTCATTACTTGATAAAGCAAATAAAAATAAATATCAGTAATATGTCTAAATATTGGTAAAGCTTTCATTTCAGTGAAGTGGCCTTATTTTTTCAAATATTAAATGAATATAACCTTTCTTCTAGTTTTACAACATTAATTAAAACTCTTTATAGCAATTCAGTATCTTTTGTCAAGATAGGTTCCTTTCTATCTAGACACTTTAATATAACAAAAGGTATGAAACAAGGATGTCCTCTTTCCCCTTTACTATTTGCTTTAACTATAGAACTACTAGCTAACTATATAAGATTTAACATAAATATTAAAGGCTTTAAAATAAATGAAGACTGTTGACATGTAGTGACACAGAACACTCATTAGATCATATACTCAAAGCCTTGGATTTCTTTGAAAATGTTTCACATTTCAAATGTAATCATAATAAAACTAAAACATTGCTTATAAACAAAGATATATGACCATTTTTTTTTAAATCACATAAACATTTTCCATGGGAAAATTCTCAAATTAGATATATAGGTATCACTATTCCATATTTATAAACTATAAAGTCTTAGATCAAATAAAGTTAACAGACAATTGGAATCAGCTATTCTTTACAACAAAATATAAACTCAACCTGAATACAATGATAATTTTACCAAAAATCTTACACTATACTCAAATATCATTTCTCCCCCTATAAAAATTATAAGAAAAATAAATTATACCTTACTGAAATTCTTATGGTACCCTAAAACAACAAGGAAATCTTTAGACTGGCATGTCAAAAGCTGGGAGGAAAGTTGCATTTGTTTTCCAAACACAAACTATATACTAATGCTGTACTTATTAAAATAATATTATTGTGTTTAGATTCTTCATGCGTCTATTGTAAGAAATCTTTAGATGAGAAGATATGAATAGACAACAACAAAATTAGCATATATTTTTATATGAAACTGGGTATCAATATATTCTACTGGGCACTAAAATATTTTGTTCTGAATTGAAGATACAAGTTCATTTGTATGCTTTTTATTAACCAAATCCTTTCAATCTTTAAAAGGTTTATGAATTTAAATTACTTAGTCAAAGAATTACCAATCCTATTATTCCCCATTACATTCACCAATGGATGCCTAGTATATTTTAATGCAAACCCAATGACAGCTCTCAATAATAGTAACCTAATATTTTGACACCAGTTTCTTAATGGAAATAAAATACATCCTGTTGAATATTTAATAAATGTAAAACTACAATCCACTCTGCTACAGGCCCCATGAAGGCTCAGTGTCTCTCCAACCTAACACCACTCCTAAGTATTCAACTCCGGTACCACCTTTAACATTCCTATAAGAAAAGTGCAGTCCGGGTCTGAACTGTCTGCAAACAGCTACAGCTAACTTTGAACCTAACACCACTCTTAAGTATTCAACTCCGGTACCACCTTTAACATTCCTATAAGAAAAGTGCAGTCCGGGTCTGAACTGTCTGTAAACAGCTACAGCTAACTTTGAACCTAACACCACTCTTAAGTATTCAACTCCGGTACCACCTTTAACATTCCTATAAGAAAAGTGCAGTCCGGGTCTGAACTGTCTGCAAACAGCTACAGCTAACTTTGAACCTGACACCACTCTTAAGTATTCAACTCCAGTACCACCTTTAACATTCCTATAAGAAAAGTGCAGTCCGGGTCTGAACTGTCTGCAAACAGCTACAGCTAACTTTGAGTATGCGTCTAACTGTTTGAGCCAATCTTCATTTTCCCCTGGAGAGCACTGTGCTTTGGCTGTAAGCAGCCCCCCCCCCCCCACCACCACCACCACCATCACCACACACACACACACACACACATCTTCCACTTTCTCTTATTCCCTTCTGTTAGCAAATAGTATCAATAACTGATCAATACTGTGTGTTTGTTTATTTAAACTATACCACAGTAGCCTACTGATACAAGGTTATCCTGGTTTTCCATCTGAGAAATTAAGACAAGACTTACAGTTTCAGAGCAGTCCTTGGTCAGTTGTGATTGTTCTTAACACATACTTGTCTTGCTTTGGCTCATTAGCAGCAGTACAAAGAACTGCCTGCTCACACCCTTGTTCTCCCCTCCCCTTCCCTGTTTATTACCTTAAGACAATCCCAGAGTTAATAAATATTACCTGTGGCAGGCACCATTTGTAAAACTACAATCCACTCTGCTACAGGCCCCATGAAGGCTCAGTGTCTCTCCAGTAAGTATTTTACAACTGTAAATGCCTATTTATGTTGAATTGTATTAGACATTTTACAACTGTATATGCTATGTTGAATTTCAAGCCTGTACTCCAATCTGCCTACTTACACTATCAGACTATTTACCCCACTCATAGGACCAAAGACTGGGACTGGGTTAGCCCCGCTTTGCTCTCCTCCCTGCCCCCTTATCCCACCCGCGCCCACTGTGTCTACATTTATAGCCACTAGGCCACACCCCTACTTCCACTCCAACCTACACAACTTCCTCTCCAATTTCCTCCCCCCACCACTTTACTGCTTAACCACTACTATTCCTCTGAAGCACATTGACCCCACCCATTGATGACATATAACATGTCTATAAATAATTATAAACTTCTTACCACTCTTAATTCTGCCATACTTTCTTACTAGCTATGAAAATCTCACATTCGTAGGTTTCTCTTATCCAAAATGCCAAACCAAGACCCCCCTACCTCCACTGACTGCGGAACTTGCCCACTACTACACTACCCCAAAAATTATAAATTCCAACCACTTGCTTCTAAAAAAAAACACTCCAATCAACACCAAAATCCAAATATGAACTAAAACCACTATTCAAAGTTATTAGACTACTAGCATATTTAAGAAAAAACATAACCAAAGATGGGGACATCCATCCTAATCCAGGCCCAACCTTAACTCAAAATCCTAGCAGCCCACCACTCTCCCACCGACTGGTCAACTCCCTCCTAATATGCCACTTAAACATTAGAAGCCTAAACAATAACATACATAGCCTGCATGCTGTACTAGCCACATACTTCCCCAACATAATGTGTCTATCTGAAACATGGCTCCGGCCATCAACCAAAGACAATGAGATCCTGCCTCCTGGTTACAATATACTTAAGGCAGATAGAGTAAAGAAAAGAGGAGGTGGAATAGCCGTCTTATATAATAGCACACTTAACATCATAACTAACCGTATACAACCACCCCAGGTCTCTAACGCTGAAATACTAGCTCTAAAAATTCTACTAAATAATCATAAGGGCATTAACCTAATTATCACCTATATTCCCTTTGGGAACAATGTAGAAACACTAGAGGTCATTCTACATTGGATAGCCAACAACTACCCTCAAGAAACCATTGTCCTGGGCGATGTTAATATTGACTGGAACTAATGCACAGCACAGTCCAACCCCATCCCTGTTAACCTACATGGATTCTCTCAGATAATATCATCTACCACACGTACAGGTAACAATAACCAAAAAGAGAGTATACTAGACTGGATACTCACCAACAGTCATCCCCAGAACTATATGTCTGGAACTCTCCCTAATGATCTTAATGATCACCTGCTCACATACATCATGAAAGACAAAATTAATTGTACAAGCTTACCTATTTATAGGTCTATCAGATCCAAGAAAAGCTTTGACCCAACTAAATTTCAACTTGAAATCAAATCATGTAACTGGACAAAACTAAAGTTCCTTCCCCTTGATGAGGCAGTGTCATCATTTAACAATTCATTCCTTACTATACTTGACTCGCATGCCCCTAAACGCTCAATAAGAATTAAAACTCAACTAGCACCCTGGCTAACAACAGACACCAAAACCAAAATAACAACTAGAGACAAAGCGTGGGATAAATGGCGCACTACCAAACTACCCCTAGATCGTATCAAATTCCAACAACTTAGAAATGAGACTAAAAAGCCATCATACTAGATAAGAAAAATTACTTCTACAATCTGCAACATAAACATCAGAATAACCCTCAAAAGTACTGGGCAGGCATAAATAAACTTCTCCAACCAGGCAAATCCACTACTCCGACCCCAGGAACATTATCTGACAAGAGCCAAGAAGATATAGCCAATTCATTCAATACTTTCTTCACAGAAACCATCCAGTCATTAGCTAACCAACTTTCTCCTCCCCACACTTCTATAAACACTATACCCGACTCACCACTCTCTTTTAACTTCCAGCCAGTGTCCACATCCTTTATCAGATCCCTTTTGAAAAAAACTGAAGCCAACCACCCTTTCAGCCGATCTTCTGCCGGCTGAATACCTGCAAATTGCTACAGATGTCGTAGCCTACCCTATCTCAATCCTAATTAACAGAACCATAACCGAGGCCTCAATCCCCTCAATTTGGAAAATATCCTATGTTATTCCACTCCACAAAAGAGGTTCATCCACAGAACTATCCAACTATAGACCTATAGCCATACTATCACCACTTGCCAAAATTATGGAAAAGTGCATGCACAACCAACTAATGCTCTATCTAACCCAAAATAAACTACTCACAGACTCTCAACATGGATTCAGACCCCATCATAGTACAACCACTGCCCTCCTCTCTTTTACTGAAAACATTAATCTTAACCGGAATAATAAAAAAATATCCTCCACTCTCTTCCTGGACCTATCGAAAGCCTTCGATATGGTAAACCATCAGTTACTTCTATATACTTTTTAAACCCTGTATCTAGATACTCCAGCCCTTGACTGGTTTCAAGCTTACCTCACTGGGAGACAACAAGCAGTAATGTGGCAAAACAAGCTCTCCTGCCTACTACCAAATACCATAGGAGTTCCTCAAGGTTCCATATTAGGACCTCTCCTCTTTTCAGTCTTCATAAACGACATCCAAACAGTCATCCCTGAAGCCACCTGCATTCAATATGGATGACTTGACTATAATATGTTCCAATGCCTCTCTTGCAAATCTACTAACTACCACCCAACATAGCTTCACCAAAGTCGAAAACTGGCTTGCCAACCATCTCCTGATCTTAAATCCAAACAAAACCAAGTTACTTCTCTTCTACCCAACCAATAGATCTCCGACTGAAAACTTCACTATAAAATCCAATAATGGGACCATCATCTCCCCAGACACCTATACAAAGCTATTAGGAGTAAACATTGACAATAAACTCAGATTTGATATACATATCAACCAAGCCATTAAGTCAGTCAACAAGAAACTTGGGACCCTATATAGAATTAAAGCCTTCCTTACCCCGAATGCCAGGGCAGCTACAGCCCGTTCACACCTTCTCTCTACCCTACTATATGCCTCTCCTGTCCTCACTCACCTTAACAAATCTGATCTGGCCAAGCTCTCATCCTTCTATAATCACATTGCCAGGTTCATTACAGGACTACCCTACAGAACACACCACTGTACTAACCTGAAAAAGCTTGGATGGATAGAATTCCCACACCTTCTTCACCAGTCCCAACTCATAGAGGCCTTCAAAATCCTTAAACAACCTGAGAATACCCCAGCACTAAAAAACTTAATGACTCCCTACTCCAATCTAAGTTGCCTTCGCTCAGCAAACAGACTCCTTGTCCAAACAACTAAATCTCTCAACCTAGGTGGTGACGCTATTTGCCAACACCACTGGTAAAATATGGAACTCTCTCCAAAATAACATCACGCTTGCAACTTCTCTAAGTCAATTCAAAAATAGTCTAAAACTCCACTTCAAGTCACACTGGCTATGTCCTTGCTCAAACCCAGAGTAGCTCTGTGCCATTAACTAAAACATAAACAACTAGCTAAGATGATAAGTACTTTGTATACTGTGATAAAGAAATATGTATCCTGTCTAACTCTATGTCATTATACTGCCTACCGTCCTTGCTAATATGTTATTAATGTTACATTTGTAGTAATCTCAGAAATAGTAATGGCAGTCTTGTACTTGTATGTAAATAGCCTATGTTTTTGTTAAGTTCTTTCAGCTCATTTACTGTACCTAATTATCAATGTAACTCTGTTGGAGCTTTTCTCCCCGGGCTTCCGCTGAAAAAGGATATGTATCCAGTCGGACCATCCCGGTTAACAAATGTAAAATAAAATAAAATAATAAATAATAACAAGATATAGCACAGGTCAATGAGGCTGGTAACATATATCCACCTGTAAAAAATATATTCAGGACAAAATCAAAATATCACTAAATCTTCAAACTAAACCTGTTCTATAAATTTTGGATCAATTCTCTAAAGTTAATAGTGGACCACATAAGGAGAAGTCATATGTATCAATCACATGCAAGATTATTAGAAATGAATTTGTTTTCCCAGATATTCCAATCTGGAACTTCTGAATAAAAGTTAACAATGAACTATTTTCTGCAGGAAAGCAAATGTCCTCACTTTATTTAAAAATCTATACATAAAAAACTCTGCATAGAGTCTTTCTTACACCTGATGTAATCACACAATATATAAAACAGGAAAAATGAAATGCTGGAGGTGTAATGAATTTCTTAATGCTGATTGGTTATACATGATAATGGACTATATGTTGGTGACTTCCTCTTGGAGTAATTTTAGAAACTTTTCTTAGGTTCTGTGGTCAGACAATTGCATTATTAATAAATCTTCAAATAGGAGCAAAGCAGGAACCACTTGTATATATCCTTGGATTTTTATTCAACCAGAAGTAGACAAGCGAAAACAAACCACAAATGGTACACGCCAAGAAAAACTGCATCAAACCACAAAAGGTACACGTCAAGACGTATACCTTTTGTGGTTTGATGCAGTTTTTCTTGGCGTGTACCGTTTGTGGTTTGTTTTCGCTTGTCTACTTCTGGTTGAATAAAAATCCAAGGATATATACAAGTGGTTCCTGCTTTGCTCCTATTTGAAGATTTATTGGTTTTATTCGCTTTCTATTTTGTTTCATTACAATTGCATTATTACTGACTCCTTGGTACTATTTGATTCTCCAGTTCTACCAGCTATACCTATTTCTCAAATACCTCTTCTTTGGGCAATACTTCACATTCCAAGAAAAGATATAACATATAACTGGGAATGTAAAACTGAATTAGCATTTGGTGAATGTGTGTGCCTAGCTACGACTGTCTTTAAAAATGAGTTGTCAACTACAAGAATGAGAACTTTAAACATAACTCATCAGTACATATCCTGCAAAAACTCAGTGATTTACTGGAAAAGTACTAATGGTTAAGGATATATAAATATTTGTAAATAGTTATCATTTATCTTGTCATACACTGTTTTAAATGTCGATGGACTTGTTTAAACCAAATAAAGAGTTTAAAAATAAATAAATAAATAAATATGCCTCAAGGCTGGTCAAGTAGGACAATGCATGTGAGCTGCTCCATGTTCAAATCACCATAGGCAAAATCCAATACCACTTCCTTGCAAGCTATAGGTCCCCTTCTATGACTTAGGAAACCCATACCATGTATTTAAACTTATTTGAAACACTCACCATCCAACTTAATACCATATTCATGGGTGACTTTAATTACCCCACTATTAATTGGGAATCCTATATGACACCAAGCATGCAGGAACAGAGCTTCCTGGATGCTCTAAACACAAACTCCCTTGACCAGATTTTCAATACACCAACCAGGGGTGCAACCATTCTGGATCTGGTCCTCACTAATATGGGAGAGTGGTGCAAATCCCCTAGTGCATTCTCTCCTTGGTAAGGTCACACCACAAAATGGTCTCCTTTCAAGTAAAAATAAAACCTGGACCCCTGGCTAACACTGGAATATTCAGAAACTACTCTAAGCCTAACTTCCTGCTAATAAGTAATAACCTGGCAAAATTTCAAGACTCTGTAAACCCTGAGAACACTGCTGCCTATACTTGCATAGAGATAGCTCTACCCACCAGAAGGAAGAACAGAACTAATTCAAAAACTAAGCCACTCTGGTGGAATCACAAAATCAACAGTCTGTATAACAGAAGGAAGAAAATCATGGCAAAAATTAGGAAGTGCAGTACCCACCAGGATAAAAGTATTCTCATCAAACTAAACATACAGCTCAGAGGACAAATAAAATCTAAGAAAGCCAAATTTGTGTTAAATTTGGCATCCCAGGCCAGTGATAACTACAAAGGAATTATTTAGTTATGTCCAAAACCTTAAAGACAATGCACAATTGTGTACAGACCTCATTGTAAATTGAGCCATCTATACTGAACCGGAAGATATGGCAACAAATTCAGCTCCAACTTTATGCTGTCTTCCCTCGACCTTCCCTCAGTAAATACCATCAAGTATAACTCCACCTGCTATCACTAGGGAACAGGCCCTTAATGCTCTCTATAAGGCAATGAACACTGCATCAATGGCCTCAGACAATATCCCTGGATGCCTTTCTATATAGCATGAAACATGACCTTTCAGGACCTCTGGAATTGCCATTTAACTGCAGAATCCAAACAGGCTTTATGCATCATAAATAGACAACAGAAACAGTCACACCTCTGCACAAAGGTGGGCCATCTACAGACCATGGAAACTACAGACCCATATGTTTCACTAGTTTTATATGCAAAGCCATGGAAAGAGTTTTCATGGAAACGATCAATAATGAAATAGTAACTGGACCCAACCCAGTTTCATCTTGTCAAGAGCAGATCATGCCTACTCAACCTTGTGTACTTCTTTGAGAGGGTCACCAAAGCAATGGATGAGAGCAAAATGGTTCACACTGCCTACCTTGACTTGGCCAAGGCATTTGACACAATATCCCGCTCTGGCATTGTTCACAAACTCAGGAGGTTAGGTACAAACCCATATGTCACCAGGTGGATAGCCAACTGGCTCATGAACAGGACCCAGGAATTTAGACTTGGGCTGTCCACCTCTACAAAATGCCAGTCACAATTGGATCTCCTCAGGGATTGGTCCTTGGACTGCTCCTTTTTGGTATTTACTTCCCTGAAGTCAAGGCCAGTGGCAGTGGTCTCTGGCTGACTAAACTTGCAGATGATTGCAAAATAGGAGCTTTCATTGAATCCCATGCTGAGACATATAGGTTCATAGGTTTTTATTAGGCTAATGACTAAAAGGGTCTTTTAAATCCTAGTCATGCATCCCAAATGTCTGACAAGTACTGATACCCTTAAGTGTAATCAGGGGTTGTGAAATGAAACATTTAGAAGCAGGGCCCTGGGAGGTGAAGCATTTAAAGGTTGCCAGTGTCCATTAGAGAGATAGTTGCCAAACCAGGGATGCATTTCTTGTTTCCCATCCAATTGTCCAAGTTGCACTTCAATTCGGTTAGGGAGGAACTCTGTTTTACATGGATAGGGAGCCTGTTCCAGAGAGGGGGTAGTCTCTGGAATGCATACCTGTATCTCTAGCAGGTCCTATTTATATTTCAGACAAGTTTTGAGTCTTTAAAATGGGTAGTTCTGGTGATGTTTGTTTTGTGGATATGCAGGATGTCCATCAGTGTGGGCTCTGACAATGTCTGTATGCCAGGCATACATCTCCTCTGAAAAGTCTGTAGGAGACAGAATACAGGGATAGGGCCTTGAGTCTGCCAGCATAGGACATTTTGCTTAAGCCCTGTATTCCTTTAGTGAGGAACTTCTGTGGATGTTCTAATTGTTGGTTATGCCTGGTTAGGAACACACCAAAGGGGTTATTGCACTCAGTGAGAGGTCTGATGAAATCTGAATAGAGTGAAGATGCCATACCTTTGTTTATAAGTTGTTCATCATAGAATGATTTCCTCACTACTGCAGACACATGAAGGCCAAAGGCTAGATCACTGTCTATGTGTGTTCCTAAGTCCCTGACTACTGGGTCAACTCTAATGGGTGTGTAGTCAATATTATAGTTACCGGGGTGGATGACTTCCTGAAGGATACTATTATGCATTTCTTGGCATTTAGTTTTAGTCCATGGCACTGACACCAATTGTTTGCCTGTGTTAGCCCTTCCTGGAGAACATTTGTGTCATTGTGGGATTCAGTAACTTTATGATACAGTGAGAGGATTGTCAACCAACATTGATGATACTGTACTCCTTATCATTTAGTCTGAGCCCATTTCTAGTACACCAATAAGTAAATGGGGAGAGTTCATTATGGAGGCTTTGGATATCAGTGAGTGTCTTAACAGTAATCCCTGGTTTTCAGTCATCTTCATCCTTTGGTAGCCAGAAGTAATGGCTCCCAGCTTGGTAATTTGGGAAGAAAATGCCAGAAAGGGGTGGTTAGATCACTGATAGCTGTCAGACAATGCTGTTGCTTTCATATTTTTGATGAGGTGCCTCTAACACAAATTGAATTCTGTCCTTCAGCAAATTTGCTTTCCATTTTACTACACATGGTTTGATTTAGTTTCTATATGACACCAACATGGGCAATTAAGTTGAACAGTATTGTCTAGGTCAGTGAGTACTACATGGCCACTGTCTGCAGCCTCCATAACCCACTCTGTCTCCTTCCCCAGTAAAGCACCTTTGTCTTCCTCAAACTATTTCCCTGCATTAATATGTGATATCTCTCCCTCATTGTATATATTGGATATAGTTATTTCTATGTGTTCCTATGTGCTGTTATTTTACTTTTGTTATTGTCTACATGTTGTGCTTTAACTCTTAACCAGTTCTCTCACCTCTTCTTCTTCCCTCCTTAGTCTAGCCATCCCTTCCTACTGCCACCTGTACTATGTATGTTATTATTATTACTGCTATTCATTCATTACTATGTTCTGCCAAGTGCTCTGATTGTCAAAGTGAAGAAATGCAATGAAGCACAGGTAAACAGCAGGAGTAACTATGACTCTCTTAAGGTAGCCAAATGCCTCATCATCTAATTAATGATGCACATGAATGGGTGAATGAGATTCCCACTGTCCCTACCTACTACTAAACAGCCAAGGGAACAGGCTTGGCAGAATCAGTGGAGAAAGAAGACCCTATTGAGCTTGACTCTAGTCTGGCACTGTGAAGAGACATTAGAAGTGCAGAATAAGTGGGAAGCCTTGGCTGCCATTGAAATACCACTACTCTTATAATTTTTGCACTTACCTGGTGAGATGGGGGTGACCCGCACTGGGGCTTTCACTTCTGGTTCCAAGCACTGGTGTGTCCGGGTGAGACCTGCTCCAGGAACAGTGTCAGGTGTGAAGCTTGACTGGGGTGGTACTCCTGTCAAAGAGTAATACAGGTGTCCTAAGGTGAGCTCAGGGAGGACAGAAACTTTCTGTGGAGCAGAAGGATTTTCTTTGTATTCATAATATTTATTTATTTAACATTTGTTAACTGGGAAAGTCTACCTTGGACCGAAGCCAATTTTCAGGGGGGACACCCGAGGAGAAACACTTAAGATGCACGTCTTTGTAACGTAGGATTAAATCATAGCACCCGGAGGGAACCCATACGAATGTAGGGAGGGCATGCAGACTCCGCACAGAAGACACTCCAGCTGAGAATTGAACCAGAGAACCTCTTGCTGTGAGGTGGTAATGCTACCTCTGCACCACTGTGCTTCTTGTTAACTTGCTTGTCATTTATACTTGTCTGGGATAATACTAAAATAGATCCAGTTGGATCAGTGATGCACCCCAGTTACCAAATTGAACAAACAAATAAATAAATAAATAAACCTTTTTAAGTTTACCACATTCAATAGACAGGGTTTACCATTCCCAAAACAAACTTTTAGGAATCAAGTCAAATTGAGATTCTTGATATTGTAGTTTATGCGGTCAGTTATAATACATTCAATGGATTTGCAGATGAGGCTTTTAAGAATGATAGGTCTGTAATTAGCTGTGTCAGTTGTAAGGCCATCCTTATGGAGGGTTATCACCACTGTTGTGCACCAACCATCACAGACAAAATCTGTAGCTAATTTTAAGTTAAACATTGTAAGTATTGTGCAAGGGCATATTTAACACAATTAAGCAACTAGGTTGCATCGAGGTCTCATCAAGGAAGTCTATTTGGTCTGTCTTGGTTACCACTTATAGTAAGTGATCTTTAGAGATAATTGGAGCTGTGGGATTTAGTTATTTCCTGGCTTTTAAGAGAATTCTCAAGGATGAAGCTGACACCAAATTTATTTGCAAGGATGTTGGTAATGTCTTCTGGGTCAGAAAAGGAAACATCATTTTAAATAATATAGAAAAATGTAGAATATAGTTTCTTAGTTTTCTAATATAGCTAGGCTTTATAAGTATTCTTGGCTTCAGAGGTCAGCCTAAGATACTGGGCTCCTGCAGTGGACCAGATAATGTTTTTCATTCTTTTTTGTGATATTTTTCATAGTTTTCTTAAGGAGAGAATATTTTGGATCAGCTATATAATTTCTTTCTTTCTTTCTTTCTTTCTTTCTTTTGTTATAGAGTTTATTTATAGTGGTGGATGACCAAGGTGATTTATCTATAACAATTGGTTCTGGTAGAGCCTGCTTGCCCTAAACATTTTTCTAAATGACTGTAAAATTAGTTAGTGGATCTTATTGTACCATCAAAGAAAGGGGAGCTGCAGTCATAAATGAAATTTAATATTTCATCATAGAGTAGGTTGAGATTGGTATTTTTTTTTAATTCAGTAAGGTTTGCTGTAGGGGATTTCGGAAGTTTAAAGAAGGTCTCAGCTTGGTGGTCAGACTTCACTGAGATGGAAATACCAGAGTAAATGTGCAAGAAATGGTCATATTTGTAAGAATCAGGTCAAGAATTATGTGTCCTGTAGTAAGATTATCAATTGCTCAAGAGAGATTTTGTTTATTAAATCTAGGAATTTTTAAGCATATTTTGCATTAGAGGTACAGGTGTCCTCATTTATTGAAAGGTATTAAAATCACCCAAAATAATGACGTTTTTATTAATAAGGGGACCATGTAGAACACTGAGGAATCTTATGTTGTCAGCAAGAGATGAAGAGGGTATTCAATTGTGAGATATTAGTTGATAGTTAATCCTATCGGAGTGATGAATAGTTCAAAGAGCTCAGTTTATGGATCCATTTGGATCAGCCTGGAGGTAATATGTTCCTTTTCAAATATGGAGACATCACCACAGTTGCCATTGGGATGAAGACATAAAAACTCAATTCCTAGGTATAAAGAGAGTGCTCTTTTTACATTTAAGCTGAGTCTTGGTAACTACATAGATGTGGATGCTTTCCAAATACAAAAAGTGCCTCAGTATTAGGCAATTTATTGTTTAGATGTCTTGTGTTGAAAAGAGATGCATTTATGTGATTCAATTTTGGGACTGTTGTATTATTTACAATGGAATGTGCATTAACTGGACTCTGCCTTAAAAAGACACTTGGGGACAGCATAGGCTTTAGCTAGTATGTGGAAGCCTTTGAATAAGTGGTGCAGGATATGGGGACAGCATAGGCTTTAGCTAGTATGTGGAAGCCTTTGAATAAGTGGTGCAGGATATGGGGACAGCATAGGCTTTAGCTAGTATGTGGAAGCCTTTGAATAAGTGGTGCAGGATATCCTAAGTGAAGCAAGCTGGACTGTCACTCATCCTGTCCTGTGCTGACACATACTGGGTCCCCTGAATTAACACTAGCTATTTAATGAATTATGGAAATCACTTAGCTTTTCTTTGTACCTAAAGACTATTTGAGGTAAAGGAAAGATTACATGTTCCTACCTGCATTGGTAATAAGCATGGAAAGTGTTGATATGTCTGTCTCCTTTTTTCCTCAGGGTTTTACATTTCAATTCATTAATTCCTGCGTGTACCACAACCATGTCATAATCACAAGAATTAGAGCTGCTAGGGCCATTGTAATGTCAAAACTCCTAGAAACTGAAACATAGCCCACTATAACCCTCTCCTTACCCGGCCTTGTTAATAATGAGTCAATGTGTCTGAAAAACTGCCATAAAACATTTCTTTTGTTGCTGTGGATCAGAGTGGCAGATTTATAGTGTTTCTGCTCAGGCTATCTCTTTATGATAAGTATGCATGAGTTGGAAGGATGACCTACTTTTTGCTGAGTCTTAATATTCTTATTTTTAGGAGGCTTTGGAATTGATATTTTTACAGCCTCAATGCAAGACAGTTGGGTGTGATTAATGAAGTATCAGAGTGGATATGTATGAAATGCATAGCAAGTTTTTTTTTTCTTATTGGAAAGCAAAGCCACCAGATTAATTAGGTATTTATATCTCTTATAGCGGAATTAATAGTGCTGAGAAAAAAAAATAATTTTCTGTGAGCATAAGGCAGGTAGTATACTGTCTTAGGAGCCCTAGTGCTAAAAGGCTAGAAACTAATGTAAAAATATCAGGCTATCTCGGCATATCTTGGCTTGTGCTTCGGGGTTAAGATGAGTAAAATAAATGCAGCAATGGGTGTATGTAATTATGGTAAACTACAAAAAATATATAGAAGGCTATCAAGTGACTGTATTTTTTTTATCCCAAGTATTACAGATAAGATGAAAAAGGGATTAATTCATCTAGCTATTGCACCATGTAGTAAGCAGGCCAGATGATATTAAAGAGAGGGTGACTCAAGCTTTATCTGCCTAAGGGGAGGAACTTCCCAGTTTGAGCTTTTAGTTCTCACTAGTATGAGCAAAAGAGATGAGACTGGGAGGAACTTCTTAAGGCAATTTATATAGTAAGGGCAGGTAACTCAGGCATTACTAAGTAAAAAACAGCAACACAGGTTGGCTAGGTGGGCAGTCAGTATTTTGCATCCATGCAATACAATAGAAAGGTAAAAGTTTATAAATAGCTTAAATGGAGAGACTTCATAAAATAACACTTTTGTTGCTGATAACAACAATAAAAGAAGAATGGTAGGGAATGTTGTGTTTAAATTAACACAAGGGGCATTCAGTAAGAGAGACACTGGATATAAGTAAACATCATTATGGGAGGCTGAGAAAATTCTTCAGCCACATTTAACCAGCACTTAATTGATCTCTGTGCAATGAAAGATGTCTTCTCTTTTGAGATGTATTCAGTAACATTTAAAAATACTCTTCGTAAGGTATCCTTTCCATCCATACTGTAGAGAAATGTGTTAAGCATTCTTTCCATATAATGATTTCCTTTCATTCAGAAACCTTATAATATGTTCGGTACACATATTTCATTCTTCCTGGGTTTTTTTCTGTTTAATGAGTTGCTTTATATGCTGCTATCCATAAACTCATCAGTTTCTTCTTTTTCTTTGCAATTACTTTGAGTCTGTGCTATGAGGTTATACTTGTATATAAAAGTTTAAAGTAAAGATACATTGTGTAATTATATTTCACTACCCTTTCAGCCTGAGATGCAGCTTGTCTCTAAATGAAAGACATCATACCACCCAGTGAATTCCTAAGTTTACTCACCGACTGCTTGTTTTCAGGGCTAGCAGTCTACTTTGGATAATACATATGTATAGAGGATCGGTGAGATTCAATAAAGCCTACACGG